>NC_134852.1:159175794-159476106 GCF_049852395.1 Peromyscus maniculatus bairdii
GGCCCCTGGCAGCCTGTCCGGCTTCTGACTCAGGTGCTCCCTGTAGGTCGTGTTGGCCATGCCCTACGACACACCCGTGCCTGGCTATCGGAACAACGTTGTCAACACCATGCGCCTCTGGTCGGCCAAGGCACCCAATGACTTCAACCTCAAGGACTGTGAGTCCCTCTGCTGGTAGCTGGCAGCCCTGGTTACCCCTGCCTGGCCCGTGCCCAGCCCCAGCCTCACCCCAATCCACTTTGTCCCTCAGTCAACGTTGGCGGCTACATCCAGGCTGTGCTGGACCGAAACCTGGCTGAGAACATCTCACGTGTCTTGTACCCCAATGATAACGTGCGTTGCCCTTCAATCTGGAGGCTGGAAGCCCAAGTCCTTGGAGAGGGACAGGGGAGCCGGGGGTGGGGACCTTTCTAGTCCCCTTGTTTGCTGTCCCTGTGTGTCCTATCAAATCCTTTGAATCCCAAGGGAGGGGTTGGGATGTGACTTTTCCTGGGAGACCCTCACAGGACTCCTAGTTCATCTATGTCTTTCTGACACCATCTGATACAGTCACTTGGTGGGGCAAAGACCCCTAGGTCCAGAGAGTGGGGGCAGTTTAGGGCTCTGGGACACAGTGTGGTAGGAGCTCTCCTGGTCACCCCCACAGCAGCTTTGAGCCTCACCCTCTGCCACGCAACTATGCTCTGCCTTGTGCCTCCCCTAGTTCTTTGAAGGGAAGGAGCTTCGACTGAAGCAGGAGTATTTTGTGGTGGCTGCCACTCTCCAGGACATCATCCGGCGCTTCAAGTCCTCCAAGTTTGGTAGCCGTGACCCTGTGCGCACAAACTTCGATGCCTTCCCCGATAAGGTAGCAGCCTGGCCCAAGGCTTCTTTCTGTCTCCCTCTCCTAAGTCCCATGGCATCTCCTTCCAGCCTCCCTTCACGGGTGAGTGGAGGCTGGACGTGCAAGGGGGAATGGTTTGTTCAGTATCTTTCCTCCTCAGTCAGCTGCGTCCTGCTCCAACCGCCACCGCGCCTGGTCCCAGCCCAGCCACAGAACTGCATTTGGCCTTTTAGGGCTTTGAAGGGGCAAGGAGCACTCGCGGTAGAGCTTGGTCTGGAATCCATCGTGACTTCCCACTCATTCCCCGCAGGTGGCCATCCAGCTCAATGACACCCACCCCTCCTTGGCTATTCCTGAGCTGATGCGGATTCTGGTGGACGTGGAACGGCTGGACTGGGACAAGGTAGGTTTCGGTCGCTTTACCCTCATAGGAGTCACTTTGCCTCCGGTGTCTCCTTCCCAGTATGAGGTGGAAGGACAGCAGCAGGCCGAACAAAGACTGTGGACCGGAGGGCTGCTTGAAACCCAGCTGGGCCCTGGTGGGGCCGCAAGCTGCGCAGTGTGTGGAGAACATATCTTGACTTCTTGCCTTGTATGCCAGGCCTGGGACGTGACCGTGAAGACCTGTGCATACACCAACCACACAGTGCTGCCAGAAGCCCTGGAGCGCTGGCCAGTGCACCTCATGGAGACACTGCTGCCCCGGCACCTGCAGATCATTTATGAGATCAACCAGCGCTTTCTTAACGTGAGCTGGGGCGGTGTGGGAGTGGGCCCCCAACCTTGAAACCAGGAAGCCCATGGGCTGAGTCTCTGCGGGAGGGCCATTGGAGACTAAGGTTCCTGGGTCCGGATCTTAGTCTCAGCTCTGGGCTTTTTGGGGGGTGCAGCGGGTGGCGGCCGCATTCCCCGGGGACGTAGACAGGCTGCGGCGCATGTCCCTGGTGGAGGAGGGCTCAGTGAAGCGCATCAACATGGCACACCTGTGCATTGCCGGCTCGCACGCAGTCAACGGTGTGGCTCGCATCCATTCGGAGATCCTCAAGAAAACCATGTGAGCCTCTCCACAAGCCCCGCCCATACCACTCTTCCGCAGTGTATGGACCCCGCCCCGTCACATGGCACCAAACAGGGTCTCCTGGGCTGATCCCTCCCCTGAGCCCGTCAGTTTTAGCCTTCCGCTCTGTGGTCACTCAGGGCGGGCTTAGTAGCAAGCACCCATAATGCTGAGCCGTCTCATCCACCTCAGGGGTTACCCATTCTTATAACACACTAGCCCCCTTCCAGTACAATCCTGTTCCAGATGACCCCCTCTTACACACAGCACCCCAACCTGCACCTGCATCCAAGCCTCTTTCAGGAAAAAAACAGAGTAGGGGGCCGAGTGGGAGGGCTCTGCAGAGGTGAACGGTGACCCTCACTCAACCCCAACCTGCAGCTTCAAGGACTTTTATGAGCTGGAGCCTCATAAGTTCCAGAACAAGACCAATGGCATCACCCCTCGGCGCTGGCTGGTTCTGTGCAACCCTGGGCTGGCAGAGGTCATTGCTGAGGTGAGAGATCACTGTAGCTGATAGGATCAGTACAGGTCACTATCAGACAGTCAAGTGGGTAGCTCCCTGTACAAAGGCCCCCCGCTGAGGGCTACAATCCTGTACTGTGTTCCCAAGGCTAGTGTCCACCTGAGGGAGAGGCTCTGCTCTCTTACTGGAACAAGCTCGCCCCATGGCTAATGGGGCCCCGTGGCTAATGGGGGCCTGCTGGAGTTAGTCACAGTTTAATGTTGTCACATCTGAAGTGAGACTGCAAAGGGACAGGTGTCTGGTGGGGAGGCTGGAGGTCCTGCCAACAGGAGGAGAGGCCAGAGGGCAGGGGGCCTGCTGGGGTCAGGTGGAGCAGCCACCAAAGGGCTCAGGGTCAGTGTAGGATGAAGATGGATGTATTCGCCGTGCTCTGGCTAGGAAGCGTTGGAAGGAGAAATTTGAGGTGGAAGGGTCTATCTAGCCTGGAGGAGGAGAGCCAGGATTGGGTGGTCTTAGCCGAAAGCTATATTCCCACAGCGCATTGGAGAGGAGTACATCTCAGACCTGGACCAGCTGCGCAAACTGCTCTCCTATGTGGATGATGAATCCTTTATCCGGGATGTGGCCAAAGTGAAGCAGGTGGGGAGGACTGCAACCTGGGACTCCTGCACGGGGGGTGGGGGGTGGGGGGTTGGGGGGGGTGGGGGGGTGTTAGCATCTGGAGAGGACAGGAGTGGCAACCGTCTCTCCTACCAGACTCAGCCATTGGTGGGAGTCAGTGGTGGAAGGCAGCATCTGCTATCATTGAGAGGATGCCGGCATAGATTAATAATGTCTGCCTTGGTGCAGGGGTTGAGGGAAATGGCAGTAGGCAAGCTTCCTATCATCTGTGTTCCTGGGCCTGAGTGAGTGGAAAACAATGGGATTAGAGAGCTTTTTTTTTTTTTTTTTTTAAGCTGAAGCCCCTTGGTGAGCCCTCTGTCTCCTCAATCTGCAGGAAAACAAGTTGAAGTTCTCTGCATACCTCGAGAGGGAATACAAAGTCCACATCAACCCCAACTCCCTCTTCGACGTCCAGGTGAAAAGGATTCATGAATATAAGCGCCAGCTTCTCAACTGCCTTCACATCATCACCCTGTATAACCGTGAGTGGCTGGGACCCCACCCAACTGAGTCCCCAACTCTGGGCATCTCCCAGTGTACCACCAATGGCTGAATCAGTGTCTCCTGGGGTCTGGTGACTACCCTTAGGATGGGGTGTTATTCCCACATCTTAGTTTCTTTTCCTGTTGCTGTCATAAGATTCCCCGACAAAAGCAATCGAGGGAAAGGGTTTGTTTGGCTCTGTGTTCTAGGTTACAGTCTGTCCTTGTGGGGAAGTCAGGGCAGCAGGGGCTTGAAGCAAGCAGTCACATTGCATCTACAGTCAGGAGTAAAGAGCGATGGATTAATGATGCATGCCAGTGGCTCTCTCTCTCTCTCTCTCTCTCTCTCTCTCTCTCTCTCTCTGAGACAGGGTCTCACTATGTAGCCCCAGCTTACCTGGAATTTACTGTGTAGAACAGGCTGTCCTTGAGCTCACAGAGACCTGCCTGTCTCTGCCCTCCAATGCTAGTGCTGAAGGCATACACCATCATGCCAGATCCTCCATTCTTTTATAAATTTTATTTTACGTTTACTTATCTATTGTATGTTTGTGTGTATGTGTGCATGCCATGATGCAACATGCCTGTGGAGAACAACTTTCACAAGTTAGTTCTCTCTGTCTGCCTTGTGCATCGCAGGGATTGAACTCCGGTCATCAGACCTGGCACCAGTGCCTCTACCTGCTAAACCATCTCTCTGCCCCTGCTCTCCCCACGCTCACACAGTACAGAATCCCCTTAGGGAAAAGTGCCACCCACAATGGGCAGGATTTCCCACTTCCATTAATATAACCAAGACAATCCCTTACAGACATGGCCAGAGGCCTGCCTCCCCCTCCCCCGAGGGGATTCTAGAGTTTGTCAAGTTGACAGCATTAACCATAATACCCCGCATCACAGAACAAACTGAGGTTCAGAGAAGGAGACCTGATGGACAGAGAGCAAAGTGACCAGCCCAGGCCAGCACTGCCCATGGCCCAGCCCTAGCCCTGGCTGCCATGTTGGTAAGTGCCCCTGATGCCTCTCTTCTCCACAGGCATCAAGAGGGAGCCCGGTAGGTTCATGGTGCCAAGGACTGTGATGATCGGAGGCAAGGTGAGAAACCCAGGGCAGACTGGCCCTGGCTCTTGAACATATGCCTGGATGGCCACAAGACCAAGGTGTGGGAGGGCTGAAGTGCTGACCCCAGACTGCCCCACAGGCTGCACCTGGGTACCACATGGCCAAGATGATCATCAAGCTCATCACTGCCATTGGGGATGTGGTCAACCACGACCCTGCGGTGGGAGACCGCCTCCGAGTCATCTTCCTGGAGAACTACCGAGTTTCACTGGCCGAGAAAGGTGGGTGCTGCAGTGGCTGCCTGGGAGCTCTGACTAGCTCGGTCCCAGAGGAGGCATTAGCCATCTTTCCCTGACCTGTGGTCAGGGTAGAGAAGAAATTGGAGGGGCTGGAGAGATGGCTCAGTGGTGAAGAACACCGGCTGCTCTTCAAGATGACCTGGGTTCAATTCTCATCACCCACATGACAGCTCACAACCTTCTGTAATTCCAGTCCTAAGAGATCTGATACCCTCTACTGACCTCTACAGGCCACAATGCATGTGGTACATATACATGCTGGCAAAACGCCCATCCACATAAAATAAAGTGAAAATTATTTAAAAAATAATAAGATGGAAAATGATTGAGGTAGACTCTAGGCATCCACCTCTGGCCTTACACGCATGCATGCACACACACACTGTACGTGTACAAGGAAACTAAACAGAACCTGAAAAGCATAGCAAAGAAAGACCACACAGTGAGTTTAAGGCCAGCCTGGTCCACATCGTGAGTTCCAGGTTAGCCAGGGCTATATTGTGAAACACTGTCAAAACAGCCATAAAAACCATGGCGGGATAGGGTTCAGGTTGGAATCAATAAAGGGCAGCGGGTTGGGGGTGAGAGACTTGGGTGGAAAAATCTCAGGGGTTGGGGTAGAGAGGTGCCTGAATCTTTCTAGGCCCTACTCCAGCCTGGCCGGGCTGTTCCTGGGACTGACCTTGTGTTCCTCCTGCAGTGATCCCTGCTGCCGACCTCTCAGAGCAGATCTCCACCGCGGGCACCGAGGCCTCAGGCACTGGCAACATGAAGTTCATGCTCAACGGGGCTCTGACCATCGGCACCATGGACGGTGCCAACGTGGAGATGGCAGAGGAGGCGGGGGAGGAGAACTTCTTCATCTTCGGCATGCGGGTGGAGGACGTGGAAAGGCTGGACCAGAGAGGGTATGGGGTCAGGACCACCGGAGTGGGTGGTTTACAGTCAGGAGGCAGGCTGGGAGAGGCTGGCCAACCTGTGCAGCATCTTAGTCCCGACTGCCGGGATTCTGGAAAACTCAGAAGGGAGCTTGTGGCAAACAAGGCTAAAGAAAAGAAGGAAGTAACAGGACGGGAGGAAAAGAAAGCGGAAATCACGTAGTTCTGAAATTGAAAGTAAAATTAAAATCATTGGCTTTCTCTCTGGCAACCATGGCAGAGAGAGACAAAGGCTTATATTGATCCTTCAAAGGAAACACATCCTTGGTATTACATCTTTTTTTTTTTTTTTTTAATTTTCAAGACAGGGTTTCTCTGTGTAACAGCCTGGGCTGTTCTGGAACTCCTTTTGTAGACCAGGCTGGCCTTGAACTTACGGAACTTACAGAGCTCTGCCTCTGCCTCCCCAGTACTTACCCAGCTTGACATTACATCTTAAATGTTTTAATTAATCACTGATTGTTAAAATGGAGCCTCACTTTGGGACTTACTCTGCTCTTGGAATCCCTGGGCTCAAACAATCCTCCTGCCTCTGCCTCTGCCTCTTAAGTGCTTGATTGCTAAAGTGTGCACATAGCTAAAATAGAGTTTTATTATATATATGTATGTGTATATGTATGTATTTTTAATATTTTATTTTATGTGTATAGATGTCCTGCTTGTATATATGTCTGTGTGTGGCATGCCTACTTGTTTTTTTGTTTTTTCTCTTTTTTTTTTTTTTTTAAGATTTATTTATTTATTATGTATACAGTGCATGTTTGACTGCGTGACAGAAGAGGGTATCAGATCTCATTTCAGATGGTTGTGAGCCACCATGTGGTTACTGGGAATTGAACTCAGGACCTCTGGAAGAACACCCAGTGCTCTTAACCTCTGAGCCATCTCTCCAGCCCCAGCCTGCTTGTACCTATAGAGTCCAGAAGAGGACATTGGATCCCCTGGAATTGGAATTACAGATTGTTGTAAGCTGCCATGTGGGTGCTGGGAATTGAACCCAGGTCCTCTGGAAGAGTAGCCAGTGCTCTTAACTACTGAGCCATCTCTCTAGCCCCATATACATATTTTTTTGAAACAAAGTATTTTTTTCTTTTTTTTTTTCAAGACAGGGTTTTTCTTTTTCTTTCTTTTTTTTTTTTTAAAGATTTATTTATTTATTATGTATACAGTGTTCTGTCTGCACATATCCCTGCAAGCCAGAAGAGGGCACCAGATCTCATTACAGATGGTTGTGAGTCACCATGTGGTTGCTGGGAATTGAACTCAGGACCTTTGGAAGAACAAGCAGTGCTCTTAACCTCTGAGCCATCTCTCCAGCCCAAAACAGGGTTTTTCTATGTAGCCCTAGCTATCCTGGAACTCACGATATAGACCAGGCTGGCCTCGAACTCAGAGATCACCTGCTTCTGCCTCTCCAGTGCTTAGATTAAAGGTGTACACCACCACCACTCAGCTGAAACAAGATCTTTCTAAGCAGTATGATGTGTATTTTGTTGTTGTTGAGACTCAGCCTCTCCAGGTAGTGAAGGCTAGCCTGTGGCTGCACTCTCAGACACTATGCTTTAATTTATATGTAATCCAGGATAGCCTTGAACCTCAGCCTCCAAGATTCCAGGATTATAGGCCTGTGCCATCATGTAGTCTTGGGGATCAAGCCAGGGCTTAAGGCATGCCTGGCAACACTCTCCACTGGGCTATCTATCTAGACATCTTCTCTTTTTTAGACTTACTTATTTCATTTTGTATGTGGAAGTGTTTTGCCCCAATGTGTGTCCGAGTAGCACATGCTTGCCTCATGCCCTTGGAGGTCAGCAGAGGGGTTGGGAACTCGAATTACAGGTGGTTGTGAGCTGCCATTGGGTGCTGGAAACGTGGGTCCCCTACAAGAACAAGTATTCTCTTAACTGCTGAGCCATCTCACCAGCCCACATGTGATTAAAAAAAAAAGTTTTACTTTTGTTATTTTTATTTGTGTTTATGTGTGTGTGTCTATGTGAGTGAATGCCCCATGTGTGCAGGGGCCAGAAGGGGGTGTGGACCTCCTGGGGCTAGATTTTCAGATGGTTGTGAGCCAATTGCTGTGGATGCTGGGACAGAACTCAGGTCCTCTGAAACAGCAGCAAGCGCTCTTCACCATTAAGCCATCTCTCCAGCCCCCACATTGGGAGTTTTTTAAATGAAAATAATGCTTGGGCTGGGGAATAGTTCTGCTGGTCAAGTGTCGTTTCTACCACAAGCCTGAGGCTGCCAGTTTGATTCTAGAACCCACATAAAAGCCAGAGGTGCTCCCAGCTCTGGGGAAGTAGAGAGGCCAGCCTGGCCTACTCGGCAAGTTCCAGGCCAGTGAGAGACCCTATCTCAAAAACTCAAGGAACTTGAGGAACACCCAAAGTTGACCTCTGGCCTTCACACACACACACACACACACACACACACACACACACACACACACACACACAAATACGTGGTCACTAACTGGAAAAATACAAGGCTGGGGAGATAGCTCAGTAGATAGTGCCTGCTCTGAGGACCAGGCTTGGATTCCCCAGCACCCAGATAAAAGCCAGGCATAGCAAAGACAGGAAAACCCCAAAGCAAGCCAGCCAGCTTGGCTAGCTGAATCAGAGTTCAGTGCGAGACCAGGCCTCAGGAAATAAAAGATATCCAGTGTCTGCCTCTGGCTTCAACACACACATGCACACACACACCCACTCACCCCCACCCCACATGGACACACATACATACCACAAACAAATGAGAACTATAAAACAACATCAACGACAGTAACTGGAATCCATAATCTCACATGTCTCATGTAGCCCAGGCTGGCCTTAACTCCTTTCCTCTAGCTTCCACCCTGGAGCACTGGGGTCATAAATGTGCCCCCCACAAGGCCCTCAGATTTGTAAATGCTTGTTTAGTGTTCCATGCTACAGCCAAGCTATGTGGGTTTTGTTGTTGTTGTTGTTGTTGTTGTTATTTTTGCTGTTTTTTTTTTAACCTTTATTTTTATTTTATGTGTCTGGGTGTTCTGCCTGCATGTATGTCTATATGCCATGTTCATGTAGTACCCACAGAGGCCAGGAGAGGGTGTTGGATCCCCTGGAGCAAGAATTACAGGCAGTTGTGAGCTGCCATGTGGGTGCTAGGAATTGAACCCAGGTCCTCTGGAAGAGCAACTTTTAAAGGCCGAGCCATCTCTCCAGCTCCCCAGCCAAGCTATATTGTAATCAATTCCAAAACCCAGGACATTAAAATTGACCTGTTGCTATAAATGTTAACTGCAGTGAGCAACCTTTCCCACCAATGCCCAGATGTCTGATTATTCTCTTCAGAATTATTAGGAAAGCCAGATCTTGTGGCTCTTGCATTTAGACCCAGCACTTGGGAGGCAGAGGCAGGAAGGTCACTGTTGAGTTTAAGGCCAGCCTGGTCTACACAGCAGGTTCTGAAACATCCAGAATTATATAATGAGACCTTGTCTCAAAAAAAAATTTAGGCTATAGCCACTGCTCAGTCCACTGTTGGATGTACTGTGCAAAACAAAGTGATCTTTATTTGGGGGAGGGGCAGGCTAATTTTGGGATAAACTTTAGGAGGCGAATATGTGGGATCAAAAAGTAAGTTCCTGGGCTGGGCAGATAGCTCAGTGGGTCAACGTGCTCTGGTGACCCGAGCTTGTTTCCCAGACTCATGTAAATGTAGTAGCACAAGCATATGTAATTGCAGCAAGCCTGAAGGAAGGGGAGGCGGAGACAGGAGACTCAGAAGCCGGCAGGCCGGCTGGCAGTGCTAAGGGAGCAAGAAAAGCTGACTCAGAAGCAAGGGGAAAAGCAAGGCGAGGAGCCACACCAAAGCTTGTCCTCTGACCTCCGCATGCATTGTGAGGCATGCTCACCACCCCCAATACACAGATCTCTGAGTTCAGGCCAGCCTGGTCTACAGAGTGAGTTCCAGGACAGCCAGAGCTACACAGAGAATTCTCCCTCTCTTGAAAAACCAAAGAAAGAGTGTGTTCCTAAGCCTCTGCCACAGATTTTCAAATGCTTCTGGAAGGTTGGTACCAGTTTACACTCCAGCAACAGCTTCAGAGAGCTGGCATTCGCTGCCAAAAGGGCTCTTTCCTAGAAATTTCTGACTTGGAGTCGGGCATGGTGGTGCGCACCTTTAATCCCCACACTCTGGAGGCAGAGGCAGGTGCATCTCCTTGAGTTTGAAGCCACTCTGTTCTACATGCAGAGTTCTGGGCCAGACAGGGCTATATGGGGAGACCCTGCCTAAGAAGGAAATCCCAGCTTTTGCTTTCTGGGCCCTAATGCATTTAATGAGATTTGGGATGTTCAAGACTAGACTTCTGACTTCAGACCAATTCTGACTGCAGAGTACTGGGTAACGTGCCAGTGTGGAGGCTGTGCACAGGCCAGGGGAGTCACAAGGTAGGGCAGTGTAAGGACCTGGATCACCGTGGAAGGGGAACTCTGTTGTTGATCCTGACAGTGAGCCCGGGAGGGAGGGTTTAAGACAGGAGTGGATGAATGTTACCTCTAAAACGAGAAAAAGCCGGAGAGTGAGCTTGGCCTGACTGTGTGAGTTTAAGGGGCACTCCTGAGGATATGCCTATCAGAGGTGGGCTTGGGATGATAGAAAAAGACATTCATAGGTTTTGTTTTGTGTTTTTTTTTGTGATGCTGGGGATGGAACCCAGGGCTTCTCACATTCAGGCAAGCACTCTGCCACTGGGAAGAACTGTCCTTGCTGGAGCCAAGACTTGTCTATTTTTTTTTCCCTTTTCTAAAATTATAGGTGTATGTTTGTGTGTGCACAGGTACACTGAGCCATCTCTCCAGCCCCAGATTTGTCTTTCCTGGCTCCTTTGGGCCAGAGTGTCTTCATCTACAAAGTGGATGAAGAAAAGCTAAGTGCAATGTGGCAGCTGTGGAGGCCCTGAGCCTTAGCTCTTCTCAGGTTTTCTCTGTGAAGCTGGGGACCCTTTGCAGGGAGCTGACCACAGGTGTGCTCTGGCAGGTATAATGCCCAGGAGTACTATGACCGAATTCCTGAGCTTCGGCAGATCATCGAACAGTTGAGCAGTGGCTTCTTCTCCCCGAAACAGCCCGACCTGTTCAAGGACATTGTCAACATGCTCATGCACCATGACCGGTGAGCTGGCTGGCCAGGCTACATGGAGGCTCATGAATGAACGGCTTGGGTGGGTGGGGAGGCTGCCCATGGTTGCCGCTTCATTCACTCCAATTGTCTGCTGCACCAAGAAGGACTTGGCCCTTAACCTCACAGAGCTCTGGTCTCTCCATTCCCCTCCAGGTTTAAAGTCTTTGCAGATTACGAGGACTACATTAAGTGCCAGGACAGAGTCAGTGAGTTGTACAAGGTGAGGGGACCCTAGGCCAGGGGCTGGCAGGGCTTTGACTCTGGCTGGGATGAAGGAGAATGGGGCCGGTCTGCTGACAGTGTGAACCTAGAGATTCCCTTCCTGTCTTCAGAACCCAAGGGAGTGGACACGGATGGTGATCAGGAACATTGCCACCTCTGGCAAGTTTTCCAGCGACCGCACCATTGCCCAGTATGCCCGGGAGATCTGGGGTGTAGAGCCTTCTCGCCAGCGCCTGCCAGCCCCGGATGAGAAGATCTGATCTTCTACACCAGACCCCACATCTGCCCTTGTGTCTGTTTGCAATTACCGGGATCAGACTCGCTTTTCATCCAGAGGGTGGGCCCCTGGAATACTACTCTGCCCTCCCCATTTTGGAGCCCTCTTTCATCAGTCTCTAGGTCCTGGTGCCCAGTGTGATTAAGGACACTGCCCTCTTCTTTCCCCTCAACTCCCTACCCCTCCTATTTATGAATGGGGTCTGACCAAGTGCACCCACTCCCCAATAAATCGACTCTCCCTGAGTTTCCTTACTTCCCTCTCTGTTGCAAAATATTTTTAGCTCTCGGAGAGCTTAACAGCTGCTGCAACCATCTCCTTATCCTCCCCCTTCCCCCCCACCGCAACACACACCGAGGCAGGTGCATCGTCTGCGGGGAGAGAGGGGCAGCCCATGGGCGGTGCCTGGGACTCAGTCCCTTTTCCGGCGTCGCCCTCCACGCCTCTCTTCCCAGCGCTGTGTCCATACTAGGTCACCGGCCAGTTTAGTTGGCCGGGGGCGGGGCGTCTGCCTGGGTGGGGCCCACCGGGTCAGGGAGTCGGGATTCGGGCTGGAGCCTCTGGGACAAGGGAGCATCCATGCTGTTGGGGGAGGGTCCAGAGGAGGCTGGGCGCCTTCTTGGCCCCGCCCCTAGCCCCGCCCCATTGCGGCGTTTTAGGGTCTCTTAGCAGGTGGCTACGATAAATCCGAAATCAGGGGAGTATTAGGGCTTAGGGCATTCGCAGACCGTTTAGGCGAGGGCAGCGGCATGTTCCTGGTTCTGGAGAAACTGACATCTATAAAGGGGCTGTTCTGAGGCTCACATTACCAAGACTGAAGTGTAGAGGAGGTCCTGCCTCCCTCGCCCAAAGCAGGGAGGGGCAATCTTCCGAAAGGGTTTTGAGGCCCCGGGTTTCACAGTGAGTCTAAACGGCCGGAAACTGTTACCTATCCCCTAGGCCAGCTTGTAAGGGACCCCAAGTGCTTGTGGGTGCCCCTCCCAAGTTCCTCCTCTCCTGGGCCCATGCATCTGGGCCTCCAGTTCCGAAGCTGCAGAGCACCTACCCAGTTTGCAGGTGCCCCTTCCCCTCTGGCCCAGGGAGGTGCCCCTCGCCCCACCTCTGGACTTCGAGCCTGGGTCTCCTGGGAGCCGCGTGTTCATTCATTCCTCACCCCATGAGGCTCCACTCGACCAAAAACAGCTCGCATTTTGTCCTAGCCCCTCCCCCAGGCCATCGCAAGGACCCGCAGCCCCACGCCCGCGACCTCCACCAGGCCGGGGCCGTTGCTGCCCGCAGGAAGACGCCCGGCCCGGGCAGGGTGAACCCCGTGGGAACGGTTTGTCTCGAAAACAGGAACCCGGGCCGGGGGGCTGGGCGGGGCGCCCCTTCCCCACCGCAGTCCGCTTCCTGCCCCTCCCGGCTTCCTCCGTGCGACACCCAGGCGGGGCGCAGAGCCTGGGGGTGTCGCGGTGGGGGAGGGCTACCGCACCAGGTCCCCACGCCACCAGTGGCGCAGCCCCCCGCCCGCGGCCACGCGCTCTGGGGCGGCAGGGGAGGGGTTAAGCTGCTGTAGGGCCCAAAGCGCGCGGGGCGAGAGGGGGAGTCCCCAGTGGAGGAGGCGCGGCGCGGGGCGCAGGGGCGGGGAGGGGGCGGGGCGGCGGGGCGCTGGGCCGTAGCGCGGAGAGCGGGCTGGAGCCGCAGCCGCAGCGAGGCCGGCGGGCGGGAGCGCACGGAGGTGGCGCGGGCCGGGCTGGGTGCGGGCTCCGCGCTGCGGGTCCCAAGAGTGAGTGAGCGAGCGTGCGCGCGCGGGCGGGGCGTGGGACACAGAGGGCGCGGTCCCTTGGGATCCCCTAGGGGCAGGCCGGCGGGGACTGCGGGTGGGTGGGGAATCTGCGGACCCGGTCCTGGGTAGGACAGAGCTTGCAGAAGGGCTAAGGCACTTAGAGCCACCCGCGGGAGGGGGGAGTCCGTGGCACACCGGTGCTAGCCTGACACGTCTCTACCAGGCCCTTCCATGCAAGTCCCCATTTGACAGATGGGAAAATTGAGGTTCAGAGAGGCCAAATGATTCTCAAGGTCACCCGGCTAGGAAGCGAATGGCTCTGAGGAGAAGTCCTCGGGAGGACTTCCTAATGTGGGGGAGTTTGTGGTAGGGCAAAGTCTCTTTCCTCGGGGCCAGGCTCTGGCAAGGTCCAGGGTGTGTGGAACCCCGGGCCCTGAGGCTGTGTGTCCTGGAGCATGATTGAAGGGGGAGGGGCGGCGAAATGGGTGTGTGCGCAACCACGGGGGTATGTGCATGTGTGTGGGAGTGCACATGGGTGGAGATGCACTGTCTTTGCGTGTGTGCACACGTGTACAGATGTCAGAGCTACTGTGGCTGAGGGATCAGAGGCTGGGCTCGTTCAAGTGAACCGAAGGTCTGGGAGGAGAACTGCGTGCAGGTTTGGATTCTGGAGTAAAGGACCTGGGTATGTGTGGCTGGAGATTTTCATTGCAGGTGTGCATGGGGTGTGGGTGCCATTGTGTGTGACAGGATGGGAGGTGAGTGTCTGTGACCCTGATGTGTGTGAGAAGGGTCTTCTTGCTCTTTATGTAGGTCATTGGCCTCCGGCAGATAACTTGTCTAGAGAATGGGTGTTTGTCCCTGTATGGATGCTTATAGTCCCGCTGGTGGCCAGGGTTACTTAATGGTGTCATGCAGGCCATGGCCACCCCCATGGCGCTAGCGGCCCCTTCTGGGCACTCTCCTTGGTGCTCTCACGCACAATTTAACTATGCAGCAGGATGGGTAGGAAGGAGGTCAGGAGCCCAGGCTATATGAAATATATGACAATCCTGGAGGGGCTGAGCCGGCACCCCTGGGACCTTCGTCCATGTGGCTTGGGAGCCCACGGTTCCCAGGCTCTGGCTTCCCACTGACACCTCCCAGCCGCAGTGGGCTACCCTCACCCCCGCCCCAGGAATGTTCTTCTCCACTCCGGCCCTCCCCACAAGGGCAGGCCCCTGGGGGATGCTACGGCCCCGCCTCCCACTCGCGGGGAGCCCAGGAGGGGGCAATGTGGGCAGGACGCCTGGGTTCTCTCCTCCCTCCTCCCATCCCAGGGAGAAATTCCTCCGAGGTCCCCTCAGGCACTGGGTTCCCAAAATAACCCTGCGGGGGAAGGGAGGCTGTTAAGGGAGGGGAAGCAGGAGGAGCGCAGAACCGAGCTGCGGGGTGCTGCAGGTGCCTGTGGGGAGCAAGCGCTAGGAAAGGAGGGCCCGCCAGGAGGCTTAGGGCACCATCTAACCCCTGGGCTCCTGGCTCGTCCCTTATTCTGGTAGAGCCCTTCTACCTTCCCGCGACTCCGCGGGTGGGCCGGAAGCCTCTCTGGCTAGTCCATTTCCCAACTAGCGGGTTGCACCATCCCGGGGCAGGACCGTTTAACCCCGGGAGTGGCAGCAGCAGGCAACTCCGCCCCTGCCCAGCAGGGGGCGTGCCCGCTCCGCCCCGTTCCTATGCGCCCCGCGCTCCGTCGGTGCCTCCGCTGACTCCCACTCTGCTTCTCCCAGGACAAGGGTAGGGTTCGAACCCCGTGGGAGGCTTTCGGACCGTAGCTCGGGCCCAGCCCACCGGCACCGGCGGCCATGGCGAGCACTCTGGACTTGGACAAGGGTTGCACCGTAGAGGAGCTGCTCAGAGGCTGCATCGAAGCCTTTGGTGAGTTGCCTGCAGCACGAGGGGGCACACCAAGCCTGAAGCAGACCCTGGCCAGGACCTACCCAGGCTCCCATCCTGCAGTCCACTTAACGAAAGTCTCTCTTCTTTGCAGAGAAGTGTCCAAATAGACCCCTTATCCACACGGCAGGGAATTGGGGGGCCGGGGAGGTCCCAACTCTGATCCGGGAGGGGCATTATCTGTCTCCCTGGGGGATCCGGAGGAACTCTCTATCTCTAGCCTGGGAACTGTTTCCGGCAGATGGGGGTTGGTTTATCTGGTGAAGGGGTGCCCCCTCCCCCAGCACTCAGGAAATGACCTCTGGATTCTTGACCCTGGGGAACCCAGGCTCCTTCCGCCCCAGCTGGTTCCCCTCTGGACTATGGGGCTTGCTCCAAGCTCCCCTCCTCCAGCTCCTGGATCCTATGGTACCCCTTGCCCACCCAGACTTCTTTCTGAACTTTGACCTCCTGGCTTTGGAGTGCTGGGAAAAACAGTAGGTGGGCGGGGTCAGGAGTGCAGACCCGGGGACCTGACCCCAGCCTGCAGACCAGGCTGCAGACAAGGCTTTGGTATCTGAGCCTCCGGACCAAGGGTCAGCCGTCTTCGCTTTGACTTTTGGAGCAGATGACTCCGGAAAGGTGCGCGATCCGCAGCTAGTGCGCATGTTTCTCATGATGCACCCCTGGTACATACCTTCCTCCCAGCTGGCCGCGAAACTGCTCCACTTATATCCTTGGCGGGAATGGCTGAGGCCCGGTTGTTGGGTCCCTGAGTCCATCCTGCTTGGTTTGCTCAGGGCCTTACATCCTGGAGTGCAGGCCTTGCCTATATCCCACAATTCAGACACCGTCCTGCCATCTCCTAGGGCCTAGGCTTTGTCCTGTACCTAGCTGAGGACCCGGTCTCTTCTGTAACCTAGGCCTTGCCCTCGCCCTCCCCTAAGGTCTTGGATCTGTCCCTGCTCTGTCCAGGGACCTCTTCTTGCCCTTCTCCGAGGCCGGGTCCTCCTCTCCACCTATGGTGGAGTCCAACCCTCTACCTCCATCTGTGGCTGCTCCTGCAGTGTTCTTACCCCCTTCCCCAATCCTCCTGGAACCCAGGCTTTGGCTAGAGTCCCACCCCTGGGTTCTCAGGTCCCACCCTCTGCTCCTGTTTCTAGCCTTAGGTTTCATGCTGTTGTCCTTAACTCTCCCTTACCTATCAGCAGTCCCGGAAGGACAACTCCAATTCTCTACAGGTGAAAACGTGTCACCTGGTCAGGTGAGTCTGGGTCCTGGCCCCTCTTCTTGCTGCCTTTCTCAAGCTTCAGGTGGGCTGCAGGAGTGGACAGCGTCCAGGGAATCGACCACGTGGGTTTGCCAGTGGATGCTGTCCAGGTGTGCTGCTGGCCTTGTTAGTTTCTGCTGCTGTGTGTTGGGGTTGGGGGATGGAGAAAGAAAGAAAGCACTGGAGGATAGGGTGGGTGGGGTGGGTGGGTGTTCTGACAGAACATGCTTTGAGACATTTTACCTCACTCTTTGGGGGGTGAATACAGTCTTTTTGTTTTGTTTTGTTTTTTGTTTTTGGTTTTTGGAGACAGGGTTTCTCTGCGTAGCTTTGCGCCTTTCCTGGAACTCGCTTTGGAGACCAGGCTGGCCTCGAACTCACAGAGATCCGCCTGCCTCTGCCTCCCGAGTGCTGGGATTAAAAGCGTGTGCCACCACCGCCCGGCCCTTGTTTTTGTTTTTCGAGACAGGGTTTCTCTGGGTAGTTTTGGTGCCTGTCCTGGATCTCGCTCTGTAGACCAGGCTGGCCTCGAACTCACAGAGACCCGCCCGGCTCTGCCTCCCCGAGTGCTGGAATTAAAGGCGTGAATACAGTCTTCACAGTTGCTTCCCTTGCCCACTTGGCGATGGGGAGGGAGGGAGGGAGGGCTGGAGGGCGGGCTGCCTTCGGTGACTTGACTCTGCCTGCCCCTCCACCAGGTACTGGATCTCAGCGTTCCCTGCAGAGTTTGACTTGAACCCAGAGCTGGCTGAGCAGATCAAGGAGCTGAAGGCCCTGCTAGACCAAGAAGGGAGCCGAAGGCACAGCAGCCTCATCGACATCGAGAGCGTGTGCGTGGGGGGAGCTCAGGGGCCACTAAGCTTCCTACACCATCTGTGCTTAATAAATGTCTGTTCAACTGAATGAGTGAGGGTCATGTCACTCTCTTGCTTGAAAACCTTCCATGACTCCCTGTCACCTTCAAGACACCTCCAGCTATTAAGGCCTTTCGTGGTGTCAGGCTAGCCTGACGTTCCTGCCCTGTCTCCCACGGCCTACCCTGCATCCCACACACTTCATACTGCGGCTGTTTGGGTCCACGTGCCATTGTCTGTGTCCCGCATCCTTCTTCTCCATGGTACTCGCTCTTGTTGCCCTGTCTCCTCCATTGTCACCAGACTCAGCACGAGTGTGACGTCCCTGCCTGGTGAGGGTGTGCTACTCCTCCGGGGCAGAATTGGCCACTCTGTCCTTTTTTCCCGAGATGCTTTGTGCAGACGGCTGCCCAGAGCACTGGGAACATGTGTCCCACTGTTTGGTGATGGCGTGTTTCTGTGTCTGTCTCCCCCGGTAGATTGTGAGCTCCTCGAGGGCAGGATCCGTGTCTTGTTCGTCTCTGTACCCCAGCACCTAGCACAGAGTACGTTGTCCATCAGTGTGCTGAGCGCGTGGCGGAGGGGGCGTGCGCAGGAGTTGCTGGGACTTGGGGATGTTAGTGCTTAGGACGGTGGCTCCTGCTGTTCAGGTCCCAAGTCAGTTTGAGTGGCATGTCTGAGTGCGTGTGGGGTCACAGGAGGCAGGGGACATCTCCAGGACATCCAGGGCTCACTACCCCTGCTCCCCCAGCCCCACCTACAAGTGGAAGCGGCAGGTGACCCAGCGGAACCCCGTGGAACAGAAAAAGCGCAAGATGTCCCTGCTTTTTGACCACTTGGAGCCCTTGGAGCTGGCAGAGCATCTCACCTACTTGGAGTACCGCTCCTTCTGCAAGATCCTGGTGTGGCCTGAAGGCTTGTGGTTGGGGTGCAGTGTGGGTTGAGAAGGGGGTTCCAGAAAGGACTAAGACTCGGGGATAGGCTGGCTCCCAAGGATGGTTGGGTGGTTCCATTAATTGACAAGGGGAGGGTGAGCGATGGGAGAGGCCAGCAGGGCACTCAGGCCAAGTCCACCCTGCCTGCAGTTCCAGGACTATCACAGCTTTGTGACTCACGGCTGCACCGTAGACAACCCCGTCCTGGAGCGATTCATCTCCCTCTT
Organism: Peromyscus maniculatus bairdii; assembly: GCF_049852395.1. NCBI lineage: Eukaryota > Metazoa > Chordata > Mammalia > Rodentia > Cricetidae > Peromyscus > Peromyscus maniculatus. The sequence goes on from NC_134852.1 coordinate 159,194,215, forward strand.
CAACAGCGTCTCACAGTGGGTCCAGCTCATGATCCTCAGCAAGCCCACAGCCACACAGCGGGCACTGGTCATCACACACTTCGTGCATGTAGCAGAGGTGCCCACTTTCCCTGCGTGCCCAGCCTCCCATCAAGCCCTTCCCCTTCTCTCCAGAGGGGTGGCCGGGGTGACACGCTGCCTCCCCCTCTCTCTTTGCCTCCCAGAAACTGCTGCAGCTGCAGAACTTCAACACACTGATGGCTGTTGTCGGAGGCCTGAGCCACAGCTCCATCTCACGCCTCAAGGAGACCCACAGCCACGTCAGCCCTGAGACCATCAAGGTACCTGGCTTGGGAGGGGCCTAGGCTTCTCAGTTGCAGCCTTCCCAGTGCAGTGCTGGGGCCTGGGCATGACAGTTCTTGTCTGACAGTTGAGGAAACTGAGGCTTGGAGGAGGGAGTAAGAGCTCTAAGCTGGCTGGGCGGTGGTGGCGCACGCCTTTAATCTCAGCACTCTGGAGGCAGAGGCGGGCGGATCTCTGTGAGTTCGAGGCCAGCCTGCTCTACAGCGCAAGATCCAGGACAGGCTCCAAAGCTAATTTTTTTTTTTAAAATTTTATGTGCGTTTATATGTGCATGTATAGCTAGGACAGGCTCCAAAGCTATTTTTTTTTTTAATTTTATGTGTGTTTATATGTGCATGTATAGCCAGGACAGGCTCCAAAGCTATTTTTTTTAAATTTTATGTGTGTTTATATGTGCATGTATAGCATAGGTGCATGCAGGAGAACAAAGGTCACCTTGATTTTCTTCCTCTGTCACTCGCTTCATTTGGACTTTTTGAAGTTCTTAGTAATTTGTTTTATTGATGGGTGTGTGTGTATGCCACATATATTCGTGTGCCCATGGAGACCAGATGGATCCTTGGGAGCTGGAGCTGTAGGCATGTGAGCTGCCTGACACGGATCCTGAAAACAGAACCGGACGCCCAGCAAGGGCTCTGAGCCTCTTCTCCAGCCCCATCTGATCTTGCCATAGGGTCTTTTACTGGATGCAGAACTCACTCACTGGCCAACGAGCTCCAAAATGTCTCTCTCCACCCACTGAGTGCCCTGGTTACAGACATGTATACAACTGTGCCTGGCTTTTATGTGGGTGCCAGGGACCCACACTTGGGTCCTCATGCTTACATGGTAGACACTTTACTGATGAGCCATTTCCCCAGTGGCTACATCATGAGACCCTGTCTCAGAAAAAAATAATAATAAAAGGGGAAAGCCGCTATATAGTTTAAAAAGTAGAATACTGAGGTCTGGAGAGGTGGCTCAGTGGTTAATAGCATTTGTTGCTCTTGCAGAGGACCCAGGTTCAGTGCCTAGCACCTACGAATTGGCTCAGGGTACCAGGCACGCACACAGCACACATACATACATACAGGCAGAACATCCCACATGCATAGGATACAATTTATTTATCTATCTATTTTTTTTGTGGGTTTTCTAAGACAGAATTTCTCTGCATAGCCTTGGCTATCCTGGAACTCACTCTGTAGACCAGGCTATCCTTTAACTCAGAGATCCACCTGCCTCTGCCTCCTAAGTGCTGGGACTAAAGGTGTGTGCCACCACTGCCCGGCAATACATCTTAAAAAAAAAAAAAAAAAAAAGACTGTTGGCTGGAGTGTGCTCAGGGGTCGTGTGCACTTGAAGACCCTGGGCTCTGACCAAGCACCAAGTCCAAACCAACAGAGCCCAGAAAACATTGTTGCTCCTTAAAAGATGATAAGGTAACCCCTGCCCAAGCAGCAGGGGGCAGGGTCAGGACCTCCATGGTGAAGGCTTTCCTTTTCTTTAGTTTAACTGTGTGTGCATCCCAGAACAAAATGTTGGGCTTTTTGTTGCCTGTTTCCAACTTCTTCTGAGTAGACGCATACCCGATGTTATGTCTCAGGTCCTTTTATTCTGCCCAGATGGGCGTGGCTTGCCATCTTGTGGTGTGGGGCAATTGCTCTTTTTTGTTGTCTCATGTTATTGTAAATCTGTCCTAATTTAGCATTTGATGTATTGTTGAACATTTGAGAGTTTTCTTTATTATTATTATTATTATTATTATTATTATTATTATTATTATTATTATTTGGTTTTTCAAGACAGGGTTTCTCTGTGTAGTTTTGGTGCCTGTCCTGGATCTTGCTCTGTAGACCAGGCTGGCCTCGAACTCACAGAGATCCACCTGGCTCTCAATCATCTTGTCAGCTTCTTTCTCTCTTTTCTTCTCTGTCTCTCCCTCTTTTTATTTATTTCTTTGATTCAGGGTCTCACGGTGTAGCTCTGGCTATACTGGAATTCCCTATGGTAGACCAGGCTGGCCTTGAACCCACAGAGATATGCCTGCCTCTGCCTTTCCAGTGCACTTTCACGCTGTTTTCGAGATTGGGTCTCATATATCCCAGGCTGTCCTTGAACTTGCTGTGTGACCAAGGATGATGCTCTCAGCAGAGACATACACCGCCACACCTGATTATGTGGTGTTAGGGATCAAACCCAGGGCCTTATGCACAATAGGCAAGCACTATACCAATTGAACTGCATCCCCCATCTCAAGCTTTTCTTTGAAGGACCCTACCACCACTTTTTTTCCTGGAGACAGGGTTTCTCTGTGTAGCCCTGGCTGTCCTGGAACTAGCTCTGCAGATCAGGGTGGCCTTGAACTCAAAGCCTTTTCAAGATTTATTTATTATGTATACAGTGTTCTGTCTGTCTGTATGCTGCCAGAAGGGGGCACCAGACTTCATTGTAGATGGTTGCGAGCCACCATGTGGTTGCTGGGAATTGAACTCAGGACCTCAGGAAGAGCAGCCTGTCCTTTTAACCTCTGAGCCATCTCTCCAGCCACTTTTCGAGACAAGGTTTTGTTGTATAATCCTGGCTAGCTTGGGACTCATGTAGATGGGACTGGTTTTGAATTTATAAATTCAGGCCTGCTGGGATTCCGGCCTTATGTGACCGTGCTCAGTATAAGTTTTCCCACTATTTACCATCACCAGACACCGTGTGTAATAACATCCTTCTTGGTCAATAGGCCTGTGTTTAAATGTTGATAACCTGTGCTCAGCCCTGGTGTAGATGCATGGTAGCTCATAGTTGTTCCCTTGGACTCATAACCTATGAGTTCTGACCCCTGGAGTGTGAGAGAGCCGTATTGGAAGCTAATAAGGGAGGATTTGACTTTTTTGCCTATCCTTGACCTTGCTCCCCATCCATTCCCACAGTTCTAGGGCTGAGGTGGGAGGACAGCTGAGGTGTGTGTGAGTGACACTCTGACTTTTCCCCCCAGCTCTGGGAAGGTCTGACAGAATTAGTGACAGCCACTGGCAACTACAGCAACTACCGGCGCAGGCTGGCAGCCTGCGTGGGCTTCCGCTTCCCTATCCTGGGTGTGCACCTCAAGGATCTGGTGGCCCTGCAGCTGGCGCTGCCTGACTGGCTGGACCCGGGTCGGACCAGGCTCAATGGAGCCAAGATGAGGCAGCTTTTTAGCATTCTGGAGGAGTTGGCCATGGTGACCAGCCTGCGACCTCCAGTGCAAGCCAACCCTGACCTGCTGAGTCTGCTCACGGTGAGGGGCTGGGCACAGTGTCTACATATGCATTTGCTATGGGCATGTTGGGTTCTGAACAAGGGGCGGAGGTTTAGCCTGGTCTCTGAGGTTTGCACTGAACCCTGAGGTGGTTCCAAGGCTGGGCTGAGACACAGATCTGTGGTCTGATCCCAAGGCTGCTGTGTGGACCATGGGCTGGGTCTGAGGCTGGGCCTGAGTCCCTTGGTCCTAAGTTGAGCTCCTGGCAGTGGATAGGACTAAGCTGTGGATTTGGTGGATGACATGAGTGATTTCTAATGTGGTCCTGGCTCCTGAGTGAAGTTTCTTTTAGTATTGATTAATTTAGCTTTTGGAGACAGGATCTCACTCTGTAAGCCAGGCTGACACAAACTTACTGAGGAGCCTCGGCTAGCTTTGAACTCGTGGTGGTCTCTTCGCCTGAGCCTGCAGAGTGCTTGGATCGCAGGGACCGTGCCCAGCTTTGGGCAAAGGTTCTGACTCCATGTCTTGGCTGATATTTTGCCAGTGTGTTGTTTTTCAAGTTTGCTCAGCCGGGCGGTGGCGGCGCATGCCTTTAATCCCAGCACTCGGGAGGCAGAGCCAGGCGGATCTCTGTGAGTTTGAGGCCAGCCTGGTCTACAGAGTGAGATCCAGGAAAGGCACAAAGCTACACAGAGAAACCCTGTCTAGAAAAACCAAAATAAATAAATAAATAAATAAATAAATAAATAAATAAATAAATAAATGATAAAGTTTGCTCTGTGGGCCGGCTGGCATGGGAGTGGTTGGGGTGTTTTCTAAGGTGGCCTTTGTCCTGAGTCTAGCTTTCCCATCAGGCTCTGGGCAGACTGGTAGTCCTATGGCTCTGGGTTTGTAGCTCCCACGTGAGAGGGGAGCAGGAACCTGAGGGTATTACTAGACCTATGTGTCCTAGGTGTCCCTGGATCAGTACCAGACAGAGGATGAGCTGTATCAGCTCTCCCTGCAGCGTGAACCACGCTCCAAGTCATCGGTAAGGGGGCCCCTCACCCCTCACTTTGCACTTGAGGATCCTGCGCGCGCGGGGGGGGGGGGGGGGAGAATTACAAGGACAGAAAGAACGTTCCCCATCCGCTACACCCACCTACTTGCTTGACAGTGGAATCCTGGGCCTGGGGGTGGGATTGGCTTTGGGCAGGCACTTTCTATTTATTGGAGCCTTTGGTTCATTCCCACTCCGGGCCTGGCTCAGACCTGACCGTTCCCACAGCCAACCAGCCCCACCAGCTGCACCCCACCTCCCCGACCTCCTGTGCTGGAAGAGTGGACCTCAGTTGCCAAGCCTAAGCTGGACCAGGCCTTGGTGGCAGAGCACATAGAGAAGATGGTAGAGGTGAGCGGTCTGGAGGGTGAGGGAATCTGCTGGAAGCAGGGGTCCATGAAGCTAGTTTCTCCAGAGCCTTGTCCTGGGAGCCACTGCTGTATCTGAAGGCCTGTGCTCTGACCATTCCCCAGGAGGCACAGAGCACAGCACGCTAGCTGCATTATGGGCTGGTGAGAGGCAGGCCTAAAAGGACATGGGGAGACATCTCTGATGCTCTGCATCATATAGACTGGGCTCAGACGGTCCTTTTAATTCTCCCTTCTCCTGGCCTTGTATGTTCCTCTGTAGTCTGTGTTCCGGAACTTCGACGTCGATGGGGATGGCCACATCTCCCAGGAGGAGTTCCAGATCATCCGGGGCAACTTTCCTTATCTCAGCGCCTTTGGGGACCTGGATCAGAACCAGTGAGGAGGACTAGGGCCTGGGGGGTGGGGTAGAGGGAAGGCATCAACCCACTTCCCCTTGGGCTCCACTTCTTGAGTGTGCAGAGAGCAAGGCCTTGCCTGGGGAGCTGCCCGTGCGCTTGGGGTGGGAGGAAGCTGCCGGCCATAGAGGGATAGCGTTACCTTGCTAGTCTGGACAGATGGGGGAGCCCCACCTGAGCCTTGCAAAGAACACTATTTTATTTGTGGAGCTCACAGCTGCCGAGAGTGTGGGGAAGCTGAGCCCCTGGGTAGCTGGCTTTAATGAACAGTAAAGAAAGGCCGTAATTAGCAGCACCCACTTGCTTATCCACAATTCATATGCTGACAATTTGGAAAAACATCTGGTTCTCTGAAGCAGGTTAAATGTGCCCTCCGTAACCATGTTTATGCCCCATTTTTGCTGAGATGACAAAAACCCAGTCAAAATTTACAGTCCATCCCAGGTTGATTTATTTTTAAATGTGACCTGTATTTCAAAACTATGTGGTTTGGGGGCTGGGAATGTGTCTCAGTTGGTAGAGTGTCTGCAGAGCATGCAGTAAACCCTGGGTTTCATCTTTACTGCTGTGTAACAGGGCATGGTGACACTCTCCTGGAATCCCAGCATTTGGGAGGTGGAAGCAGGAGAGGCCAAAGCTCTAAGTCATCTTCAACTACGTAGCAAATTTGAAGCTAGCCTGGGCTACATGAGGCTCTGTCTGAAAAGAAAAGTTTATTATTGTTCCCACATTGCAAAAATTTATGGTAAGAACAGAATCCAGGTAGTCAATTCCCAGTGAACAAAGTGTTTAAAGTAAGTGCATGTTAAAAAACAAAAACAAAAACAAAAAAGCAGGGCCTTTAATCCCAGCATTGGTGGAGGAGGGTCAGAGGCAGGAGGGTCTCTGGGAGTTTGAGGACAACCTGTTCTACACAGAGGGAAAAAAAAAAGTAAACTAATGTTCCAGTCCTCATTATGTAGCCCAGGCTAGCTTGAACTCATTATCTAGCTCAGGCTGGCCTCAAACTCAGAGCGATCCTTCTTTATTTTTCCTAGTGCTGGGATCACAAGTGTGTGCCACCCTGCCTGGCTGCTTCCATCCTTTTTGGCACGCATGTAAAATAGATGCAGATTTTGGTCTGAAGTGTATTTCATAGACAAACAGGATTCACGTGTTTATCTATTCCCAGTCATGGCCAGATTGCAACAGAAGCATCCAGTTTCATGTTTTCTCCCTGGGCTGGTGGGTGGGTTTGTTTGTTTGTTTGTTTGTTTGTTTGTTTGTTTTTCTGGGCTCTTAACCCTGAAGGCTGCAGCTTCATGGAGCCTCAGCCCTAAGACTCAACCTTTTATAAGCTCAGACAGCTAATTGGCCACCAAACCTCATTATTGGGCTCATAAAGAGAGAAGAGGCTATTTACCTGGGATGGAGGTCAGCGGCAGCTCCTGGGCTTAGCATGCTCAAGGCCCTGGGTCTCATCTCCAGCTCCCTTAGAATTCAGAAGATCAGTCCCAGCTCACTGCTTCTTTTGAGTTCGTTATCCCCGCCCCTTATACTTTTTTTTTTTTTTTTTAAAGTTGTTTAAGACAAGGTTGCTATGTATCCCAGGCCAGTCTTGAACTGACTCTGTAGTAAGGCCTGGTGTTGAACTTGTGACTCTCCTGCCTTGGCCTCCCCAGGACTCCTCTGATGAGAGGAATTGTGTGTAACCACCATGTCTGGCTTCTGAAGCTCTCTATTTCTGGAATTTGAAGATTTCTATCTCTTATTGCAAAATCATCTATGCATTAAAAAAACTGTTGATTACTTTTGTTATTATTTTACTTATTTATTTACTTCCTTTTTTTTGGAGACAGGGTCTCACTCTAGCTTAGGCTGGCTGGGAACGTATTATGTAGCCCAGCTGGCCATACAATCTTGGCCTCCAGAGTGCTGGAATTCCAGGGGTGAGCCACCCCGGCCCACATTTTAGTTCTTTTCTGTGCTGAGTATTGAACCCAGGGCCTTATGCATACCAGGCAAGCACTTCAGCCCTGAGCCACATCCCAGGCTTGTTTTTAATCTTTGTTCTCTGCAGTATCACACACATCTTTCCACATGGATTCATGTAAGGGTGCATCATTTTATTTATTTATTTATTTATTTATTTATTTATTTATTTATTTATTTATTTATTTATTTTGGGATTCTGGGTATTGAACTGGGGCTTCATGTTCCAGGCAAGCACTCTGCTGCTGGGCTGTGGTGTCCATTCTTTAGAGGACTGCACTGTGTGGCCAGCCACCCCTTCACCTGTGCCTCTTCCAACTGATGCGAATGTAGATGGTCCAGTGCTGCTCTGTAATGATCTGTCTGTCCCGCTTCTGGGAAAGTCTTGGTGTCTACTTTCTTGGGCCAGTGTTTCTGGAGGAGAGATTCCTAGAAGTGGGCTCACTGGATCCAAAGCAATGTACATTCTGAGTTAGGAGAGAGAGCTTGCCAACTGACCTCAGACGAGGTCGCACCCTGTCAGCCGTGCCCAAGTGTGCCTGGTCCCCACTTCCTTGCCAGGAGCGGAGGCTATAATAAGCCCAATGGTTTTGCCAGTTGAGTTGGAAAATGGTGTCTTTGTTAATTTGCATTTCTCCAACCCAACGGAGACTGTCTATTCATATGTTTATTGGCCACTTATATTTCTTCTGTTAATTGTTCATATTCTTTGTCATCCTGCTGGGTTTGTGCATCTTCCCGTTGATTTCTGGAATCTGTACTAATGGATATTAACCCCTTGCTGTTGAGTTTGCAAATATTTTCTTATTGTCTGTCACTGATGTTGTCTTTTTCCATATAAAAAAAATTTTTTTTAAAGCTTTGTGTGTTTGATATGTCAACCTTTTCTTTGATGGCATTTTGGATTTGTATGATGTGTAGAAAGGCCCTCTGCTCAAGGTCACAAAACAATTCTCAAATCTTACTTTCATGATTTTATGTATTCATCTGTGTCTCATGCAAGGAGATTGTGGTTTTCATGTAGTTTACATATGTCATATAAAGTCTATCTATCTATCTATCTATCTATCTATCTATCTATCTATTGTTTTTTTAAGACAAAGTTTCTCTGTGTAGCTCTGGCTGTCCTGGAACTTGCTCTGTAGACCAGGTTGGCCTCGTATTTACAGAGATCCGCCTGTCTCTGCCTCCTGAGTACTGGGATTAAAGGGCTGTGCCACCACTGCCTAGCTAAAGTCTATATTTTATTTTATTTATTTTTTAAATAAATCACCATTTGCCCCATTGAGATGAAAGTTCTTTATCATCATATCATAGAACATTAAGTTTCAAATAAGGGCCAGCAGTGGAAGTGACAGCCACCAAGAAGTGACCAAGGAGTGGGATGGGGTGGCACATGCCTGTAATTCTAGCTTCTGAGAGACTGAGGCAGGAGGATGAGGAGTTCAAGGTCAGACTGGGCTATAATAGCAAGTTTGAGGTCAGCTTCAGCTACAAGAGACCGGAATGGCTTTTTTTTTTTTTTTTAATCCTAGCACTTGGGAGACAGGCAGGCAGATCTCTGTAAGTTCTGACCCAGCCTGGTCTACATAGTAAATTCCAGACCAGCTAGGGCTATGTAATGAGAGCCTGTCTCAAAAAGACAAACAAAAAGCTGCGGGGAGGGGGATTTCTCAGATTAAAATGTAAAAAATAGAAAAAAAGAGAAATGACTGAGGACCCACCTGGCCACTTGGACACCTGCATGCATTTTCTCCTTTGACTCTCAACAATACATGGGACACAGTAAGTAGGGTTACGCCTGGATGGAGATGAGGAAATTCTAGCACAAGGAGATTAGCCAGCCTGAGGTCACAGGGCCGAGAAGTAGAGCTGAGGTTGTTTTTATGGGGGACCGGGTGTTTGAAATGGAATTTCTCTGTGTAGCTCTGGCTATCCTGGAACTCACTATGCAGACTTGGCTGGCCTTGAACTCTCATCAAAGGCATGAACCACTATGCCCAGCTAGAGCTGGGATCTGAACTGAGATCTATGCCTAGAACACACTGGAGCCTAAAATACATTTCTAGATGAAAAGGGGCCCTTGGGAAGCGGGGGTCTGGTGGAAACACTGGATCACAGGCGCAGCTGCCGGCATGCCCTTCAGAGTCCCCAGTTCTCAGGTCCCCTGCAGGTGTAGAGGTGTAGCGCAGAGCACACTGCGGGAACGGAGACGCCCAGCTTCTTTAGCTGACACCCCCTGCGAGATCCCCATTGTCCTGAGGAGGAAACCCTAGGGAAATGACTTGGCCAAGCCCACACTAGTTCGTGGTAGATGCTAAGTGCCCTCTTGTTTCTTGCACGGACCTTTTTCTCCTCCCGTGGGGTTGGGGAGGTCCACCCTGGCCCTAGGACTCGAGCTGAGATGTCCCCATGCCCACCAGGGATGGCTGCATCAGCCGGGAGGAGATGATCTCCTACTTCCTGCGCTCTAGCTCGGTGCTGGGCGGCCGCATGGGCTTCGTACACAACTTCCAGGAGAGCAACTCGCTACGCCCGGTTGCCTGTCGCCACTGCAAAGCTCTGGTGAGCGCCCGCTGCCCAGACTTACAGCGCTATCCATCTACCCTTCCAGCCCTAGCCTGCGGGCCCACGCCCCGCTCTTCTGCTGGCCTCTCCTCTGCCAGAGCGCTAGCCAACCCGCAAAAACACCTTGGTTCCCAGCCCCCAGTCCCTGTTCTCCAGATCTATAAAACCTTAAGCCCCCACCATGGTCCCCTCCTTTATTGCAGATCCTGGGCATCTACAAGCAGGGCCTCAAATGCAGAGGTAAGATAAAAATCGAACAAATGGCTTCTCTGCTGGACCAAGCTTTGGGTGGGAGAGTTCCTGTTGGCGTAGGGATTTTTATTTTGATGAGGACAATTTCCAGCAAGGGAAGTACATTGTAGCTAGAGAGGCACCCTGACTGACAGGAGGGGCTTGTCTTTGAAAAGACTGTGGAGGGGCAAGCTAGGAAAAGATACTTGGGAGAGGGCATAGAATAGGCTTGTAGTTTGATGAGGTGATTTCTCAGGAGCAAAGAACTCTGGGAGAAGCACAGGCCTGAGGGACGGGATGGAGCGTTTTCTGACCCGTGGCCCTCCTTGAGCGTCCCTTCTTCCCTCCCTCAGCTTGTGGTGTGAACTGCCACAAACAGTGCAAAGATCGCCTGTCCGTGGAGTGTCGCCGCAGGGCCCAGAGTGTGAGCCTGGAGGGCTCCGCACCCTCTCCCTCACCCACACATACCCACCATCGGGCCTTCAGCTTCTCCCTGCCTCGCCCAGGCAGGCGCAGCTCCCGGCCCCCAGGTAAGAGGGTCCCCAGGAATCAGTGTCATTGTGGCTTATAAATGGATAGGTAAGAGTGCCAGAAAGTGCCCAAAGAGCTCTTGACTTTCTGAGGGTGGCAGGGAGAGAGGCCCTAATTTAATTAATTAATTTTAAAAAGATTTATTTATTTATTTATTTATTTATTTATTTATTTATTTATTTATTTATTTATTTATTTATTATATACATGTATGTGTGAGGATGCCAGATCCCCTGGAATTGGCGACAGTTGTGAGCTGCCATGTGGGTTCTGAGAATTGAACCCAGGTCTGAGCCATCTCTCCAGCCCTAATTAATTTATTTTTGAGATAGAGTTTTACTATATAGCTCTAGCCAGCTCTGCTTCCCCAGTACTGGAATTAAAGGCATGTACCCTAATTTTAAAGAAGCTTCAAGATTCCAGTTGTACTTCTGTTTTGTTAGGGGGATTGGAGTTCCGTAAATTATTTGCATTTCTCTTTTTGCCTGTCATTATAAAAGTCCCTTCCCCCAATAACCTCTGGGTAGTACTCTTGGAATCTGCTGATTTTGATCAGTTTGCTGAAAAATCACTTGCCAAATGAGTATTTTCCCCGAGAACAGTCTGAACAATAAGCTAAACTGAGGTCCAAGGCAATTGGACCACAATCATTTGGGCTGCCGTAAGTCCTCAAAAAACAGAAAAGAGGAAGCTGTTTGCAGTCAGTCTTCAGATGTGCTGGACTCTAAACTGTGCAATACACACAAAATCGACGTTTAAGCAAACTGCACAGAGATGTGTGGGAAGAGCTGCGGCAGAAAGAAGCGTAGAATAAGCCTCGAAAATGGGGTCGTTTGGTCGTTCTGCGGATTGATTTTTGGAGGATGGGTCTGCTTCCAGGATGGGGATGGGATGAGAGCCTCCTGTGATGGGAGAAGGCTGCTGAGGACACAGGGACCCGGGGTGGATTTGTGGACAACTCTCCCATGCCTCTCCACAGAGATCCGAGAAGAGGAGGTACAGACGGTGGAGGATGGGGTGTTTGACATCCACTTATAAGATGGTGAGTCCTCCCTCCCCTTTGCAAGCTGCCACAGAGTCCTCCACAGAGGGCTGGGGTAGCTAGCCTAGGGGAGGGCCTAGAAAGTGACACTTCTCCCAACAGCCTGGGCAGGTGAGCTCATACTTTGACCAGGGGTTGTCTTCCTTACATCTTCTGTTTTTTCTCTTCCCAGCTGTGACTATCAAGGACTCATCCCTGCTTTGGAAGACTTGGAGCACAGCAGGGAGACTGGAGTTCCGGGGCAGGAGACTGGGCTGAGGGTGGGGGCTGAGGGTGGCATGCACTGAGGTCAGGGCCAGGGCTGGCGTCCCTAAGGTTGTACAGGTTCTTGTGAATATTTGTATCTTCCAGATGGAATAAAAAGGCCCGAATAATTAATCCGGACAATTAGCCTAAAATCCTCAGATGCTGTATTTCTAGGGACTGCACTGTTGGGGTCTAGAATTCCATAGGCTGGACAGGTTGCAACCTCATGTGCGTCTGGAACCTGGAGGTAATGAGGCCTTAGAAGCAGAAAGACCTCAGAACGCAAGGCTCTTGGGAAGGGTCTAGAACGGGAGGGGGTCCTGAATCTTGGGGGATTCTGAGCCTTGACACTAGTGAGTCTTTGCACCCTAGAATTGCTGGGCCTGGTACAACTTGAGTTTTCGACCCATAGGCAAAACTCCCCTGCCTTCCAGGTCACCTTCTGGGCCCTGGTTGAATACTCCAGTGTCAGGGTGCTCTTGGCAGGAGGAGGAGGAGGGCCGCCCAGGGGGCAGGCTGTGGAGAGAGAGCTGAGAGCCAGGAGGGGTGGTGACAGCTAGAGGCTGGGGCTGGTGCGCCTCAGGGTGGGGGCTGAGCTCTATGGTCACGCAGCCCCTTGGCCTGGCGCTGCTGACAGCCGGAAAGACAGCGACTTCCAGAGGAAATGCATATTGATCCTGCTCAGCTCCGGAGGCCTCTCCTAACCTAAGCTTGCTCTTCCCTCCTGAGTTGGCAGCGTGGAGAACCTGGGGGTGGGTGGGTGTCACCATTAACTGAGTAAGGCCAAGGCCATTTCTAAGGCTGTGCTGGGACAGGAGGATGGTCCATGGGGGTCACCCAGAGGATCTAGAGCCTGCCCAGCCTGGCCCTAGGGTCAGGAGGTACCTGATAGCAATCCTGAGAAAGGGAGTTACCTCTCCAGATTTCCACACTGCAGGATGCCCTAGAGCAGCTGCTGGATTGTTCTGGGAGTAGAGAAGAGCACCCAAACTCCCTACCTGCACATCATCCTGTTCTGCAGACCCGGCTGTGGTCTCGGGTTCCTTGGAGAAGCACTGTCCCACTGTCCCAGAGCCCCACTTCCTGCCCATCTCTACCTTTTGACTCCACTTCCCCTGGCCTCCTAGTCCTTATTTTGGGCCACCTCGTTCTCCTGACCTGTCACAAGGATCATCAGCTTTAGTCCCGTCCCTCATCGAGTCCCCTACATTGCCTCTCCTTCTGTCCTCAGCCCCCTCCTGCCCTTCCCCCTCTGGAGGCTGTAATATCCGTTTCACGATTTGGGGGCTGAGTTGCTATAACAACAGACGGCGATTGTGCTGTGAAGAGCAGCTCGCTCCTGCTCTGCCAGCCTGCCTCCCGCTGCCTCCATCCCTGCAGCCTGGCCGGCTCCCCAGCCCACCCCCAGCCCCTTCCTGGCCTCTTCCCAGTGTGTGGTGTGGCCTGGTGCTCAACTCTGCCCATCCGGGATGCGACATGTACCTGTCTTTCGGCTGTCATTCAGAGGTGTCAGAACTGGATGTCTGGGCTTCACATGTGTGTGGCCTGCACCTGTGTCTGCAGGTTTTTTCCCTCCCTATGACCCTACTGGACTGTGTACATGCCTAGAAGGGTGTTTACTTCATGCTTCCCACCAATGTCCACACTGGGTGGGAGCCAGTGTATGTGAGGGGTGTATTCTGAAGTGGTGGGGCCTTGCTGCCACGAGGGGTCTGAATATGGAACCTTCCGACTAGAGGAGAGAGGCAGGGAGGTGAGGCAGGCTCCAGTGACCTTTCCTGCCCTTGATGGGAAAAGCTGAGGGTGGGGACAGAAGACCAGTGTCACCCTTGCTCCGGCCCCACCCAGATTCCTTGGTTTTGAGCATTGTCATTGGGTCACTGCACCTGCTTGTCTGTCCCTCTGCATTTTGGTGTGTGTGTGTGTGTGTGTGTGTGTGTGTGTGTGTGTGTGTGTGTGTGTGGCCTGCAGGAGGAGGAGCAGTGGAGGATGGGTGGGGCAGTGGGCTGTGGGGTCAGAGAGGCCCTGACTCAGCAGTTCCTGTTCTTCCTTCTCCAGGGCCTTGGTGGAGGGGGGGGGGAGCAGCTTGAGGGTCTTTCCAAGGTCAGGGTAGGCCCCAAGTCTGGGACTTGGTTCAGGAATCTCTCTTTCCACTGCCTAGGAAATACCCTCTGCTGCTAGGTCCCCTCCTATCCCCCTTACAGGTTGTCAAAGGAGGTCCTCTGGAGGGCGTCCACATCCACTAACTCAAAAATTGACCACTCTCTGGAAAGTACCTTCCGATGGTTAGGGTGACTCTGTGGGCAGGTCCCTGTGAACACCTTGGGTGTGTGTTTGCCCTTGACTGTGCAGGTACCTGTGTGCACAAGTATGTAGGTTCTTGAGTGAGTGTGGTTTTCCTGTGGTGAATTACCATAGTTGGGCATCTCTGAAGTGTCCCTTTGTGTCTTTTGGAAACGCTAGGCACACACAAGACAGGTGTGCATGGCTGTGAGACCCCATGTGTATTTGCATGCATAAGTGGTTTGATGTATGTTCTTGCATATTGCCTCTGGCTAAGGAAATGCCAACTGCTACCAGCTGTGCAGATCACAGGCCCTGTAACAGAAATCAGGGGCCTGGAGAGAACTGGCAAAATGGTCTGCCACACACCCACGGCCACACCCACGCCTGCACATTGCCTCATTGAGAAGCCCCGTGTCCAACTTAGCTAATGGTATACACACTAGGCGCTGGCTCTACCTTTTCTCGGTGGAATGAGTGAAGGAGGGTGTTCCCTTCTCACACTCTGACACAAACACAGCGATGCAGACATTCTTACCGCAGAAGACCTGCGCCCCAGGACCACATTCTGAAATCCACAGCTAGGGGTGGGAGTCTGAAGGGAGGATGCTATCAGCCTCGCACTCAGTAACCGGGCGTGCGTAGCCTCAGCCCAGCCGCTAATCTTCTATCCCAGCCCAGCCTTCCACGGGGGTGGGAGATGGCTCCAAACCCTGGGATTCCCAGGAGTCTGGGTTGGGAAACCCCAAACCCCTAGGTCTGTTCTGTCTCTAGCTCAGCTTTTTCCTCCCCCACCAGCTTCGTCCTTATCTCAGCAAAGCTCCCTAGCTGTTCAGTTCCCGAGGCTTCCGACTAGAAGACGCTGGGATAGTGATGGGTAGGGTCTCTGCAAGTGACTGGAAAAAGCCACTAACAGTCGGGGGTTCCAGGTAGCCCAGGCCAGCCTCCGGACGCAGCCAGCAGAGGGCGCTGTGGCTCAGGCCCCGCTCAGGTCCTGCTCTCTCGGTGCCCCAAGTCGGGGTTCAGTCTTCTCCTTTGGTTTGTCCCAGCCCTGGGCACTGTTTTCGGGACCAGCCGGCAGGGGCGGGTGGGTGTGGGATCCAAGGACCCAACCATAAGGAGAGAGGGCTAGGGCACCTGGATTCCCAAGACATTGAAGCTGGGGAGAGCACCTGCTGGGTTGGAGACCTGGATGTCTAGGCTAAAGTCCTGAGAGGCGCGGAAGGGCTCGGATGCCCTGGGGCCGGGACGCCTGGGTCCGCGCGGGGGAGGAGGTGGGCCAGTGGAACCCCGGGACTGGCGGCTTCTGCACCTTCACATTGGCCGCGCAGCTTGTCCGTCAGCGCTGCGTGGTCCAATGCGCGTGCCTGGGGGGCGGGCCCTGGTGCTGATGCTGCCGTCAGTCGGTGTTGCAGGGATGCGGCGGCGGGAGCAGCCGCCCTGACTCTTAGAGCATCCTCCTCGGAGCGGCACCGCGGCGGGGCGGGCGGGGACGCGGCGGGGACCGAGAGGCGTGAGGCGGCCGTTATCGCTGGCCTCGGATCTGTCATCTGCCGGAGACCAGGCGGTCTCGAGGCTCTGATCCCCACCCTTAGCTCCTGGCGCCCCCAGAACCAGGTATGGGAGGGGGGGCTGCGGCGGAGACGGGTGGGGGGCGGGAGCCAATCGGGGGAGGGGAGCGGGTCGGAGGGGGCGGCGGATGCAGAAAGGACGGATTTGGGGGCGGGGGCGCCGAGTAGAGAGGACTGGCTGGGTGACAGCGAGGAGGCTAAGCCACTGGGGGAGACTGAGGGACTCCCTGTGGAAGGGGCATTGGCCCTGAGCTGGGGCGAATGGAGGGGATGAGGGAGGGTCGTTGGGGGAAGGGATAGGATGTGAAGAAGGGACATCCATAGGGCTGTGAGAAGGGGTCTGGAATTGGGGGAGGTCCCCAGTCTGTGCTGTTCCTGGCAGCTGGAAGCAGTGATGGGTCAGAGAGGCTGTGAGCTGTTGTGGTCTGAAGGGTCTGCAGGGGAGAAACACTGGTTTCCGTGGGAGAGGAGGCCGACTGGAGAGAGGATTGAGAAGTGGAGAGGGAGGTCTGGGGGTAACCACTGAAGAAAAGGCTCTACTGGGGGATGGGAGCCAAGGGGAGAGGAGGTTATCAGGAGGGGGCAGAGGGGAAGACGCCAAGATGCTCTAGGCATAGATGAGTCTGTGATGGGGAAGAGCTGGACAAGATGGGGGGCCTGAGGGAGAGGAGAGAGGCTTGCCGGGGAAGGCCGGGGGTGACAGAGAGGGAAACCAGTAGGAGAGGGCTCTACTTGGGTAAGAATGTACTTGGGGGCAGCGGTAGGGTTCTGGTCACAGAGTGCTGGAGGGGGAGAGAAAGCTGCTGGCCCTGGGCTTACTCCCCCACCCCAAAGAGGTAGGGACTGTTTCTCATGTCCCAGCCTTCTTCCCCAGAGGAAGGAACAGTCTGCCCTGGGTTCTCTGGGATAGAGTATGAGCCCCTGGACCCTGGGTGGGCTCTGGAGGTAAAATTGGCTTTGCAGTCACCCCTCTTCAGCCCTACTAGAGGCATCTAGGGCCTTAGTGAACCGGCAGGGCTGGGAGGGGCTGTTTCTTGGTGTTCCACGGGGAAAGGGGATCCTGCCCAGCTCTGTGAGGCTCCAGTAAATCTGAGGGGGTGGGTCTTGGGTCTCCAACCCCCTTGACTACTTCCGGCTTTCACGCACCCTCATTTTTTGCACATATTGTTGGTGGGTGGGGTAGGCAAGGACCTTCCAGTCATCCCTGCCCCTCCCTCTTGTCCACCTTCCGGGTGTCTGGGCGTTCCTTCTGGGGGAGGGTTTTACATCCTCTATCTTCTGCTAGAAAAAGAGAGAGAAGAGAACAGGGGAAAAAAAAAGAGGGGCGATCAGCTAGTCAGTTAACTACATGTAGAGCCTTCTGCTTTGTGGGTGTCTCAGCTACTTGGGCCCCCAGCTCTCCCACCCCAACCTGGGGTGGCTCAGGGGTGGAGGAGACATTAGAGTCGGGGCCACTTCCTTCTACAGCCAGGGAGAAGGGTCGGGTGGGAGGCTCCTTGTCTCTGCTAAGGGAAGTGTGCTCAGACCCATGCCATCCTCAGCCGCACAGGGGTGGGCGGGACTGATCAGTTGCCTGTGGTTGCTGGGGAGTTGCTTCTTGGCCTGGGCTGAATCCACATGACCGCAGCTCCAGAGAGGAAGGGGCCGGGCACTGGAATAGCCATCAGGAACCTCCATGTCTCTCCAGGCTCAGTCTTTACTCAGGTTCAGCTGTTCTGTTCTGTCCACCCTTGCCAGGGGCACAGACATCCTGACACTGATCCACTCTCTTGGTGGCACCCACCCAGACACACACCTACACACACACACACACACACACTTGCGTATACAATACAACTCCCCAGCAGCACATCACCCACACTCCCCACCCAGAGAGACTGCCACCTCCCGCCTGCCTCAGCGATCTCCTCCAGGTGCTCTGCTTCAGTGCATGACACACACAGAGCCCCTAAATGTTCCCAGGTCGCCTGACAAAGCACCGCCAGCCCTTACTGTTAGAGACACACAACTTCTACCACTATTCATCAGCCCAGGCTCACAGACATCTCAGGCCCACTTGCCCTCCTGGTACACGCTTGCTTTCTCTTCTGGGTACACACGCCCACGCCGGCACACCTTCCCAGACACACCAGCCTCTGCCTGCCACATCACATGCACCGCATGCTAGTCTGAGTCTTGAGCATTTTGAACCAGGTCTGTATGTGTGCACGTTAGCACACAGGCTGTCTGATTACATCCTTTATGCCTTGACCTGCACCCTATCTATAACTCTCACCAAATTTTTGTCATTCTCTTCTCTTCGTATTTTCAGAAAGCTCTAAAACCCAGGTCTACTCCAACTGATCATGACCACAGTCACTCCAGGCCAGCTTTGCCCTTAGCTACCCCTGGCCTTGTGCAGAGCCTTGAGTTCTGGCCCAGGATTTCTCCTCCACCCAAGGCCTGCCCGACACTGGAGACACAGTGTCCGTCCCTTCGATTCAAACTCCTGCTCAGCCCCCACGGGGACTCCCAGAAGTGTGTCCTCACACACCACCCACCCCTTGTGGTTCCATCTGTTGGTGCAGTTCTGTCCCAGCCTCTTCCGTACTGACAGGACTGTGGACTTGCTGAGATTCATTCAGTAATGCATACCTTCCTGTCATTTTCAAAGCTGTTTTTTTTAAACCACTGCCGCCATTCAGTGTGGGTGGATGAGGGTGAGGCTGCACAGACGGTGCCTTGTCTGCCAGTGAGCCTCAGTTTCCTTATCTGTATAAAGGGTGTTTTCATACTGATATCAGGGGAATGGCTCAGGGTTTGGATGAGAGAATTATGATGGTTGCAATCACAGTAGCAGCAACTGGATTTAGTGTGCACCTACTGTGCGCTTGACTGAACTTTTTCATCTGGTGTATTTGTCAGGCACATGGAAAGCCCCCGTCAGCAATAGGTGTTTAAATATTTTTTTACATTGGTTTATTCATTTTTTTGTCTGTTATGTGCATCATGGTGCATATGCAGGGGTCAGAGAACAGCTTGTGGGACTTGGTTTCCTCCTTCCACCATGTAGATACTGAGGATCAAACTGAATAGTCAGGCTTGGCAGCAACACCTTCCCTGATGAGCCATCTTGCTGGCCCAGCAGCAGGTATTTTTTTTTTTATTATATCCTTTCCTACACACACACACACACCTGTCAGACACCTTCAAGAGCATTCCATCCGCTTACTCATGAGCACCCCCCCCCCCCCCGAACTATCTGTCCCCTCTGCATCTCTGAAGCACACTCTCCCAGGTCTGTGTGCCCCAGCTGTACATGGCACAGCAGGGCTTCCTGTGATCACCCCTCCCACCACTCAGCACCAGGCTTCCAGAGACCGTGTTCCAGCCCCCATTCTATCAAGTCACTCCATCACATCTCCGTCCCCAGCCCACCCATCACCACAGCCCCACCCACCTGGCAGGAGCCTCACATGCACACACCTCCAGGTGCCACCCTTGTCCTCCCGCCCTAGCTGTTTTTCTCCGGACACACAGACACACGAGCACACACACACACACACGAGACACACACACACACACACACACACACACGAGCACACACACGAGCACACACACACACACACACACACACACACGAGACACACACACACACACACACACACACACACACGAGCACACACCAAGTGCTGGCATCCCACGCTCACCTGTCCTGAGGCCTCTTCATCCTTTCTCCCACTTCCCTAGGGAAGACAAGCTACTTAGAAGAATAGAGAAGGACCTAGAGGTGAGATAGAATCAAACTGGAGACCATCCCAGCTCTGTCACTTGGGAGGGGCGTCACCCTGTGTGGCCCCATCTCTTGTAAAAGGGAACCTCACTAAGATCTACTCTGCTTATCCCCTTGTCAGGGGAGTTCTTGTAAGGCCCTGGCAAGGATTAAAGCAAATACCAGAGACATGGAGTGCTGCAGAGCCGGAAAAGGCTGAGAGGTTCTAGAAGTAATCATTAACCCAACACACTTCCACACTGCAGACATCTCAGCAAGGCTGCACTTTTACACATACTCTGACGCTGACAGTATTTCCAACTTGTGGAACTGGCATCCGTTTTGCTCAGACTGCTCTGGGAATTATGGAGCCCAGACAGGGGAATCCAGTTGGTCAGGATCGGTGGGTCCAGTGGGAGTATTTAGAATAAGAGGCTAGTGAACTCTAACCTTGTATTCTGAAGGAAATGGGAGCCCAAAGAGGCTAAGAAACTTACCGAAGGCCACATGAGTTTAATGGCTGTTGACGGAGGTATAGCTGGCATTGGAAACCAGGCTCCTGAGTGCTAACCATGCATGCTTCGGCCTGCGTGAGGCTTGGATGTATGCCTGTCTGGATCCTCCCCGGTCTTCACTAGGTCATCAAGGTTGGAAAGGCGAGCAGGGAGGCAGGAACTGTTTGTAGCCTGTCCAGTCTGTCAGCTTTGCCTGGGGCTTTAGTGGGGGAGATATTGTCCTTAGAAACCATTACGAACCCAAGGGTACCTTGGGCCACACAGTCTGATGTCCTCTTGTTATGACTCAAGAGCCACCCCCTTCCCACGCCCAGTGTCTCTGAATAGCAGTCATCCCCTCTCAGCTTGTACACCTCCACAGACGAGGAACTCATTCCTGCCCCCTCTGAGGCAGCCTACTCCACTGGAACATGGCTTGGACCGCAGGCAAATTTCTTTAGAGCTTGATCCAAATTCTCCCCCCTCAAAACATGCACTTCTCCCACCTGTCCGCGGGCTGCCTTCTGGGGCCACCAGAATGTGTGTAAACCCAGATCTTCCTCCCTGGCGCCTGGGGGAGGCCCCTGCTGTCTCGCTTCCAGCTGGCACGAGGAGAGGAGAATCAGAGAGAGGCTGCGTTCTCAAGGCTGGAGGTGTGTGTGAGCACATGTGCGCGCGTGTGCATGCACAAGTGCGCGTGAGTGTGTGTGCGCGCGTGTGCATGTGTAGGCATGTATGTGGGGGCTGGTCAGACAGCCAGCTGAGTGGATGCTGGGAGAAGGCTGATGCCAGGATGGCTTGGAACTGGCATCCGTTTTGCTCAGACTGCTCTGGGAATCACGGAGCCCAGGCAGGAGAGTCCAGCTGGTCAGGATCGGTGGGTCCAGTGGGAGTATTTAGACTAAGAGGCTAGTGGACTCTGCTCTAGTCCTGTCTTCTGTGTCAAGGCCAGACAGTGCTCCTCTCTTAACTGCTGGAAAAAGCCATCTTTCCAGCCCAGTCTCTGCTCCTCTCTACAACTCAGTTTCACTTTAGGGAAATGATGGAAAGAACCCCACACATGGTTTAGTCTTGAGGTGGGTTTGGAGTCTGTCCACTGTGAAGGCCAGATACCGCCTGGTGGCCTGTGGGCAATGCAAGACTGAGGGATGCCATTAAGTTTGGGACCAGTAGACTCTTTTCCTCTGTGCCAGAGATTCCAGCTGCCCATTTGTTGTCTTGTTTGTGAGCATGGGTGACGACACTGCTTCTTAGGGCCAGGGAGAGGGATCAGGTGGTGCCTCAAGGGTCCAACCTGGTATCTTACAGTGTGGGGAGCCCAGACATTGCAGGTCACTTACCAGGGTGGCACAGGCCTGGCTGTGAGAAGATGGGGAGGCTATGTGGGTGGCTCAAGAGAACCAGAGAGTGATGTCATTAGGAGAGGGTAGACAGAGGCCCCAAGGACACCCAAATCAGCCCACCCCAGCTCTTCCTGCACTACACCACTTGCCTGCGTCCATCTGTGGGTCGGGGGTGCTAGGGTGATGACAGGATGCTGCATCTTGTGATGCCATGGGAAAGGTCAACTCCCCAGAGGAGCAGTGGCCTATGGCCAGAGGAAACTGGCAGGGTGTACTGCGCTGACATCCGTAAGTAGGCAGGAGCCCCTGGGTCTACTTTGGCCAGTGTCCCCCCATTGGAGAAAAAGCATGGGTTGTGGGGGGGGACAGTGCTTGGGTCGTGTGGGTACAAAGCCCAGGAGAGGGCCCTTGCCTTACACATCTCCCTTAATACCTTTACCTTGATGGAGTTGTACAAGGCAATGGAGTCCATCTCTGAAGCCTAGGTTGCTGCTGAGGCCTGAGGAAAACAGCACAGGAACCCCTGTACACTAGGAGCAGAGATGTTTGGAGGGGAGCCAGCAGAAGCCAGGCCCTTTGGAAAGAAAGGCTGTAGGGAGCAGCCAAGAGCAGCAGGTGTCCCAGGCACTGTGGGACAGGGTGGAGTGGAAAGGACCCAGGTGTCTGCTTAGCTCTCTTAGGACTGTTTCTGCCTCCTCGCAAGCCCGAAGCTGCCCCAAGGGTCCCCGGGTCCCCAGAGAGGGGACTCCAAGAGGGCTGGGCTTCCCTTTGGTTGACCCTGGTGCAGAGTCAGGAGGTCTCTCCTGCAGAGCTGTGAGGAGAATGAACAATGAGCACGGAGGGTCTGGAGGCCAGCCTCTGCCCTCACCCTCCCGAGAGGCAATGCGCAAGCCCAGTCTCTGCCCACAGCAGCTGCCTACAGATGGGCACTCTCCCTTGGCTGTTCTCCCTCTACACGCAGGTTAACTGGAGTCACCCCTTGGTGAATTCTCAACCACTTTGCACCCCACCCCCAACCAGACAACCTGCCTCTGGCTCTCAGGACCCAGGCCCTGCCTGGGAGCCTCTGGAATCTTCCTCTACTCCATCTACCCATCCTCCTTCAACTTCTTCACTGGGTAGACAGAACAAGACACCTTCCGCAGGCTTCCTCCTTGGCTACCTCTCTAGAGGGCGGGGGCTCAGGGGACTGTAGTGGGGGTGGGGCAGAGGAAAGGCACCCCTCCCCCCAGGCTGGGGGTGTATGAGTGGACAGCAACACACAATCTCATTCCCTCCACCAGTGGAAATCAATAGCTAATTAATTCTCTCCCCAAAATAGTGTCCGGAGGTGGGGGTGGGGGCTAGGAAAGAGGCAGACAGAAGCAAGGCGGGGCCAGACTGAGACCCTGGAGGAGGAGGAGGGGTGAGAGGAGGAGGAGGAGGGATGATGGCCAGCCTTTTGGACACTAGGGCTGGGCCTCTCCCGGGGGTCTCTGTTTGCCCTCTTTGGAGAAGGGAAGCTTTGGCTTTTCCGATTCTCTAGCTTCAGGGTCCCTTGCCCCTGCCCTGGGCTAGGGGTGTATGTGTGTGTGTGTGGGGGGGGGGGGTGAGGGCGTCAATCAGGCTGGGAGCAGGTGCTGCATTTAATTTGATTGGCTAATTAGCCCGTGCATGCTAATTATCTCCATTACCCAATGAGGAGAAGCGGTAGCACTCTATATATAACTAGCAGTGTTTGCAGGAAATGGGGGCTGCCGGCCTGGCTATCTTCTCCCTGACTCGGAAGGGGCAGCCTTGGGGGGTGCCGGGGCGGGGTACTTTGTCCCCACCCCACCATGGTAGCCTGTAGGACTCCGACGGGCAGCAGGCAGAAGCAGGGTGAAAGAGCTGAGAAGGGGGGCTAGCTCTGCAGCTGTATTTCGGATGTCCCCCTCGCCACCACTGGTTCCAGAGCCCTCTGCTGTCTGTCTTCCGAACGTGGGTCTTCCCAGCCCCTCCCCTCCCCCCAACACTCTGAACATCCCCTTACTGTGCAGCCCTAGCCCTTCCTGTATCTCTCAGCTTCCTCCCTGGTAGCTCTCTAGTTCCCACCCGACCCTAGCTCCCCAAGTCACTCTGGGAGCTCGCCTGGGGCTGCCCTGCTCTTTGCCTCTATCTTGGGCACACTGGAGTTGGGCAGACTTGGATTTGAGGTCTAGTATGCTCTGGGCTATCTGTGTGACCTTGGCCAAGTCCCTAGACTTCCCCATATGGGTTTCCCCAAGGGTGAATAGGAATAATGGAACTCTTTGACTGACTAAGTAAAACAACGTTTGTAAAAATGCCCTGGATCCTGGGCCATGACAAACGCCATTTGAACTTGGAATTTGATTTTCTCAACCTTCTGGTTCTCTTCTTCCCACCAGCCTTCTCTCTCCACCACTTTCCATGGGCTCCTCCACTTTCTCTTTCTCCTCTCCACCTGTCCCCAGCTCCTCTGAAACTCTGGCCCCTCCCTGCTTCTTTCCCAGGCTTCACATCACCTCCTTCTCTCCCTCCTTCCCACCCTCCCTCCCCAAAATAAAATCAATGCAATATTCAGGAGGGTTGTTGGATATAAATAATTACGACTTGGAGTTTAACGAGATGCAAATTCCCCTCCCTGTCGTGGGGTATAAATTGCTCTCTGACAGCCCGTTACAAGGGTAATCATTTCAGAAAGGCAATTTTATGCAAATGAACCTGCCTGCCTCCCGGTAGCTGCCCCCCCCCCCAGCCCAGGGCTGGGGGCCTGGATAAGCTGAGTGTTGAAGAGAAACCCATGTACTGGGACGAATCCTGAGGCTGAGGACCTAGACCTGGAGGGAGGTTGAGGGTGACTCACCCTTATTCAGAAAGACCTGGGCAGGTGGAAACTGAACGTTTGACAGTGGACCACCAAATAAGATTGGGAGCCTAGAAAGGGCTTAGTGTGGCATAGGGGGGAAATGGAGGCACAGAAGTAATGTCTGTGCTCATGGATGGATGGGTAAGGGCTTGGGATGAGGATACCTGGGTCCTGGCTGGCTTCTCGCCCTTGCCCCTTCCCAGTCTGGTAACCCTGTGGTACCATTGACGAATTGGCATTTAATTAATCCCAATGAATTATTTAGCAACTTCATTATCCAACATCAAGAGCTGATGAGAGAGACTTATCCCTGGCTGAAAGTGGGAGCCAGGCCCAGAGGTTAGGCGGCTCTGAGAAGTGGCTGGGGTTAACTGCTGGAGGATGGTGCCTTAGCCTCCTCACCCCCCCCAGGAACTGGCCTTGGTTCTGACCTTTGGACTTTAGAGAGGGCTAGGGTGAGGGCTGCTCCATTGGATTTCATATAGACTCTAAGGAGTCACTTCTTCGCCGCTTGGCACCTCAAACCAATAAGCGCCCACAGCGAGCACTCATTTCAACCGTTAGCCCCCCAGCACTTTCAAGTATAATGGTATCTCTTGCTTTGGAGACCCTCTGCAGGTCAAGTCCAGCTGAAGACCTCAAGGGAGCTGGCCATGCTGGATCAGACCTGTAATCCCAGCACTTGAGAGAGGAGGTGGAGGCGGGAGGAGATCAGGAGTCCCAGGTCATCTTC
This sequence comes from Peromyscus maniculatus bairdii, assembly GCF_049852395.1. Classification (NCBI taxonomy): domain Eukaryota; kingdom Metazoa; phylum Chordata; class Mammalia; order Rodentia; family Cricetidae; genus Peromyscus; species Peromyscus maniculatus. The sequence goes on from NC_134852.1 coordinate 159,219,191, forward strand.
TGCTACAAAAGGAGTGGGGCGGGGGGGGGGGGCGGGCAGTCAGGGCTGGATGAGACTGTTTCCAAAAAACAAACAGAAAAGTGCTAAAAGGAAACAGGGAGTCACCTGCTAGTTTGAGGTAGGGAGCCAGATACCAACGACACCCCTTGACTCTGAACCCTCGATTAAACCTTTCCTCTCTGTTTCTTCGCAGGCGTCCCTCCCCCACCTTCCATCCGAGCCCGCCGCGGGGGAGGGGCTCTGCCGCCGCCGCCGCCGCCGCCGTTGCCTTCCGGGGACGTGGGCACGTGAGCCCGGGCGGCTGGGTCCATGGCACTGTGAGTCGGCGAGGGAGCCCCGCTCCGCGCGAGGGGCGCCCGGCCCCCTCCCCGCCCCATGCGCCCGCGGCTCTGAAGCCTGAGCGGGGCCGGGGGCCGGGCGGCGTCGGGCCGCCGGAGGCATGGCGCTCGGGAGTCGGTGGCGACCGCCACCCCAGCTGCCGCCGCTGCTGCTGCTGCTGCTGGCGCTGGCGGCGGGCGTCCGTGGCCTGGAGTTCGGCGGCGGCCCCGGGCAGTGGGCTCGTTACGCGCGCTGGGCGGGCGCGGCGAGCAGCGGCGAGCTCAGCTTCAGCCTGCGCACTAACGCCACGCGCGCGCTGTTGCTCTACCTGGACGACGGCGGCGACTGCGACTTCCTGGAGCTGCTGCTGGTGGACGGGCGCCTGCGGCTGCGCTTCACGCTGTCTTGCGCCGAGCCCGCCACGCTGCAGCTGGACACGCCGGTGGCCGACGATCGCTGGCACATGGTGCTGCTGACCCGCGACGCGCGGCGCACGGCGCTGGCGGTGGACGGCGAGGCCCGCGCCGCCGAGGTGCGCTCCAAGCGGCGCGAGATGCAGGTGGCCAGCGACCTGTTCGTGGGTGGCATCCCACCCGACGTGCGCTTATCTGCGCTCACGCTCAGCACCGTCAAGTACGAGCCGCCTTTCCGCGGCCTCCTGGCCAACCTGAAGCTGGGCGAGCGGCCACCGGCTCTGCTGGGCAGCCAGGGCCTGCGCGGCGCGGCTGCCGACCCCCTGTGCGCTCCCGCACGCAATCCCTGCGCCAACGGCGGCCTCTGTACCGTGCTAGCCCCCGGCGAGGTGGGCTGCGATTGCAGCCATACTGGCTTCGGCGGCAAGTTCTGCAGTGAAGGTGAGTCCCGGCGCGGGAGCGAGATGGAGGGACGCGCGGGTCGGGTCCTGCTGGCCTGTGTTGGGGCGGGAGGCGGAGGGAGAGCGCGCTCAGCCGTCCAAGGCTGCGTGGCAGCACCGGTGTTAGGGCCTAGGGAGCCCCAGCAAGTGCCTGAGGGCCGGTGCTGCTCCAAGGTAAACCCGGAGGCCGGCGGTGTGGGCGTGGCCCGGGGCGTGGCCAGGGTGAGCGCTCACGCGACCTGTGCCTAAGGATCGGAAGGGATTGGTGGCTCGGGGCTGGTGAATGGATGGGAGGGTCTTGTGGGTGGGGCCTGGGCAGGCCGTGCCTGTAGGGGGACCTGTAACTCGGGCGGGGCCTTGTGTGGCTTAAGGCAGAGTTGGTGGCCCGGTTGGGGAGGTCTGACTGGGCAGGGCCTCTGAGGGGCTGGGGTTTGCTGGCTCTAGCCATGGTCTTGTAAGAAAGGTTGATCTGTGAGGCCTGGACAGAAATCCGCGTGAGGACTTACACCAGAGGGCCGAAAGGGAGATGGGACACAGATGCTGTGACCTAAGAAGCCAGGAGGACGGGAATAATGCATCTCCTCTGTCACAGAGTCTCCAGAATTGCTACAGCCGGTGGCTGAGGTTCCTGACTAAAAGTTGACCTTTTTGGTGATGGGCCAGGATGGCAGGCAGTCTCTCCCAGGTGCGAGACTGGAGGCGAGACTTATGTCTCCCAACACGGAAGCCTTTTTCAGCTTCAGGCTGGGATGAGATTATAGGACTAGATAAGGCTAGGAGGTGGGACAGAATTTGGAATGGGGCCTCTTCCAGTACCCCAGTTTGTAAGAGAGGTGTGCCTGACTGAGCTCACTGACAGGAGAAAGAAAGGAGGTTGGATTGAGGGCAGCTAGTCTGTGCTTTAGAGGGATGAAGGAAGGGGCCACTTTTATTTTGGTGTGACTGAGTGGTCAGAGGAAAGATTTTTCTCCATTGATTTGGGGATGGCAGCTCATTGCCCAGCAGGTGTGTGCAGTAACATTTGTTTTTGTCTCTACTTGCTTGGGGGCTGCTTTGCAATTGTGTGTGTGTGTGTGTGTGTGTGTGTGTGTGTGTGTGTGTGTGTGCATCTTCAAGGAGGTGGAGTCTTTGAGGGAGTGTGTGTCCACAAACTAGTGTGGCCCTGGGAATGGTGTCCCAAAGCTGTGTGCATGTGGTCAACCTCCGGAGGAGTCAAGTCTGTAGACGTAGCCCTGTGTATGGGAAGTCTGCTCTTCAGCATTTTGACTGTGTAATTCTAACTATGGTAGATGAATAGGAGGGAGCCAGGTGGGATGGTGCACAGGCATAATCCCAGCATTTGAGAGGTAGAGGCAGGGGATCAGGAGCTTCAAGTCATTCTCAGCTACATAGTGACTTTGGGTGACAGCCTGGGCTACATGAGACGCTGTCTCAAAACAAAACAAAAAAAGCAAGCAAACGGAAAACCTAAGGAAGGGCTTTGGATTGTTTTGTTGGGTGGTGTTCTGGGATTCATCTTCAGGAACTGAGTGTATTAACATGGCACCTTCTCGGCTTTTCTCCAAGGAGCTCAGGCGCTCCCTAAACTGTGAAACTGTGCAGAGGCCCGCGAGTCTGCCAGTATGTTTTGGGTGCCTATGTGTGAATGGGTCTGTTTGCGTTGTTCTTACTGACTGGAGACCAGTGCCTTGCAGAGCGACTGGAAGACAGCTGTAAGGGTTTGCACCCACGTACAGGTTCCGATATGTGCGTTTCACTGAGAGACCTCAATAAGACGTTTGGAACTTACGAGACATTTCCAGAACCTTAACTTTATCCTCCAGTTCCTATAACCAACGCCCCACCTCTACCCCACAGCCTTCCTAAGAAAACAGGATGAACCATCTTTCTAATTCAAGGGAGGGAAAATTGGAGCTATGAAGAGGTTGTGGTAACTGTGTTTTGATCCCACTGTGGTAGAATTGGGCGTAGGTACATGAGAATCACATTCAGAGGCATCTTGGTCAACCCATTCTCTGAAAGCATGTATCCACCAGAGGCCTCCTGTGAACTAAGTGTGTGCTCCCGGAAGGGGGTTGTGTGATGATGTTGTCTAAGACACAGTGAAGTTTTTGTGTGTGAGAGGCATGGCTTTATTGAGTGGGTATGCTAGAGTCACATGGATGTTTGGGTCAGCTGAGCAGAGGGAGACGGCTATGTGCATCTGACCCACTGTGTGACAGCTGGCAGAGGCAGGGGTTCCTGTGTGGATGTGGTGTCTAGACACCTCTGTGTGTGATCTGTGGAGAGAGAGATGTGCTTTGTCTGTTAAAGGGCAGGATGTGTCTGTGTTCTCCGCACCGAATATAGTACTCAGCAGCTAGTGGGTGTTTGATTAAGACTCAGGAATGAATGGAGGGATGTTAATAAGTATTTGAGAGAATGAAGGCTTGAAGTTAAGCCACATGGGCTCTTGAAAACTCGCATGTGCATGTTTTGGGAACTGTGCTGTGGGAGGTCATGGGGTGGAAGACACTGCACCTTAAGCTGACAGGTGTGGCAAGACCACCCCCTCCTCTTTCCACGTCCTGCCTTATTTATTTTCCTTGTGTTTGTTCCTGAGTCCCTAAGCAGCTTCCCCCTGCCCTCAGGGACAGGGTTTCTCTGTATGGAGCTCATTCTGTAGATCAGGTTGGCCTCGAACTCACAGCGATCCGCCTGGCTCTGCCTCCGGAGTGCTGAGATTAAAGGCGTGCGCCACCACTGCCTGGCCAGCTTTTGTAATAAGCAGAGCCCATTCACTTCTTCCAGCAATTCCTGTGTCCGTGTGTGTCTGTGTGTGTCTGTGTGTGTCTGTGTGTGTCTGCGTGTGTCTGCGTGTGTTTGAGACACTCTTTCTGTGTAGCCCAGGCTGGCCTCAAACATGATGATTTTCCCACTAGCACTCTGGAAGTGCTAGGATTGTAGGTGTGTGCCATCCTGTCAGGCTGTCCTCCAAGACACCCCCAGGGGTGTCAGAAACAACATCTAGCAGAATCTGCTTCTTTTTTTAAAACATTAAAATTTTGTTTATCATTAGTGGGTGTGTGTATCTGTACAGGTGCACATAGACCACAGCATACATGTGGAGGTCAGAGAACAACTTTGTGGCGTTGGTTCTCTCCTTCCACTTTCCCATGACTTCTGGAGATCACGCTCCGATCATCAGGCGTGGGTGGCAAGCACCATTATCTCACACGGGTATGTGTGAGTACCTGCATGTATGCATGTGCGCCGTGTACATGCCTGGTGCCCTTGGAGGCCAAGGAGTGTGTCAGATCCCCGAGAGCTGGAGTTCCAGAAGATTGTGAGTGAGGCTGGGAACCAAACCCGGTCTTCTGGAAGAGCAGTAACTACTCCTAACCATCTAACCATCCAACTCCACTGACCCATCTCCCCAAACCTACATTTTAATTAAAAAAGTTACTCCTCTTATTTATTTATCTTGTGTGTGGGCACTCACGCCGCAGCATGCTTGTGGAGGTCAGAGCACAGCCTTCACGAGTTGTTTCTCTCCTCCCACCGTGTAGGTCCCAGGGATGGAACTCAGGTCACCAGGTTTGGTAACAAGCACCTTTATCCACCAAGGCATTTTTCTGGTCTTTCTAGTATATTCTTTTTTTTTTTTTTTTTTTTTTTTTTTTTTTTTTTTTTTTTTTTTTTCTCGAGACAGGATTTCTCTGTGTAGCTTTCCTGGAACTCGCTTTGGAGACCAGGCTGGCCTCGAACTCACAGAGATCCACCTGCCTCTGCCTCCTGAGTGCTGGGATTAAAGGTGTACGCCACCACTGCCTGGCCTTCTAGTACATTCTTATCCACCCAAGGAGGAAGAACATGGCCTCCTACTGTTGGTTATTGAGGGGGCAGGAAGACCAGGTCCCAGAAGATTTCTGAACAGTCTCAGAGACTCCTTAGTCTCCTTTGGAAGCTACAGTCACTTCATTATTACCTGCTTTGAGTGGTTTCCAACTTTTTCTGAAATCAAGGACATTTTTAAAAGTCAGTAATTCACAGTACAGCCTTCCAAAGAGTTAGTTATTATTTTTATATGTGTTTATTGGGAAAACAAACGACTCAAAGCTCTCATGAATTCAGAAAAGCTTTTAGATGACTTTGATGTTGTATTCACCATTGTGGTTAATAAAATATACATTAGGAAAAATAGTTTTAGCTTTATAGGCAAGATGTACCAATTTGCCTTGAGATGTTTGGTATGCATATGGATCTGTGGATCTTTTGGAATCTCCTCTGCAATTTCCTGGGGTCTGGACTTACCCACCAGCTTGAGAATTCACATGCCAGAATATTTGCTGCTTGCTTTCTCGGGGGCATCTGGCCACATGTCGTTGCTGACAGAGCTAAGGAAGAGTGGCCGAGCATCCGGGTACCTGCTGCTGAATGTGTGACCAAGTCGGGGTAGTGTAGACGGGCATTTACAGTGTACAGGTTTATCCATCTGTACTTCCTCATGTTACCTATGTATGTGGAGAAGGGCCAGAGAAGTGAGCAAGGAAGAAGGGTATGCAGGTAGGTGTGGGAGACCCCAGATGGAATGGGGTGTACACCTCGCTCAGGAGACAAAAGAAAGGACTGTCAATGTGTGTGCTGAGGACAGACGGACACTCTGTGTCCTTGGTGGGCTGGCGATCAAGGACCCCTTTGTAGTGAGCTGAGGCCTATGGAGAGGTCAGAAGTGAGGAAGATGAACGTCTGCCCCAGGAGCTGAGAGTTCAGTTGAGGAAGTAGATAAAAGGCCGTCGTCCAGTGAATGGTGAAGAGAGTCTGCGTTCAGGCCTCCTGGCCAGTGACTTCACACTTGAGCTGCTGTCTGTCTGAACAGTGGTGTAATAATGTGATAACCTGCATCAAAGACTCACTGCAACAGTCCCAGTTAGTCTAGAGGACGTCAGAGAGTCGTGTGTGTGTGTGCGTGTGCGTGTGCATGTGCGTGTGCGTGTGCGTGTGCGTGTGCGTGTGCGTGTGCGTGTGCGTGTGCGTGTGCGTGTGTGTGTGTGTGTGTGTGTGTGTGTCTCAGAGAAAATGCTCAACAAGTTCAGGCTGGGCATCTTCAGTCAGAAATCTCACGTTCCAAGTTACTGTAAAGGCTGAGATGTTGAGGGGACTGACAGGCTGTCACAAGAGGAATCTTCTACACCAGCCTCATCTGATGGGTGCAGTGACACACTGTATTAAGTCACCCGCTGGCTGTGTGCATAGGTATATGTAAAACAAGTGAATATCTCGTTTAGACTTGGGTCCCATCCCCAAGATATCTCATTATATATATTTAGACATTCCAGAATTTAAAAAAATCTACTATTTGAAACACTTCCAGTCCCAAACATTTCAGATAAGAAAGAATACTCAGCCTGGGACTGGAGAGACGTCCCAGTGGAGAGTACTTGTTCTGGCAGAGGACCCAGGTTTGGTTCCCAGCACCCACATTAGGAAGCACTCCACTTCTAGGGGATCCAATGCTCCCAGCCTCCATGGACACTTGCACACACTTGGTGCACATAAACTCATGCAGACTTATGCACATAAATAAAAATAAATAGATAAATGATTTTTAAAGAATATTTAACCTCCAAGAGCAATAAATAAACAAAATTCCAAAGCACAGTACACAGTGTGGTACCTGTATAGTAGTGTAGTGATTCAGTGATAGATTGCTGTCCGGGTATGGTGGTATTACCAGCATTTGTCAGGGTGGGGTGCACGGCAGGAGAAACCCTACAGATTTGAAGCCAGCTTCGGCTCCCCAAGTTCCTGGCCAGCCTGGGTAACATAGTGAGACCTGGTGTTAAAGAAACAAAACCACTGCTAGCAAGATGGCCCCACAGGTAAAGGTGCTGGCCACCACGCTTGATGACCGGAGTTCAAATCCAGAACTGTGCTAAGTGTGCATGCACATGCACACTGAATAAAATTTGTCTCTTGTGGACAGCATAGCATTGAATCCTGTCAGTTTTTTTTTAAACTCATAGGGAAGACTCTAACTAGATTTATTGTATTTACTTATTTAGCGTGTGTGTGTGTGTGTGTGTGTGTGTGTGTGTGTGTGTGTGTGTGTAGGTACATATGAGTGGCACATAATTAGTGTTGAGTAGAGGTTTAAGAATTTTTATTTTAGCCGGGCGTTGGTGGCGCACGCTTTAATCCCAGCACTCGGGAGGCAGAGCCAGGCGGATCTCTGTGAGTTCGAGGCCAGCCTGGGCTACCAAGTGAGCTCCAGGAAAGGCGCAAAGCTACACAGAGAAACCCTGTCTCGAAAAACCAAAAAAAAAAAAAAAAAAAAAAAAAAAAAGAATTTTTATTTTATTGGTACTGGGGATTGAACCCAGGGCTTAGCACATGCTAGGCCAGTGTTCTGCTAGTGAGCTAAATTTCTTCTTGTCTGTCATTCCTAGAAACAAAGTACACTGGGGTCTCAAGGCAGGGAGGGGTTTACAACTTAGAGGACTGGTAATGGCTTGTGAAATGGTATTTGGGACCGGTTTGAACGTTGATTAGCAAGCTCAGGGGAGGCCAAGGCAGGCAGAAGGGTGACTATGAACGGCGTGTGGAAGGGAGTAAATGCGTGTTGTCTGCAGAGGGGCACCCAGCCCTGGCGCAAAGAGTAGTAGAGTTCGTGGCAGGAGAAGCTGAGGCCAGGCCTTGGGCATCTGGTTTAAATCATTCCTGTGACATTCTGGGGTATTGGCAAACAGCCTCACACACAAAGGGTTTTGATCAGGAAGTGATGAAGGTAAGAACTGTATCTAGGAAGCGGGGAGTGAAGTGTCGAGGGACTCTATCCAGCAGCTAAGTGGTAGAGAAATCAGTTAGAAGCTAGTTTAAACCAGACATTCAAATCATATTTATTAGATATGTATCTATGTGCACGTATGTGAGTGTATGTGCACATATATGTGTGCGAGCTATGGGATAACCTCTAGCATCTTTTCTTAAGTGCCATTTACCTTGTTATTCTTTGAGGCAAAGCCTCTCTCTGGTTTAGAACTGGCTGATTAGCCTAGGCCGGATGGCAGTGAGCCCAGGGGTCTTCCTATCTATCTCCGTCCCCCGGCAAGTGCCGAGAGCACAAAGGGGTGCCACCACACCTTCGCTTTTACCTGAGTTCTGGGGGATTGAACTCAAGTCTTCTGTTTGTGAGACAAGCCTTTTACTGACTGAGGTGCCTCCTGCCCTGAACTTTGAGTGGCTAAGAAGGGTGACGGCAGCTGTGGTGGCAGTTGGGGTAGCTGCAGGGGAAGACACCTGGTGCTGAGACCGCAGTGTGGGAGAGACGCTGTTTTTGGGTTGAGGTAGGAAAGGAGGTCTCGGAGAACTAGAAGTTTCTTTTTTGTGTGGTTGGAAGGATAGTATAGAGGTGAGGAGGGGAGGGAGTCCGGAAGGGGATTGGGTTTGGGACAGCAGATCATGCCTGTGTGGCCCTGGGCCTTCCTTAGACCCAGCTATCCAGGAGTCTTTATTCCTGTTGCTATGGCAAAATGCCCTGACAGAAAGCAGCTTGGGGAGAAAGGGTTTTTTTAGCTCATAATTTCAGGTTATTGTCCATCGTTGGGCAGCGTGTGCATGCAGGGACTTTTTATTTGTTTTTTTTTTTTCCCTTTTTGAAACAGGGTCTCTCCATGTATCCCTTAATAGCTTTGAACTCACTATTTATCCCAGGCTGACCTCGAACTCACATAGTGCTGGGACTAAAGGTGTGCGCCACCACGTCTGGCTGTGTATGGGTGCTTTATCTGCATGTATGTCTGTGCAGTGTCCAGGAAGGCTAGAGGAGGTGCCAGAGTCCCTGGAATTGGAGCTACAGATGTTTGTGAGCCACCATGTGGGAACTGAACCTGGGTCTCTGGAAGGGCAGCCAGTGCTCTTAATCGCTGAGCCATCTCTCCAGCCCCATGTCTTTTGGAGCTTCTTAGGGGCAATATTTCATCAGAAACTAGTAACTACTTCAGATCCCAGGGGCACAGCTACTTCCCCAAGCCAGGTGTGGAGGGCACAGATGTATTTTTTGGTCTGCTGGGCTGTTTTAGAGAGGGGTCCATGGGGCACAGAAGCAGGAGCCCCTGGGAAGGAACTCATCCTGGAGAGCCAGGGTATCACATCAAAGCACCAAACTCACCAAGGCTGAGAACATTTCAATGGGAAATCTTACCACACCTCTCTACCTCCCTTGGCTCTCCCCGTGAGGGCTCAGGAGTTACCGCAGGTATCACCCCAGACGGACTCACACAGTTTCTTCCCTAGACGTGACCCTTCCTGCACTGCTGTACTTCTGAGGTCTCAGAGCATGGTTTCGACTGCTTACAACTCCCCCTTCCCCCTTTCCCTATCTTCACCACTGTCCTTGATAACGAATCCGCTGGGATCCTGAGTTCACGTTAGGTAAGACAGTGCCATCCCTGACGCCATCTCTGTCCTCTGCCATGTCATCAAGTGCACATGCGTGGGACATTCTCCTGTCAGCAACAGCCTCTAGGGCTGTGGTCCTGATGCTTCCAGGGATGAGAGAGATTCAGGGCAGAAGGGGTGAACCCCTCGGGGGAGTGGTGCCGAGCTGAGCTGGGTGTTCCCAGGGAAAGACAGCAGTGGCTGCTTGGACTGGCAGCTTGAAGTCTAACCTTGCTACTTGCTAGCTGTATGAACCTGGGAAGCCGACTGAGCCATGGAAAACTGATGCTCTAGGTACCCTTCCCAGTGATCAATAGGTTTCCTGTGGTTCTTTAACCCAGTGGCCAGGAGGCTTCAAGGAGAAGGTGGTGCTAGGCTAGACCTTGAAGGATGACAGAGCCAGAGGGAGTCACCATGATGAAGAAAGAGGAGTATGGGGCTTTCCTGCCAGGGTGGGTGTGGGGGATATGAGAGCACTGATGTCTCCAGCATGGTGAGGCAACAAGATTGGTTGTGTTTCATGGGAAATAAAATACAACATGGGTTAGCATTCCGGAAGCCTCTAGTAGTTTTGACTTTTAGGCTAAGAATGCACCTTTCAAGATGTTTCCGTCCTATATTGGGTCGGAGTGAGGCTGGGAGAAGTTAGAGATAGGATCTGGTTTTGTCTTGTAATTTACACAGACTCACATATGATATATAGTTGAGCGTGACCTTGAACTTCTTATCCCCTGTCTCCACCTTCTGAGGGCTGGGATGCACCTCCATGCCTAGTAATTGCTGTGCCAGAGACTGAAGCCAGGCAAGTATTCTACCAACTGAGCCATTTCCTCAGCCCCCACTCAAGGTTTTAAAGCTAAGAGATTTAGATTAAATTTTGCTTTTGAGATAGGATCTCTCTACATAACCCTGGCTGTCCTGGAACTCACTGTATAGACCAGGCTGGCCTAGAACACATTGAGATCTGCCTCTGCCTCCCAAGTGCTGGGATTAAAGGCATGTGCCTGTAGCTAGAGTTTTTCTCTCCAGATCCCACCAAGCCCCGGCAGTCCCATAGCTCACTTATAAAATAAACATACAGACGCTTATATTATTTAAACTGCTTGGGCTTATATTATTTAAATTAGCTCAGGCCTACCGTTGTCTAGCTCTTACTCTTATACTCAGCCCATTTCTGTTAATCTATATGTTGCCACGTGTTTCGTGGCTTTACCTGTTGCCTTTACATAATACTCCCTGGATGGCAGGCTGGTGTCTCCTCCTCTCTGCCTTCCTGTTCTCTCAATTCTCCTCTTTGTTAGTCCTGCCTATACTTCCTGCCTGGCTACTGGCCAATCAGTGTTTTATTTATCAATCAATCATCCATAGCACTTCCCCTTTTCTTTTTTTTCAAAAAAGGTTTTAACTTTAACATAGTAAAATTACATATAACAAAACAATTATCAAGCAAGAATTACAGTTACAATATTAAAGAAGATATCCTATCTATTTTATATTTGTGAGTCTAAGGTTTTATATCTAACTTATCTTTTATCTTAACTGAGGAAATTATAACTCTAGTCTTCAACTACATCAAAGACCCCAGAAGGATATACTATTACCTGAGAAATGGGAGAAGGATGCAAGCAACTTTCGGGAGTCTTGCAGGGTAGACAGAGACGGCTGATAGCCTGGACAGTCACCTAATGTTCCTTTGTAAAGTTGGGGCATCTGTCTTCAGCCCACAGGCCTAGAGTCTCTTAGTCATTTCTCTCTGTGTCCTGTAGAATGTCTGGCAGTTTCTGCTGTGAAGCAGGAACCTGAAGGACCATTTCACCAAGCAAAGTTCAGTGGTCACCTTCCTATGGGTCCTGCATGTCCAGTTGATCAAGCAGTCCAGGCAAGAACAGTTTTTTGCCCAAATGGCTATTTTTGCCAAGGTGAAGGTAAACTCCATATGGAGTGTCTTGGGTTCGATCCTCAGCTCTGGAAAAAAAATCCCAAAGACAGCACAATCCAGATTTTCTGTGTAATATCCATCTTTATGTGGCTTATTTTTATACTGCCTTTACTGTCTCTTTAAAGACTTTATTTTTAAAAACTATTTTTATATAACTGTACATATTCCTTTTTCTCTCTCTTCCAAGCCTATGTACATGTTTACACACATTGTAAAACATTTAAAGTCTTGTTCCATCTGAATCTGTCTTATCATGGGCCGCTATGGCTGCTGGCTCCACCCACCTCAGCTTCACAACATGGCGGTGGTACAGTTTACTGCCAGCTCTGGGTCTGGAGCCACGTGTACCATCAACTATCAGAAGCAGTTCTATCAAAGCAGCATGTAGCCCAGAACTCCCCCCCCCTTTTTTTTACTAGCAAAGGCTAAATCCACCAGGCAGTGTAATGTGCCGCTTGTAGACGCCTCATTTCCGCCATAGTGTAGGTCAAGCGTGCACGCCAGGAACCCGCCATAGTAGCTCAAACTGGCAGGCTGCTGCTAAGTTGAGAGAGACAATTAGGAAGCTGTTTTTAGCTCCATTTTAGAATCTTTTTTCTCAGGTTTTAGGTAGAAACTTGTGCCCCACGTTGGGCGCCATTTGTAGCTAGAGTTTTTCTCTCTGGGTCCCACCAAGCCCCAGCAGTCCCGTAGTCCACTTATAAAATAAACATACAGACACTTATATTATTTAAACTGCTCGGCCATTAGCTCAGGCCTACCGTTGTCTAGCTCTTACTCTTATACTCAGCCCATTTCTGTTAATCTATATGTTGCCATGTGTTCCGTGGCTTTACCTGTTGCCTTTACATGATGCTCCCTGGACGGCAGGCTGGTATCTCCTCCTCTCCGCTTTCCTGTTCTCTCAATTCTCCTCTTTGTTAGTCCTGCCTATACTTCCTGCCTGGCTACTGGCCAATCAGTGTTTTATTTATCAATCAATCATCCACAGCACGTGCCACCATGCCTAGCCTTGGATTAAATCTTTAAACAATTTATTGATTTAAAAACTTTTAAACATGTATTTATTTTTATTTTATGTGTCTGAGTGTTTTGCCTGTATGTATGTCTGTGTGCCACATGCAGGCCTGGTACCCTCAGAGGCCAGAAGAGGGTATCAGGCCCCCTGGAACTGGAGTTACACCCCCTTGTGAGCACCATGTGGGTGCTGGGAACTGAACTCAGGTCTCTGGAAGAGAAGAAAGCACTTTTAACTGCTAAGCCATCTTTCAGCCCCTCTAAGATTTTACTAAAATTTATTATTATTGTTGTGTGTGTATGTGTGCTTGTGTGTATACATGATGTATGCTGGGGAATGCGCATGTCATGGTGCTCATGGAGGTCAGAGGACAACCCTGTGGAGTTAGTTCTCTCCTCCTATCTTTGTGTAGGTTTCAGAGATGAGACTCGGGTTGTCAGGCTTGCCTGACAAGCACCCTTACCTGCTTGGCCATCTTGCTTGTTCTCTAGATTCGAATTTGATTGTCTGCCACCAACAGTGGGACCTTGGATAAGTGGCTTCTACATTTTCCCCTATGTACATATGTGTGGGTGGTGTTCATGTTTGCATGTGTATGTGTGCACACGTGTGCAAACATTTATGTGTGTATGTTGACCTTGGGTGTCTTCCTCAATTGCTCTCTACCTTATATACTGAGTCACGGTCTCTCATTGAACTAGAAGCTTGCCATTTTGGATAGTCTGGCTAGCCAGTTTACCCTGGGGATTCTCTGTCTCTATCTCCTTCTGTGTCCCAAGATTTTAGGTGGGTCACCATGCTCACCAGGCTTTTATATGGCTCCTGGGAACCTCAGCTGTGGGCACGAGCTGTGGAGCCAGCCCTTCTCTGCTTTGGACACTTGGTCTCCTCATCTCTAACGGAGAGGAATAGTCATTTGTATTCGAGGGTTATAATAGTAGTGGTGGGTACCAGAAACGGCACACAACAGGAGCCAGCCTACTTTAGTTCTCAGAACACAACAAGTGTTATTATATTATTCACTCAACAAACATAGCAATGTCTTTTACAAGCCAGGAGCTGAGCAAGCAGCTGGAAGTAGAGAGATGAATGAGACATTGTTTTGTCTCTTGCACAGTTTTGCAGTCCCATTAGGAAGCCAACTTGAAATTACAGTTACATTGTAGCTTTAACAAGGGCAATAGTAAGACAATGTGCATCACAGAACTGGCCCAGAAGAAACTGCTGCTCTCCTGTGTTCAGAACCTACAGGTATTGATATGCGTCTTAAGGGAAACCATTGGCTTTCTCAGAGAGCTATGTACTTGTGTGTGTGTGTGTGTGTGTGTGTGTGTGTGTGTGTGTGTGTGTGTGGTTTGGCAAGAGTAGTTAGAATGTGGCCTATTAGGGGAATGGAAAGAGACTGGGTGTGGCTGGGGCCTGAATTGCTGCAGGCCGGGAGATTGAAGGGGTGTGATCAGACTTGAAAGGAGTTAACCTGAGAAGACTAGACCTTCCCTGGTGAAACCCAGCAATGAGCCATATACATGCAGTAGACATAGACGGCAGTAGATACACATGCAGGAGATATACACTGCAGTAGATATACATGCAGTAGATATACACTGCAATAGATGTACACTGCAGTAGATATACATGCATTAGATATGCACTGCAGTAGATATGCATGCAATAAATAGATATAGACTGCAGTAGATATGCACTGCAGTAGATATGCATGCAATAGATATAGACTGCAGTAGATATACATGCAGTAGATATGCACTGCAGTGGATATATACTGCAATAGATAGATATATACTGCAGTAGGCTTGAGATGTGGTCGAGGCACTTAGGTGGCATGTGGATATAAACTGCAGGGTGAAAAGACCCATTGAAGGGAGATTATCACAGAGGCCTATTCAAGCTCCCAGCAGAAGAGGTAGGGCCTCACCTGGGCTGCACTGATGGGGCATGGAGGGTTTTAGAAGGTGGAACCCATAGGTCCTGGTAACTGGTGTGAACAGGGGAGGACTGCTTCCTGGGTGTCTGGCTCAAGACAGGAGAGGGCTTGGGGGAAATGGTTCTGAAGCCATCTCTGAAAGGTTGAGAGCAAGAAGCCTATGAGAAAAAGGGGCATGGTGCCTCTGACTGGCAAGTGATTAATGGGATAGCAATGGAGAATGGTCCAGGTGAGTCTCCTCCTCAGAGAATGGAGAGAATATACCACTGAGCACATGGCTTACACCCAGGCAGGTGTGCAGTGTGGCTCAGGGGGGTTGGTAGTGGGCCTGACCCTAGGTTAGGTGACATCTTGGGACACTTTTTAGAGATCAAGAATTGTAGGCTGGAAAGAGGGCCTTTGCCCTGAGACATCGAGACAAGCTATGGGTGAGGAGAACAGGTAGCTGGGGGGCAGGGAGGTAGACATGGAGGGGCCTGGGATGGCAGGTGAGGGATGCAGACAGCACACAGCAGATGCAGGAGAGAAGTGTACTGTTGCTTGCTGGCTTAATGTTTCTGGGTATACTTTTAAAAACTTATCCATTTAAAAGATACCTATTTTATTTTATATGTATGTGTGTGCGCCTGAGGACAGGTGTTTGTACCATGCGATGCAGAGCCAACAGAGGTCAAAGAAGGGCATCAGATCCCCTGGGACTGGAGTTGTGGGTGGTTGTGAGCTCCCACCATGTGGATTCTGGGAACCAAACCTGAACCTTTAAGATTAGTAAATACTCTTAACTACTGGACCATCTCCCCAGCCCATTAAAAAAAATTTAAGTCATGTGCCTCTGTGTGTGTCTGTGTATGCGTATGTGCATCTGAGTGCAGTTGCCCAAGGAGGCCAGAGGCACCTGATCACTTTGGAGCTGGGGTTACAGGTGGTGGTGAGCTGTCCAAGTGGCTTCTGGAAACCCAACTAGGGTCCTCTGGAAGAGCAGGAAGCCCTCTTAATGGCTGAGCTATCTTTCCAGCCTGGAAATACTTTTGGAAATATCTGCTATGTGGAATTATCTAGAAATCAAAATGATTCGTTCGCACAGGTGTGGGTGGCTTGGGAATGGCCAGGGTCTTCTTGTCCTAGGACCAGAGAGTTCCAGCACAGCTCTTCTCAGAGAGCCCAAGGGTTTCCCCAAGGGTCGTAACTGTGACGAGGCTCAGCAGCCTTAGGAAAATCGTGGTCTATACAGCCTTGGGGGTGTAGCTGTCAGGCAGAAGCCTCTCTGTTGTCTATTGCAGAGCATATTTGTAACATGGAGGCTAGTAGGGGTGTGGGTGGATGAAGAACGAGGTGGGTAGGTAGCAAGGCAGCTGCGTTCACTGGGGGTGGGTGGGTGGGTGGATGCGTGGGTGGATGCGTCAATAATAACATGTATTAGGTTGCTGTGCAGGTGTTGACGTTTGCTCTCAGTCTCTGCATGTGTATCACGGGTGGTATGACGTATGATAAATAGCAGTATTCATTTTTGCAGTATAATGTCCCTCCCTAAGAATGCATGAACAGATCCCACAGAATGTGCTCATAGGAGGGAGGAGACAGCATATGCACATGCGTGTGAATCGATGTCTATCTCAGGATCTGCATGTGTGTCTTTCCTTGAGGGTTTGTGTGTCTGTAGATTGGGCAGTTTCTCTCTTCTGCCTTTGGCTTCCTCTAACAGCCTTCCAGTGCGTGACTATGTAACAGCTGTCTAAAGCTTGGGGCTCCCTGATCCCCTTGCGAAGCCTGCTTGAGGAGCTGTGGCTCCCATCAGGTGTGCCCCAAGGTCAAGTCCAGGTCAGGTCTCAACAGGTGAGGCTGATGGCCCATGGGGTGTGGCGTGATCTGGGGGTTCCCAGTGTGGCCCTCTGACTTTGAACTTAAGGTGACCATCCATTTAGAGGCCCTTTGCTTCCCCCGACCCCGTAGAGGGCATCTGGGCTCATTTGAGAGGCAGAAGCAGGAGGGTTAAGACATTAGGGACAGCCTTGGCTATGTAATGACTTTGAGGCCAACCTGGCCTATCCAATATTTTGAAATAAACAAGCAAACAAACAGATAAGCAAACGCGTTCTGGAGTTGAGGATGCAACTCAATTGGTAGAATGCTTGTTTAGCATGCATAAAGCTTTGAATCTGATCCCTGGTGGTGCTTAAAAATGAACATGGTAGTGCATGCTTATAATCCCAGCACGAAGGAGGCGGGAAGACAGTCCTGAGCTTGAGGCAAGTTGTATTACACAGTACATTCCAGGCCAGTTTGGACTACAGAATAAGACTGCGAAACACTCGGCGATGAAAACAAATGCAAAAATCAAACGAAGAGTAAAGTCATTTCTCCTGATCGCAGAGGCGGAGCTGGGGTCAGAGGGAGCTTAGGAGAGGGTGCAGTCCACCCTCTCGCCTTTGTAGTTGGGGTGCAGAGAGGTTGAGTGACGCAGATTGGCAGTTCCTGGATCAGACCCAGGGCCTGGCCTGTGCCACGCTCTGACCTGGTGTGGCCGCCTTTTCCTTCCTGGCAGGGTAGGGGGCTGTGGGTGGTCGGATGCTGGAGAGTGAATGTTTCAGGCATGAGTTGTGTGAGAGCTAAATGCGAGAGTGGGTCGCTCGGTGCTTATGTGTGTCAGTGTGTCACTGAGCGTGAGTGTGTCTGGGCGAGCCCAGTGAGACAGTCTCTGGTGTGAGCATATCCCCATCTGTCTCTGAGCTGCAGCAGAGTGAATGTAAGGGGGGAGGAGCCTATCTCAGGAGTCGGGAGCCTGGCTGCTCACTGCTTTGCTTGCCGCCCTGCTTCCTGTCTCTGTGTGATCTCGGGCTGTCATGCCCCTGCTCTGGGTCTCAGTTTCCTGGCATAACAGGATCTAGTGCAAATTGCAGAAGTCCCTCTCAGTCCTCCCAGACTGGCTGACTCTGGGGAGACTCATTCAGGGGACAGCGTGGCCACTGTCCAGTCCCCAGCAAAGCTGCTCCCTGAGTTTTTAGGTTGGGTTATTCATGTCAGGGCCTTGGTGGGTTGGAGGACCTGGAACTCCTTGGTCCTTAAAGCAACTGTCCATGGCATATTTGCTAACAGGTCTCCTTTCTCTTCTCTCCCCGCTCCCCTTCTCTGAACTTGGCTGACTATAGAGGAACATCCTATGGAAGGTGAGTGGAGCCTTCTCGATCATTAGGGTAATACACATCTCCCCAAAGGGTCTGCTTGAAGGGGTGCTGTTGGCCATGTAACAGCTCCCTGCCTGCTCATGTTTGTGAGGTGGGCGTGGGGGGGACGTGGGGGGGAAGGATGTCGGGGTCTTCTTCATCGGAGTGCCTCTTCCTAGGCTTCTCTCTTCATTGACTGAGTAAGCTACTGGGTAGAGGGTAGGACTTTGTCCTTGCCAATGCTGCTCTCTGCTGCTCCCAGCCCTCTCCCAGGTGGGGGAAGGGAAGAGGGTCTCTGGGAAGAGGTGATGAGTGGGGGGAGAGGGACATAGCTGATAGTGTTGGAAGTGCCCAGAAGTGAGTAGGTAGACACTGTTTTGCCCAGCTTAGAAAGCTGCAATGGATGAGCTGGGCGGTGGTGGCGCACGCCTTTAATCCCAGCACTCGGGAGGCAGAGCCAGGTGGATCTCTGTGAGTTCGAGGCCAGCCTGGGCTACAAAGCGAGTTCTAGAACAGCCAGGGCTACACAGAGAAACCCTGTCTCGGAAAACTAAAAAAAGAAAAGAAAAGAAAAAAAAAAAAGCGAGCAAGCACATAATGGCTATGTATAGAAGGGAGTGGGGGGTGGTGGGGCTGGCTGCTGGCCTGGAGCCTGTGCTGGAGAGAATTCACGTCTCTGCTGCAGGACTCTGCCCAGTGGGGGTGTGCTTGAGAGTACAGGCAGGGTGGGGTCTGTCCCGTGGTTGGGGTGTGTGGGCAGAGCCAGCTCCTCTGCTCTGCTAAAGCTGCCCATGGATGAGAGGAAGGGGTCAGCTTCTTTGTTCAAGCCAGTCCCGGGGCAAGGATGGGAGTGGGCTTCTCTGGGGTCTCTGTCCATTCTCTCCCTGTCTTCTGTTCTGGTTGCCTCTCTCTGGTTTTCCTCTTTACCTCTTTTTCTCTAGGGGTCTGTCTGTGGACCTCTGTCTGTCCCTGACCTTCCCCAGGTTCTCTGGGTTCTACCATTCTTGGAGACTTTCCCTCAAGCTTTGCTTTCCCTCTGTTTCTTTTCCTCCTTTGGGGTGGACTAGGATTGAGGACAGGGTGGTCCACACTTGGAGGCTGGATTCTGGTTGATCTTACAGGGCCTCACAGAGGAGCTGGCAAAGTGAAGGCCATATCCTGATCAGCACCCTGCTCCACAGTCTCCTGTCCTGGGAAGACAGTGGGTAGGACTTACTCAGAGACCCCTGAACCTGGTCCTTCCGGGAGGAGCACAGTGCAGCAGGGATCTGGGCATCCTGAGTAGGGCAGGCGGTGAGGGCTCTAGGCCTGGGCATGAGTGGAACCCATTTTCCTCGTGGTATCCATGGCTTGCCTTGTCTCTCTGTGGTTTTTTTTTTCTCTATCTGGGGCTCCTCAGGTGCCCTGGTCCCAGCAGACCACTCCCCGTGTCTGCATCTGTATGTCTGTGTGTGCACACATTCATGTGGTTTGGCTGTCCGTGTGGGCCTGCTGGGCACTGGCTTGTTGCCTTGTCCATGGAGTGGCATGTGTCCATGAGTCTCTGGAGGAGTGTCTGGGGCTCTGTGTGTCTGCATCTGTGTTTGCATCTCTGTGTGTCACTGTTTACCCCTGTTTCATACGAGAGAGAAGGAGAGAGCCTGCTCATCCGAGTGGGCGCAGCCTTCTGAGGGCTGGAGATAAGATTTAGTGTGGGTCTGACTTTTACTTGCTCTTGATGTCATGCCTCCTCTGGAACAAAGGGAGAGATGGAGGGAGAGAGAGAGAGAAGAAGGGGTAGGAGAGGCTTGGGAGGAAGAAGTGGGGAGCGTAGAGACAGAGAGAGGAGCAGGAGGGGGGGTTCAAAACAAAACAACTGTGGGGAGAGAGCAGAAGACCCAGGCTGAGAGGAAAGGGCGGGCGGGGGCTGCAGGGAAGGGGCTTGGAGCAGGGAGAGGAGAGGGACCATGAGGACAAGAAGGGAAGCTCAGTTTTGGGGACGTGGAAATGAGAGCTGTGGTGGGGTGTCCTGGTCACCTGCTGGTTTAGATGTGTGTGTGTGTGTGTGTGTGTGTGTGTGTGTATGTGTGTGTGTGTGTGTATGTGTGTGTGTGTGTGTGTGTATGTGTGTGTGTGTGTGTGTGTGTGTGTGTTCGAAAGAATAGGCAAGAATATGATCCCGTTGTTTGTCTCTCTGCATGTCTCTCTCTGTCTGTGTCTCTTAATCTTGCTGTCCTTTTCTTTTTCCTCACTGTCGTCCTGGGGTCTGGGTGCAAAAGTCAAGGGTGAGACTGCAAGTGAGGATGTGGATTGGAGGCGAGGGCTTCCTCTCTAGCAGTGAGGTCCCTCTTTAGATCTCTTAGGGGTCCTCTGTGTCTCTCCTTCTCCATCTGCCCATGATGCTGGGATGCTGGGATGCTGGGATGCTGGGATGCTGGGATGCTGGGATGCTGGGATGCTGGGATGCTGGGATGCTGGGCCTAGCTTCCTCTAGGAACCTAGGCATCCTGCTCTGCAGCACCCTGAGCTCTTCCTCTTTCTTCCTAATCTCTTACAGTCAGGGAGAGGAGACCCAGATTAGCCAAATAGAGTACCCTAGGAAGGACCTTTGGCAATGCCATCCATCACTGCCAGCTTGTGAAGGGAGTGGGAGGAGGGGCAGGCGGATGCTCCAGGTAGACATGGGCGAGAGAGGCACCCCAAGGGACTGGGGCCAGGATGAGGAGGAGGAAGCTGGGGTAGGAGAGGAGGCAGGCTGTAGGGAGGGATCCCTCGGCCATCCAGTTATCCAGGGCTGAGCCAGGGGTAGACAGGAAGGGAATGGGTCTCCCCTCACCAAGATGGCTGGTGCTGTCACGCCTGAGGGAGCTGAGCAGCTGGTTGCCTTGGTGACAGAGAGAGAGTGTCGCATGCTAATGAGGCTGGCAGAGAGCTGGGCAGCTGAAGGGTCTTGAGGGTAGATGTGTGACTTCCCCCAGCCGTAGTCAGGCCTAAGGGGCTGTGGGTGGTAGGGGGGCAGAGGACAAGAAAGTGACACTCCACAGGGCCTTGGACTCTGGACTGAGGGCTGCAGGGGCCTGGATTCTAAGAGTGGGCTTTCCTGGTAAGGCTGTTGCTGACAGGCAAAGTGAGCGGAGGGTTCAGGGCCTGGGGCCTGAGCTTTAGAAGGTGCTGGAATTTCGTGAGGGAAGAGTGAGTGGCAGGGTAGGGCTGTTTGGAGCAAGGACTAAAAAAGCAGCCTGAATGCTTGAGCCCCGACCAGTGCTTTGAGTAAACCCTGTGTCCTCCCGAGAACGGCTTGGTCCTGGTGCTGCTCCGGCTGCTGTGGCCTCCTCGCTCAAGCTAGCCTTAGACCTAGAGGTGAAAAAATAAATAAATAAATAAATGAGACCCTGAGATGGAGAGGGAGGTACCGGGAGCCATTTGGCTATGAACTCCTCAGGAGTCTCCCCACTGCTTCCCGGGCACTGGGTATCTTGGCTCTCGCTCTGCCCCAGAGATGCTTACGGCTCTTTAGCCTCCATGAATCCATAATGGCTCCAGTTTCCATCCCAAGGGCCCGCATCTCAGGCCACAGGAGCTGGGATGGTTCTCTTGACAGCAGAGCTGTCCCTCCAGACAGCAGGAAGGTAGGGCTTGTGGTCAGGTGGGGAGCTGGGGTTTGGTAGGGCTAGTTGGTCATCTCAGGGGGTCCTGGGGGATCAGTTCTGTGGCTGGCCTGGTGGTGTCGGCTTCTCTGGGGTCTTGGGGTCCTGGTCTGGTTCAGGCTGCACTGACTCAGGCTCAGGAGGGTCACCTCAGATCAGGGTTGCCAGGGCTTGCCCACTGGGCTAAATTGTCCTCAGTCTGTTTCTGGATCAGTTCAGCAAGGGCCTGGCCAGGGACAGGGGACCTGTACAGTCGTTTAGGCATGAGGTGTTTGGGCTTGGCGTCCTGCCCAGGGGTCGTGGCTGTCCTTTTTGGACCTTGCTGTCCAAAGGCCCATGATTCCGCAATTCCCAGATTGTGAAAGAATCACGCCACCATCTTTCGCTCCAGAGTTTCCATAGACTCAATTTCCTCTTCCCGCTTCCCTGGTTCCCCAGAGCCCTGGTTTTCTCTCGGAGCCTGCTCCCTCTACATGAGGCTGGAATGGGCAGCTGGAAGGCTTAGGATTGGAGAGGGTACCTTTTTAAGTCCCGGTGTGGAGGTTTCCCTTAAGACCCATCCATGTTCCTTACACTTGGCACTTTCCCCCAAGGTCACGGGGACCCAGAGGCTGTGTGGGGTGGTGGTTGGAGACCCCCCCTTGCCCACTCAATCCCCTCTAACAGGACACGCTCTTTTTCTCCAGGTGGCTTTGATTTTTTGTGTTGTGTTTTATTTTCTCCTCCATCCGAATTGTTTTTTTCTCGTTGACCGTTTTTTTTTTTTCTGTCCACCTCCTGGAAGAAAAAAAAAAAAAGAAAAAAGAAAAAAAGAAAAAGGAAAAAGCAGCCTTTCCAGAGCCACGCTTCCTCTCCTTTTCCTTTTTTTTTTTTTTTTTTTCCGGCAAGAAGAAAAAAAAAAAGAAACCAAAAAATTCTCTCCTTCCCCGTAGCAACTCCCTGCCCTGTCTCCTCTGGCTCACACCTCTCGCCCACCCCTCTGACACCCTGATCTCTCTCCCCTCCCCTCCCCTCTGCTTCTGCATCGGGCCCCTTCCCTCAGCTGCTGGGCTGGGGGCTCTCCCCCGATGTCTGTCACAAGTTAAAAAGGGTTTTTAAATTGTGGCAGCAACAACTTTCCTCCCCCTCTCTCTGGCTGATTTTGATGACTCGTGTTTTCTTTGTTTCTTTCCTCTTTTCTTTCTTCCTTTTCTTCTTTTCTTTCTCTCTCTTTCCTTCCCCTTTCCAAGGTCCGGCTCACCTGACGTTAAACAGCGAAGGTATGGTTTGAAGTTTTGGTTTGGTTTGGACTGGATTGCCCCAAACTGTGCCTGGCTTTTCTGTTCTCTTCCCTCCCTCCTTCTCCCTCACCCTTCCTGCCTCCCTCCTTCCCTCCCTTCCCTCTTCCTCTGCCATTTCTTTATTTGTATGGGGGTGCCTGGCGGGGGTGGGGCCGGTCCTCTCCCTCCCTCCTCCCCTCCCCTGGGTCCACTGTCTACCCTCATCTCACCTTGGTTTCTGATGTCGAGATGTAACTCTCCTGCCGTTGTCTCCAGTCTCTTTTTATTTCTCCTTTCCATTTTCCTGGTGGTATATCTTGCTTTTCTCTTTCTCATGGTGGTATTTGATTTATTTCCACTCATCCTGATCACTCCTTTCTTTTCTATGAATGCGAGTAAAAAAGAAAAAGGCTTGGGTTGCAGAAACGATTTGAGGCAGACACAGCCCCGTTCCCCTGCTGCTGTGGAAGACACTCCATTCAATCCCTGTCCCTAAAATGAAAAGAGAAGATGTGGGGGCTGGAGGTGCAGGATCCTCCCTTTCCACGACACCCCACCCTCTGCCTTTACCTCCATTGCCTTTTGAATGTCTCTCATTTCTATCAGATGACAATATATCAGAGACAGGTGACTGTGTCGTGATCACACAGCCCTACTAGGTGGCGTGGCTGGGGCTAAGTCCCTCCCACTAGTCCAAACCCCAGTGTTTTCTAGCTCTGCAGCAGAGCGTTGCTGTCCTATCATACACAAGGCCCTGGGATCCAGTCTCAGCACTGCAGGGGTAGAGGAACCCTGGCATTAAGCAGCCTGGAAGAGAACCTAGGAGTTCTGACTGATCCCCTCCAGCTCTGACCTCCCTGCCATCCCCGTTATCCACCTCTGTGAGCACCTTGAGCACTGCTGTACCTATACATACAAGAGACAGGGCTGAGTGTTTAACTGTGAGCAAAGAGATGGTGGGACCACATCTGGGATGCAAGAGAGTCTCACTGAGATCTGAAATTTAGGATGGGTTTAGGTCTGAGGAATGAGGGCCTGGGATTCATGCAGGCATGGGAAGTTAAAGCCGAAGTAAGAAGGAGGAAGTCCCACACCGGGAATTAGGAGGAGGGTCCTGGCTGAATCACATCCTTCTTACCTCTAAATTCTTGGTTTGGGGAGTGTTGGCTGTGATTCACCTTAGACACTGATGATGTTTTCTTGAAGGGTCCTGGAGATGCTTCCCCTCATCTAGAAGATTCTGCAACTCAGATGTTTAACCTAGTCTTAGTTCTGGGGACTGGAGTTGGAGGAAAAGCCCAGAAAGGAACCTTCCCTTCTATCCCTGAATCCTCCTCTGGATCTAGCAATAGGGTTGGTTGCCTGGGAGCCAGGCACCAGAGAGCATCTGTTCATAGGCAAGCCTGGGTGAAGCTCCAGCCAGTCTGGAGCCCAGACATGGCAACCTGTGCCTGTGGGGCAGAACTGGGCCCTGTGTGGTGATGAACAGGAGAATGAAGCTGAGAACTGATTTCTGAGTAGGAGTTCCCTACATGCCTGGTGAGCACAGCCCTCTGTGAGCGTGATGGAGGGGCAAACCTGGGAGCCCCATAGTCTCAGTGGAGACTGTCAGAGCGCCCACTGTGGGGACTTAAGCAGGGATAGGTGGCCCATAAGAGGACAGGTACAGAACAGGAGGGATTTTGGAACACAAGTGTCCATGTCAGGCAAAAGCAGGTTGATAAGAATATTCTCTAACCTGGCGGAAGCTGTGAACAGAGGTACCCAGTGAAGGAGAAGCATCAACCCCAGGGATGTGGCAGTGACCCCACAGGATGAAGGGGAAGTTTGGGGACAGGTGTTCAGGGCCTAGGTCGTCAGGACTGCCCTTCTCCCCGACTTAGTCTCCTCACTCTGGACAAAGGCTGGAGATCAGTGGTCAGAAGTCTGATAGGGTGTGTGGGGCTGGTGGCCTTTGGATTGTCACATGGCCCCTCAAGAGATCTTGAAGGCCAGGGAGTCCCCAGAGAAACTCTCCTCACCTGCCTACAAGCAGCACCTTTGTCCTGGATAGAGCCTTCCGTCACCTCAAGACTGGGATGGGACTGGCTGCCGAGTCCCTGTGCCTGACTCCCCAATTCTGCTTCTCCAGTAGGGTCCTTACTGTTCTCCGAGGGGGGGGCCGGGAGAGGAGGAGCCGGCGATGTGCACCAGCCGACAAAAGGTCAGTGATCCTGTGGTCTCCAGACAGCCCAGCCCTTGCCCTGCTGTAGGCTTACTGCATTCTGGGAGGAGAGGAATCTTCACAGGTGTATGGCATCTCCCTGTGCCTTGCCTCCAGGCTGGTGGCAGGCCTGCACCCCACTGCCATTCTCCGGGCACCTTTCCATGCCCCACTGTGAAGGACCACAACCTCCATCTCTTTCCCCAAAGTTCAGCCACCCCGATGACGTACCAGAGCACAGATGCCCTTTCCCGTGAGTGGTCAGGCCCCTCCCTAGAAAGTGTTGATGTGGCAGAGTGAGAGGTGGCAGGGTACCATCACATTCTAGAAGCCTGCTAGGCATCTTGCCTGGGGGAACCTGGTAACATCTGTGATCTGTGTGTGTCACCTATATTGTCCCAGTAAAGCATGGTGACATTTAGTGGCAGGCATTATTGCTTTCGTTTCATAGCTGGGGAAACAGACACCGGTCAAAGCCCCAGATGCCAGCACAGGGCAGACCCCTTCATGTCTTAGGAAACTGGGAGTCCAGCTCACTGGTTTTGGCCAGAGGCTGCTTCTCTCAGGACTCTTTTTGTTGAGAAATGTCCAGGCCTGCTGGTGCCCTCTTGTCTGCCTGGGCTTGTACGGTCCCAGCCCCCGCTCCGGCTCCCTGCTGTCTACAGCCAGGCTGTCCTTGCTGGCAGTCTCCCTGAGCCCCCGGGCCAACCTGGACACTTCCGGGAGACCCTTTTGTTCACACCTCCTTCGAATCAGTCAGACCACACCCTGTCACCCCATCTGTTTGCTGCCCCTCATGGCTCTGAACCCCTGAACTCGAGGACAGGGTTTTCATTCTCTTTCCATGCTCTGCACAGCTCTTGGCATATATGTAGGCATGAGGTTAGCACATTTATTTAATTAAAAATTAAATTAATTTTGATAGGCTCTCACTATGTAGTTTTGGCTGACCTGGAGCTCACTATGTAGACCAGGTTGGTCTTGAACTGACAGAAACACATCAGCCTCTGCCTTCTGAGTGTTGGGATTAAAGGTGTGCAACACCACACCTGTCTCACAATTATTTGAAATGAGTGAATGGTCACTGTTCCTAGGAGTCTCACTGACGGCCTAACAAATAACTACAATAAACCATGGTCCACGTGAGTGAATGGAAACTGCAGACTTTGTTCAGAGGAGTTAATTTACTTATTCATTCACGGAGGAGAGCATGTGCACCTCCACAACGTTATATCCGGGGACAGAGTCACTTTGGGCTGCATTATGTCCTGTCCTGCCCTTCATCATTCCTGCAGCAACCTGGGAGGTAGGGCTGGCATGTGGTTCCTTTGTTTCTCCTCCAGAGGAGAAAGCTGGGCTTAGAGCTGCTGTGACTTGGCCAAGGTCACAGAACTGGCTGGCAGGGCCGGCACCAGCGCACAGGTCCTCTTTCTCACGCCACATTTCCTCCCCAAGGAGCCGGACAAGATGTTACTAGGCAGTAAGTGCCAAGTGAACAGAACACACAGAACACACAGAGCCAGGCGGGCCAGAGGGGCTGGAGATCTTCCCAGAGGCCTTTGAGCTGGGTCTGCAAAGGGGGCAGCTGTGTCCCTCTCTTTCATGGTACTTGGAAACGCAGTCAGTTCTGGCCACAGCCAGCTTTGTTGGGAACACTCTTGAGGCCACAGACTCCCTGATGGAGAAGCAAACAAGTACCAGCAAGGACTCCCTTCCTGCACGCGGAGCTCTTAAGGGTTGTCGTTTCTCACGTGCTGATGGGAGTTGTAGTTCCTGGCCATGGCCTGCATGGGTGATGGAGCAAAGCGCCCCCTGGCGCTTCAGGATCTGAGCATCCCAGATCCAGCTAGTGCTCTGAGGCGCTCCCGGGTCACAACTATACATTCCCATCCCTGAGGCACCACCCCCGTCAGGGGCCCTTGAGGGCCCCCCTCACCCCACCCCACCCCGCTCCGTCATGGTTCTCTCTGTGTCTCTCACTCTCGCGCTCTCTCCTTCGGTTTTCTTGCTACGATTGCCCACCCGCCTTCCACCCCTCTCCTTAAAAGCACTCAGACTCCCTTGGACAGCTCAGTGTCTTTCCATTTCTGGGCCGAGAGGACTGGGGTCCAGCCAGCTCAGGCTGGCAGCGTAGATGGCTTTGCCTCCTCCCCTGGGTCCACCTGAGGAGTCCAGGAACGGCCTCATTTCTGCTCTTCGCCTTGGCAGCCACGGTCCGGCCTCAGCCCCGCCTCTCCGCTTTTTTCCTGACTTCTTTTGTTTGGTCCCAATCACTTTTTCAGGTGGCTGCCTTATATTCCCTTCCTTCTGTCTGGATCTCTGCAATGTGATTTGCTTTGACCGCAGTGAAGGTGAAGGAGTAGAAGGGGAGGTCTGGCTTCTGGGTGGGGCTAACAGGATGGGTGGTAAAACCAAGGTCAAATGCATTCCCCTTTCTGGTCCTTGAGCCCCCTGGCTCTGTCAGTGTCTGAGCAGCAGGCCTGGTTGCTATGGAAACACTAAAGCCCCAGAAAGCCGTGGCTTTAGTTCCCCAGAGGTCCCTGTCCCCTTTCCACGCTGGCTGGCCCTTCTCCTTACCTGTCCCCTCAGGGTTCCCTCCTGTTCTTTATCGATAAGGTTCCATGTGGCCTCTCTTTCCCTCACAGTCCTGTCTCCATTTCTCTTCCGACCCACGGATGGTCCATCTTTGTCCCCTTCCAGGCTGGCCTCCCCACGCCACCATTAAACACATCCTTGTCTCTGCTGGCTGCCTCACCTTTGTTTCTGGTCCCCTAAATAGACAGAGGGAGGGATTCAGATTGTCCCTATGTGGCCCATGCCCAACCCCCCTCAGCTCGCTGCCCTGTGCCCTCAGGACACAAGACCTTGCCAGCTGCAGTGAGGGCTATGCCAGGCACTGGGGCAGCAGCTGGTGCCTTGGCATCCGGATGCAGTGGGGGCAGAGTGTGGGCAGCCTGCCTGGAGGGAGAGAGGCAGGCTGTGTGTGCCGGAGAGGAGTTCTGCAGAATCTGTAATGAGAGACCCTCACATTCATCTATGGACCTGCTGCTCAGCCCTGCCCCCGGGGAGGACGGGAGCCTTGTCATGTCCTCCGTGCCCATCACACGGTGCCTACGCTCCCCTGGACCTTGAGAACACCCCAGGAGAAGCTCAGATCGCTCAGCCTCTGCCTAAAGCCCCTCATGACACAGTCCTGTTTGCCTCTTCTCAGCCGGAGAGGCTGCAGGATCAGTATTTGCTGACAGAGAGACAGAAGTCACTGCCTGGATGCAGACCTTCTCCTCTCTCCTGATTTGGAATCTGGTCCTCTGCCCCGTGCTTGTGCTCTGGTGTGAGAAGTTGAGGGGCTGGACCCCGACTCTCTGGTTCCAGTCATGGTCTTTTTACTTGTCATCCATGTGTAGACCACCAGCAGTCCCCATGGCCCTTCCAAGGAGTTATGGCTTCCCACCTAAAGAGTGCCAGTGGAAAGGACCTTGGGCTGTGTTCTGTGTCCATGTACACACACACACACACACACACACACACACACACACACACACACGCACACACACACACACACCCCAGCTAGGTGTTATACATACAAACAAAGTCTAGGTGCTGTGTCTATAAGTAAAGATACATAAACACACTCACTCACACATGTGCACACAGGTCATGCACATCCATGAGCATACACACACATGAGAGCCAGGCCCTCCCATGCCACTCACTTGGCATCTATGGGTCACACACCTGGCACTGTGAGGCTTCTTAGGTTGGAGGAAGAAGTTGGGAGAGGAGGGCGAGCTGGCATGGTGAGCACCCATGTGAAGGCAGCGAATGGCCGGTACCCTGGTGTATATCCCTGTCACTCGCGATGCCTTCCCATGTGTCATGTCCCTGTTCCTCTCCACTCCACGGCTTCCCAGTCTCCTCATCTGCTAGACAGCAGACCCACGGTCTCATCACTAATGGAGAGGCCTGAAATTGCCCTGTCCCTGGGTACTGAGAGTAGCTCTACCAAAGAAGAGGCAAGAGGAGAGGCAGGCTGCTCAGGAGGCGCTGCCAGGGAGAGGGCAGGCAGTCTCTTGCTTCTCCCCCACGTGCCTTTGTTCCGGGGTGGCAGGGGTTGAGAGCATTGGTAGGGAGGAGATGGAGGAGCCTGCAGCTTTGTCTGGCCCTGTGGCAGCTTAATTGTCAGCTGTCAGTGTGAGAGCCACTTAGCAGCCCCTGCTTTGGGAATGGACCTGGGGGCAGTTGACTTTTGATAGCAAAGACAGCAGGGTCCAGGTCGACAGGATGTAGGAGGGGAAGAGCACCTAAGTTTAGAGTTGGGACCACAGGACTCCGGCGTCCAGGACCCATGCTTGGGCTGCTGGAGGTGAAGGGGGAGGCTCTGGCGTACCCCATACACTCAGCCTTCTCCTGTTTTCCCAAACCATGGCGTCCAGGCAAGGAGGAATTTGTGGCAACCTTCAAGGGCAATGAGTTCTTCTGCTACGACCTGTCACACAACCCGATCCAGAGCAGCACTGATGAGATCACACTGGCCTTCCGCACCCTGCAGCGCAACGGGCTGATGCTGCACACGGGCAAGTCGGCCGACTACGTCAACCTGTCCCTCAAGTCTGGGGCTGTCTGGCTGGTCATCAACCTAGGCTCGGGCGCCTTCGAGGCCCTCGTGGAACCCGTCAATGGCAAGTTCAACGACAACGCCTGGCACGACGTCCGGGTTACCCGAAACCTGCGCCAGGTAGGGGGAGCAGGAAGAAGGCCCGGGGTCGGCTGTGTCGGGGGCGGAACATGCAGAGAGGACACAGCGATGCCTTGGCTTTGGGGTGGGAGAGAACAGAGCTGAGCAGTGAGGTGGGGTTTTAGAGAAGAACAGAGTCGGGGGCTGTGCGAACCTGAGGCGTGGCCTCGGCTGTGTGACGGGCTTCTGAGACCTCACCCGCCAGGGAGTTGAGCTAGGGGGAGGCATCAGAGCTGTTCCTGGGCAGAAGCCTGAGGCCAGGAGTAGTGCTGGGCTCAGATTGGTAGGAGCAGCTAGGGTGCCGAGGCCTGGTGCTGTAGACTTGGGAGGAGGGAGCTAGAGCCTGGATGAGGGTCTATCTAGTGGGTGGTGGGGTGGGGAGGGGGCCTGTAGGGTGGGCAGCAGGACACTGAGGAAAGCAGAGATACAATGGGACAGAATATGGTCTTCCCTCCATGGGGCTTTCCCAGGGCAGGGATGCACTGGGGGAAGGGAGGCAGCGGTGGGTGAGAGAGTCGGACCCGGGGAGGGCGGCTGGCCCTGCTTCTCCGGGAGTATTTGATTTTCTTCCTGTCCGACAAAGCCAGGCTTCCCTTCATGTCCATGTTCACCTTCTGCTGGCTAAGCCAGCCTGCAGAGGGGGCTCAAGTAGGTTTTTTGGGGTCAGGCCCTGCATGTAGGGCCTTCTTTGCAATGTCCCCTGTACCTTCAGACCCTACATAAGGCCTCTTAGGCGTGGCTCCCTTCGCCGCTCTCAGGATCCAGCCATGGCGGCGGCTGCAGACTAGGCATCTCTCTGGCCAGGCTTTGCTGGACAGGAGCCTTGCGGATAGTTTCCAGCCCTAGGAAGTCCCCATGTCCACTCACACCGACTTTTCTTCACTGGTAGGTGAGGCCCCTGTGCATTCCCTGGGGGCTCCTGTCTCTGCTTCTCTACAGTGGCTTCCCTGTTCCTTACTTGGGGGCCCCCCAGTTCTTCATTCTCTTGGGTCCCCGGTATTGCAGCTAGCGCGCAGCAAGCTGTTGCAGCTTCATCTTCCACGGCCGAATGCAACGGAGAACACCGAGCAGTCCTGACTGTGGAGGCTGCGTCCCAGGCCTCACGGCTGCTCTCTTGCCATGAAGTCTTTGGACTTCTTGTTTCTAGTCAGGTTAATCTTCTGTTCTCATTCGTCTCCTCTTCTTTCTCCACTGGAAGCCCCTCAGTGGGGCTCAAGGTCCCGGCTGGCCTTCCATCCCTCTGACCTGCTCTTATTTCACACCGCTGGGGGACGGTTTAATGGAGGTTCCCCTCTCTTCACACCTCTCCCCTTGCTGAGACAATGTCCTGACTAACTGCACGGCTCTTTCCGGAAGCCTGCAGCGGCCTGTTGCGGTCCTGTGTGGACGTGCCCATTCTGAGTGCTCCTTTTCCCCGTGCTCTGTAGAGTGGCGTGTTTGTGGGGTCACTTCCCCTCCAGGCAGCACCCACACCCTGTGTTCTGTCACCCCATTCCCAGCCAGAGCACTGCCTTGCCTCTTATCCCCACCAGCGCGATCAGATGTCACACACACCTGGGATGCTGTCAGGTGTCACACACACCTGGGATGCTGTCAGGTGTCACACACACCTGGGATGCTGTCAGGTGTCACACACATTTGGGATGCTGTCGTCAGGTGTCACACACACCTGGGATGCTGTCACTAGAGCTGTCACGCTTGCTGACTTGTGTCACTGCAAGCCCACAGATCTTCATCAACGTGCCATTTGGCCAAAAAAAAAAAAAATGGTGATCCACACTGGACACAGAGCGGAGAAGGCGTGCTCGCTGCCCTTGCAGCTCCTGGGGCAGGATAGGATTGTTCCAAATGAACAGGACAGGGGCTGGGGAGATGGCTCAGTGGGAATAAAATGCTAGTCACACAAGTGTGAGGACCAGAGTTCAGATCCCCAAAACCCTTGTAGAAGCTGGGCAATCGTGGTGGCCACCTGTAATCCCAGTCACAGAGGATCCCCAGGGTAATCTGACTAGCTAGACTATCGAGGATGGGCAAGATCTGGGCTAAGTGAGAGACTCTATTCAACAAAGGAAGAGTGGTTAGGGAAGCCACCCAGTGACATCCAGTGGCAGCTTCAGGCCGCCACATGAATTCACACATGTGTCTTGTGTGCTCATGCCCACATGTGTGCTCACATATGTGAACATACATATACACACATGCAATCACACCACACACGTGCAAAAATAAATGAAATACATAAATGAACTAATTTTTTAAAAAATGATCAGAATAAGGCTGTCCCCATGCCCGGTGGACCATAGAAGCAACGATGGGAATTGGGAGATTTCCAAAAAGGAAGGAGAGGTCTGTGGTAACGCTGAGCCACCTTCATGGATGCAGTGACTGACACATGACCTCAGCACACAGAGTGTGGAGAGTGACCCATGTTCATCTCTTTCTCGAACATGTCAAGTCATGGGTGCAAGTAGGTGGCAGATGGAAATTCTCTTCTACTGGATTGTTCTACAAGATGGCTCAGAGTATGGACAGGTCATACTGACCCAAAAGTGGAGGTCATGGGTCTCAGAGAGTGTTTGCTTAAAGACCTTGATGGAGAACCCTCTTTACAAAGGGCTCCTGGGGAATTTCTTTCAGTATAGAATCCAAGGGCAAGAGTGCCGGACTATATTTGGGGAATTCTTGGCGTAGCTCGAAGGCCATGCCCTGGGGTTGCTGCTCTCGGGCAGGGTCTAGCCACTGCCAAAACCTTTATCTGCCTGTTTTCTGAGAATCTGAAGAGAAACTTCTTTGTTCCTGTTGCTCCGGAAGTGTCTGTTTATCACTCATGCACACCATGCCAATGTCTGGAAGCCTTTTGGGTCATCATAACTCGTGGGGTGTTACTGGCATCTTGTGGGTAGTCCAGGATTTGAGCTATCACTGTAGTTTGTAATACAGCCCCACAACAAGGAATCATCTGACCTCAAATGTCAGTGGTGCCTCTGGGGAGATACTCTGTTCATCCAAGTGTGTAGAGTCCAGATGACGTGCTAGGATTTGAAGAATTCTGCTATAATCACATGGGTGGTAGAAGGTGAGGTGGCTTTCACTAAGGCTCTGCCTCCCCCAAGTTTTGTGGGTGGGGAGTAGGCCATAATATAAGAAATGACGTAAGGATGGGGGGCGTAGCTCAGTGACAGACGCTGATCTGTCATGCAACAAGGCCATGGGTTCCATCTTTAACATCGTGCGGGGGATAAAGGAACCAGAAATGACAGGGTGGATGGCCAGGATCCAGAGTGCTGCAGCTTCTCCATTATTTTCCTCATGTGACTGGAGTGGCTGGGAGATGGCTTTCTGGAAGGACCCCAAACCAACTTCTGTGAGTTATGGGCGTGGGTCAAAGGTCAGCTCCACATAAGACTAGGCAAAACCATTTATCTTTAGCCAACACCAAACTTGAAAGACAAGCTGGCCACCAAAATATCACATAGTGTTTCTCTGGTTCAGCTCAGATGATGCCTTTTTTCAGTATAGACACTTTTAGAATCTCTTCTGGGGCCCAAGAATGGAGTTCTTCAAGGATGAATTCCCCAAAGAGAGAGTCTATAAGGATATGATGGCCCTGGATGGGACCCTCAAGGTTGGAGCCTTCAAGGATGCAGTCAGTCATCAAAGATGGAGTCCTTAAAATGGGCTCCCTGTAGGATGGAGTTCTATAGGATGGGGTCCTCAAAGGTGGAGTCTTCAAGGATGATGTCTTCAAGAATGGAGTCCTGAAGAATGGAATATTCAAGGATAGAGTCCTCAAGGATGGTATCTTCAAGGATGGAGTCCTCAAAGAAGGCATATCCCAGGATAGAGTCCTCAAGGATGGAATTTTTAGGATGCACTAGATGATGCAGACACCAAGATGATGGATTCCTGAAGGATGGGGCCCTCAAGGATGCAGTCCTCCATGGATGGGATCTCCAAGGATGAAGTCCCCTACGTACTCTGTGTGAAGCTCCCACTCAAGGACAGAGGCCCCCAAACAACTGGAGTTCCTGTTGTATCCTGTCTCTCACAGCATACACTGTCTTCGATCCCAGATTTACAACTTTCTGGACCTGTCTACACTGACTCTTCCTTTCCACAACTCTCCCAAGGAGACCACCCGCTCGCTCACTCTCTGCTTCAAAGTCTAAGAGCTGGGATTTGAGTCAGATAGTTGTTAGCAAGTTATATAACGTCTGAGCTCCAGTTCCCCAGAGGCAGAGTGGGAAGGGCCTCCTGGTGACTGACTGGATGTGGCAGATGTCTTACCACACCCAGCAACTGCCTAGCACGATGTGGGCACTGAAGAGCTCACGGCCGCCATGGTCGTTAGCTGCGTTTCTTTTTCCTCCCAGGTTTTTTTTTTGTTTTGTTAATTTACCTGAAATGGCACCTTCTTCATAAAGCTTCCCTCGATCCATCCCATAGCCAGCTCTCTTCTTTGCTGCGTTGAGTTCATGAAAACTTGTATTCTGGCCCTCTCATCACATCCTGTGAGTGTGTGTTAACACTCGTGTCCATTCTTTTTCTCTAATTCCAGGTTTTAAGCAAATTGAGGGCTTAATACCAACAACTGTTGGATCTGTTTAGCTGTTTTTCTAAGTTCTTCCCCTGATGCATCTGTTTTCTTCAAGAAGCTTTTCCCGTTGTTAGACACAGTATGAGGTTAGAACCTGGGGCCTTGTGCATGCTAACCAAGCACTCTATCACTGAGTTAAACACCCAGCCTTCACCCTTGTCTCCTTCTTAAACGCAGTTGATCAGATTTTGGAAATGAGGACCCATGTCCAAAATGAGCATATCCACCTACTTCATATGGGTACTGTCACTGGTATGGTGGCATACACCTGTAATTCCAAAGTCTGGAGGCTGAGGCAGGAGGATGGCCATGAGTTGGAGACCAGCCTGGGCTATGTATGGAGCTCTGTTTCAAACGGAAACAATGTTGAGTTACCATTTGTCTTCCTTAAAGAGGCTCTGACCTGCCTTACCGGAGCAGCATAGCTTGCCCCTGCCCTGCACAGTGCCATCCTGTCTGCCTTTCCGCCCTGGAATATATCCACGTCCAAGGGTCATTTATCTTTCGTATCTCACCTAGGTTGTGTGTGTGTGTGTGTGTGTGTGTGTGTGTGTGTGTGTGTGTGTGTGTGTGTCTGTTTGACAGTGTCCCATTAGGCAGCTTTGGCTGGCCTTGAACTCACTATGTAGTTCAGACTGGCCTCACACTTCAGTCTCCCAAGTGCTGGGTGGGATTGACGGCCTGCACGAACACACCTCACTTTACGGAGTTTCCATGACAGTTCTGTGAATGGGAGCTCTGACTCCCTTTTTACTGATGAGAAAGCTAAGGACCCCCTCCCCCTCCCCAGAAGACAAGCTTCTTTGTGCCTGCCTGGGTAGGAGGTAGGAGGCCATGGAACTTGAAATCTGACTAGAAGTCACTCCATTTCTTTGCCTCTGCAGGTGACTGGTGGCATGCTATTCCAGAAAAGTGCACAGGAGGCTGTAGTCTCCTGGGCGTCTGACATTCTTGGACATTCTCAAATCTCAAGACCATTGGAATGGTCTGTCCCTCTGGACTTCCGACCTGAGAGAGCGAGTCCTTTGCTTTGTCCTGAGCTGTGTTTCTGCATGCTCACAGGCTGTCCTCAGCCTAGACGTTGCAAGTTCGTGTCTGCAGTCCTCCTCTTGGTGTCTTTAGGGGGCTGGGGATGCACTCAGAGTTCAAGGTGGAGATGGGGTATCATTTTCCCCAAAGCCGTTTTGTTTAGACACGGTAACTTCTCTTGCTGACCCCCCTCTGCCTGGGACGCCCTTCTCGTTCATGGCCACCGCCATGCCTGTGCTTCTGGACTCTAGAAGCAGATGAAACATTAGGGTTTATTTGCTGGCCTGAAGTATTAGTTCTCTAGATCGAGGCCTTTCTCTGGGGGCCACTGTACTGCAGCAAGGGCCTCCAATGGGAGCTCCATTCTAGTATTCCACTGTAGGAGTCTCATGGTCACCATGAGGGTCTGCAGCCTCCACTCCTAGGTCTAGAGGGCTCTGGTCTCATCAGTCTCCCAACCCTACTATTTCTTGGGGGGAGTCTCTTGACAAATTGGTAGAAGGCCTGGGGTTTGAACTCACATCTTTCTCTCTCTGTCTTGGCTTTAATGGACTGTTCTGCCCATTAACACTGGGACTTCCTTTGTGAATACTGACACCCCACCACCAACCAATACACATACACACACACACACACACACACACACACACACACACACACACACACACAATTTTATTTTCCATAACAAGTCAGAACATTCTCGGTTTTTACTTGTAGTGACCTTCCCCCAGCCTTGTTCAACTGTGAGATAATATCAGACAATGATATCTTTTGGGGTGCCATCAGTTTGGCTGCCCTGAGGTGGATTGCTCACTGCTCTGACTAGCTGGTCCTCTTCATTTCACGACAATGCTGCCAGCTGGCAGTACGAAGCCTCTGGTCACAGCCTGTCATCACCTCACTCCTGTCATCGTGCTTGTGACTAGACTCCCCCCTTACTATGTAAACTGATTCCCCGTAGCTAATAATTAATATCGGCTACTCAGCCCTTCTAGCATCCTTGATATTGACTTCTGTTATTTTTAATCATATGAGTCCCTTATTAGTTGTCTTAATCAATTACTCTTGTGCCCACTGTTTACAAGAATTCTTTAGCTAACGGAGCTATCCCTAGAAGACCACTCCCCCCCCATCACTGTCTCAAGTCTGCAGTTTAGTATTTAATGGGCATCAGGCAACTGTATCCCTCCATCTCTGATACTTAGTACAGCTGCCTCGGTCCTCTCCAAAGACCAGGCGATTTTGAAGGATATTGTTTTGGCAGTGGGAGGAAGAAATGGTGTTAGGAGTACATAGAGACAGGCTATTTAGAGGTAAAGTGAAAGAATGTGGCCTGCTTCAGAGAAGAGGGAAGTGCTGAGGTGCCTGGGCCTCTGTGTACTTTTTTCTACAGGTAGAAGGGGAGAGAATTTCTGACTGGTTGTGGGCAGTGGAGGTCCAGGGATCCATGGGTGTCCATGGGAGGAGCCTGGTTCTTGGGGGACTGTTATCTGTCCCAGGGTGTTGAAGGGACGCTTAGCTAGTCACAGGAAGATGAGAGAACAGGGAGGGTGGCTGAAGAGCCTGGGGGACTTTGGGGAGGGGCCAATAGGGCCCCTGGACAAGTCAGAGTGGGCGGGCAGGAGGGGTCAGCTGGGGGTGAGATGGGGAGGAGGGGGAGGAGAGGGAGGAAGGTTTGGGATGGTGTGGGCATGAACCCTCGGCAGCCCGAGGAGGGCTAGCTTCCCTTCCCCAACCCCAGTTCTCCAGTTCTCAAGGAAAAGAAACAATGGAGGGGGAGCCCCTCTTCCCCAAGGATCCCTGGATCTATTTGCCCATCCCCCACCCCCAGGAAAAGCAGACACCCACGTCCCCTCCCATGCTGTCTTCGGCCTCCAAACGAAGTCGCCTCTTGTCCTTGCTAGTCCTGTGACTCTCTAGGGGCGGTGCCCACTCTTCTAGCCTGCCAGCCAGCTGGCCGGTCACCAACCAGTTAACCCATTAACCCGACATGGCCACTGGTCAGCCAGTTGGCTAGCACCCCTCACTCCTCGGCCAGTTCTCTGGAAAGCCATCTGGGTGACCAGTCAGCCAACAAAGCCACCCGCCCACTCCTGAGTCAGTGCCCACCCCTTCTCACCCCCTGCTCCCTTCTCCCTCCCTTAACTCCCTAACATCTCAGGACTACTAATCCTGCACACTGGGTCTGCTTCTTAACCCTTCCTCCCCCTCTGTTGGACACCCCCTCCCCCCACCCCCCGTTGCCAACTCTGTGTGTGTTACTAACACGCTTATAACCCAAGGGACCAAGGGACGGGCAGGGACAGGTGGGGCCAGGTATGAATGAAAAACCGAACTAACTTTCTGTCTCATCTGCGGAATGTCGGCCATCTTTAAGTCTCTGCTTCCTTGGTCCAGTTTTCTTTTTTTTGTTGTTGTTGTTTTCTTCTTTACTAACCGAGGTCTCTAACTGTTCCCCTTCTCTGCAGACGTCCGTCCTTCGGGAGGGCATGAGGGGGAAGAGGAATCCAGAGGAGGGGCTGGGGGAGACGCTGGGAGAAGAAGGGGTTAACTTTGTGTGTGTGCTTCCTTCCTCCCATTATAATTTTCCTTTAAACCCGTCTTCTGGACCTGTGGTGGGAGGGTTGGGACGACCAAGCAAATACATACGGCTGTATCTCCTCCATCCTGGAGTTTCACAGTTGGTCATTTTATTTTTCTTTTCTTTTTCGTTCTGTTCTTCTGTCGTCCTTGTTTCTTTTCTTCCTTTCTTTCTTTTTCTTTGACCCCCTCCCTTCCCCTCTCCGGTGAAGCACGCAGGGATTGGACACGCTATGGTAAACAAACTGCATTATCTGGTAGATATCACTCTAATTGTCTTACCGTTTGGTTTGCCGTGGGTTTTTTAACTGTTCGATTCTCCCACTTTTGTTTCCTCTCTCCTCATTTGGTTTTTGCTCTTCCAGTTGCTTTCTTTCTCTTTTCTCTTTTTTTTTCTTTTGTGTGTATCCCAGACAATCTTTAAGTTTATTCCTGTTTTAGTTTCCCTCCTTCCCTTTTCTTTTCTTTCGATCCAAACTCAAGTCCAAAAGACAAACGGAAATCCAGGCCTTTGGTGGGGCCCTGCCCCACACTCCTGTCTCCTGACAGGTGCGGGGCCTGAGAAAGCTGGGGCAGACCCCATGTTTATCAGCT
Organism: Peromyscus maniculatus bairdii; assembly: GCF_049852395.1. Lineage (NCBI taxonomy): Eukaryota > Metazoa > Chordata > Mammalia > Rodentia > Cricetidae > Peromyscus > Peromyscus maniculatus. Next base: position 159,257,463 of record NC_134852.1, read on the forward strand.
CCGCTTAGGCCAGCCCGGTGCTGAGCTTATTTCGATTCATTTCTTCTGTTCTTCCTCCTGCTCCTTGGTTTTTATTTTTGTTTAGTTTTTTTTTTTTTTTTTTTTTTTTTTTTTATTCTCTTTGATTTGGTTTCTTTCTTGGTCTCCTGAAAATCCATGGAAAACACCATCCCATGACACGCTACGCTATGCTCACTGTCAGCTCCAGACAGGGGCCCCTCAAGTTGGGAAGAGGGCTGGGGGTGCCATCTCCAGGGGCAGCCAGCTGGGCATGTTCCCCAGATGGGATGGCCTTGGGACCTCCTTCAAGTCACCAGTTCATGCCAGTTTAGGGGCTGCCCCACACTGGCTGTCGGCCCTACTTCCCAGCCTTGAGGATTCCCCGGCTCTGTCTCCCTCACATTTTGCATGGCATGAGTGGTCTTTCCCCACACCAGGGATAGCGTCCAGATCCCCCCGCCGCTCTGCTGCTCTGACTAACACTGTGTTCCACTGTCTTCCTCCCCTTCAGCCCCACCCCCCCGTGTCCCCTGCCTCTCCTGCATGGCCTCGGACAGGGCTTGGTTTCCTTCCCTGTTGAGGGCATGAGAGGAGGAGCCCCAGCAGGGATAGGATGGGGGCAGCTGTCCTTGTCCTTGCCAAGCTCCTGTGTTTGGGTTGGGCTCCATCCTGGTGAATGCTGTTGTGGGTGTCAGTGTAAAGGCAGCTGGTGTGTGTTGGTGTGTGGGTGTGACTGTGTGTAAATGTTGGTGTGATATTTAGGGGTGTTAGTGGGAAGCCGTGCTGTGTGTTTGGGAGACTGCTGGTTCTCTGCATGTGTGAGTGCTGGTGGGAATCGGGGGCTGCAGGCTTGGATGGGTTCCGGTAAGGGTTCTGTATGGAGGCGGGCTGGTGAGCCTGGCTCTCCAGTGCAGGTGCAATGCACGACAGGCAGTGAGACAGGGAAAGGGTGGGGAGGGCCCCATCCTCCCCCTCTCGCCTGCCTCCGAGTGAGTGTGTGCCCTCAGGCCCGCTGTGTGAGATCCCCTGGGATTCCCTGTGCCGGCCCAATTCCGGCTCCACAGCAGCAGCCGGTTAGTCATTGCCTATTAATAATGCAGAGTGATTGAACACCAGGCTGGGGACCCTGCAGATGGACGTGTCTGCTCTCATGGGGTGGGAGGGGTTTGGGGCAGCTGCCTGGCTTGCCCAGCCTCCTAGTCCTGCCTGGCTGGAAGGCTAGGGAGCAGGGAGGTTATCAAAGCTGGAGTGTCCAGCCTGAAAGGCCCTTTATGCCCTCAGGAGGCTTCACCTCTGAAGCCACACTGAGCCCTTGCTGACACTTTTGCATGTGTGTGATGTGTGTGCTCTTCTTCACCCATGTAGACCAGTGCCCATGGCCAGTGCCTCCCCAGCCATGGCCAGTCTAATACCTTGTGTGGTCTCCCTAGCTTCCCAGGATTCCAATGGAGCTCGCACTGAGATCTGTACTAGCTCCTCACAGGCCCTGTTTCTCCAGCTGCTGCTTTTGAGAGCTAGGTGTTACCCACTCTGCTGTTCTTGAGAACCTGCCAGGAGCTGGCCATTAAGAACTTTCTTTACTAGCTGACGAGATAACTCACCTGGTAAAGATGTTTGCTACCAAATTGGATAACTTGAGTTCGATTCCCAGAACCCACATGGTGGAGAGAGAGAACTGACTCCTCCAAGCTCATCCCTGGCCTATATATGCATGTAAATATATATTTACATAGATGATATATAATTGTAATTTTTAAAAACTGTCTATTCAAAAACAAAAGGGACTTCGCTGGGCAGCCAATGTGTGACTCAGGGAACAGGGAGTCAAGATCAATGCAGGTGATATCCCCAAGTACCAAGAGGGAGATCACCCTAGGATTAGGGCCCAACAGACCTTCTTTCTAGTCTCCATGGTGAACTTCTGACCACATGGGCCCAGGCCAGGAAAGCTCAGTTCCCTCAGCTCCCAGCAGACTAATGGTGGACATGCCCAGCTTGTACCACAAGTCTGTGTGAAGATCAATCAAGGCAGCACAAGTTCCGTGCTTTGGAAAGGAATTATAATTTCATTAAGCTTAATAAAGTGCTGGCCCATTCCCTGTTACCAGGGCAGGGATGTTATGTGAAAAGTGGTTCCCTTCCTGTAGCAGACCCTGAGGAATAGGCCTCTCTGGTCCCGCTGGAGATCCTATTACAACCCCTTGTTAGGAACCACTCTCAAAATAACTTCATGAAACCTCAGGATGCTTTAGAGATGTGGAGGAGGAGAGAAGAACGGCTTACTTCAGTTGGTCAGGAAGCCAGCAGCCCTGCCCAGTTTCAGGGCCGATAAAGAACCTGCTGAATTCTGAGCCTGCAGGGTCCACACTTCCCTGCCTCATCAGTACAGACGGGAACCAATCTGTTGCCTTGTGTGGCCTTAGAAACCCCTGCAAATCTGTGCTAGGGACTGGCTTCTTTAGGCCCAGACTGAAGTCAAAGAATGGGGTTCAACAGGTGCTGATTTGCAGGGCACCCCTCAGATGTGTTCCATGTAGTTTTGTGTTTATTTTTCTAACTCACTCATTAGGACTCCTAGGATCTGCGTGTTTCTCTTGGTGAGGAAGTGGAGAGACAGAAAAGGCTCCCTCAGTCATCTCTGTTGGTTGATCAGGCTGGTGAATGCTGGCTTGTGAACTAATATTGTTCATGCCCACATTAGGGCCTCTAAATAGCTTTTGCATTTGGAGTTTCTTTATTTTTTTTTTACATTAAAAAGATTTATTTTTATTTTATGCGTACAGATGTTTTGCCGGCATGTATATATGTCCACCATTTGCATGTTTGGTGATTCCCAGGAAGCCAGAAGATATTGAGTCCTCTGGAACTGGAGTTATAGATAGTTGTGAGCTGCCTTGTGGGTGCTGGGAACTGAACCCCATCCTCTACAAGAGCAACAAGTGCTTATAACCACTGAGTCATTTCTCCAACCTCCCCCAACCCCCTTTTTTTTGAGACAGAGTCTTTCTATATAGCCTTGGCTGCCCTAGAACTCACTGTGTGGACCAGGCTGGCTTTGAACTCAGAGATCCACCTGCCTCTGCCTCCTGAGTGCTGGAATTAAAGGCATGCTCCACCATACCTGGCTTTCTCTCCCTCCCTCTCTCTCTCTTTTTTTACATTTTTATTTATTCAATCTATTTATGTGTAGTGAAGCATGTCATGGTGTGAGTGTGTGCAGGTCAGAGGCCAACTTACATGCGTTGGTTCTCTTTTTCCACCGTTTAGGTCTGGGGTAAAACTCAGGCTGTGGTTTGTCTTGGCAACAAGCACCTTTACAACCTGAGCCGCACACAGCTATCTCCCTGGTCTACGTTCTGAGTTTCATTCACAGTTGATGACACCTGGACTTCAGGCAGGAGGCTGAGCACTGCTGGTCCCACTTAGCAGATGGGGAAGCTGGGACCCAGAGAAAGCGCCTCCCTTTATACTACGGGGGAGTTGATCATTTATTTCACTTAATTAACTGTATGCTCAGTCAGCTGGAAAGAGATGGGAGGGCCCAAAGTTGTTCAGCCTCCTTTAAAGATGAAAGTCAGAGCCCTGCATGGTGGCTCATGCCTTTAGTCCCAGCGCTTGGAAGCACGTGGGAGGCAGAGGCCTGATCTTTGAGTTCAAGGCCAACCTGGTGTACTAAGCGAATTCCAGGACAGCCAGGGCTATACAGAGGAAAGAAACCCCGTCTCAACAAAACAACAACCAGGAAAAAAAAAAAAAAAAAAGAAAGAAAGAAAAGACAGGCAAAATTGTTTTGGCAGAAAATTTTTTTTATTAGAAAGGCAAAATTGTTCTGGAAAACAGCAAATGACAGAGAGCCTGGGATTTCTGACCTGAACTCTTTCCCTCCTAAAATTCCCGAAATCCAGAGTTCAGCCCTCCTGAGAGGGCTGTGACTACCGCCTGTGTCTGGCACAGAACCTGAAGCAAGCTTAGCCGGGCTCTGATCTCTCCCTCAGCCGAAGACTGCTAGCATCTCACCGCTCCCAGCCCTGCTTCTGGCCCATGTCACCCTAAGGGGCTGCTGGGAACTTTTTTGTGGACTAGTTGTTCTTAAGCATCAGCCTGTGGAACCCTTGGAATATTTGATGACAGCAATGTGATCTAACAGGAGACAAAACAGGCTGGAGCAATGGCTCAGTGGTTAAGAGCACTGACTGCTCTTCCAGAGGGTCCAGGTTCGAGTCTTGGTACCCAAATGGTGGCTCACAACCCCCTGAAACTGCAGGTCCAGAGGCTCTGGTGCCCTCTGGTGCCCTCTGCCGGCACTGCGCTCACACGGTGCGCAGACATACACGCAGGCAAAATGCATAAAATAAATAAGTCTTAAAATAAATAAGATCCTGGTAGCCTAACAGGAGACAAAACAGCCTTTCATGTTTTGTCTATACCTACATTGTCACTGGGCTCAAGGAGGTCCATTCAGCCACCCGCAAATTAAAGTATTTGCCCTCTGTCTAACTCTCCCTGGAAGGGGGTGTTAAGGATGCTGTGAGCTGGGGTCATGCTAGGCCCCTGGGATGGCATGAGAGTTCCCTTTCCCCTCAGCCTTTCTTTCTGGGCACAGTAGGTATGGGGATTTGTTCCATATGGGTATATTTGTGGCTAGGACTTGGATTCCCATCCCACTAGTCCTCCTGCACGAGCTGAGGAGAGGAAGGGTCCATTCAGGTCACTAGAGTCCCCTTGAGCCTCCTCCAGCCAGTCTCCCTGTTCCTGGAGAGTGTGTGGTTCAGGCCCTAGGCTCATCTTCTGGGCAAACACTGCACTTATGTCCCTGGGCTTCCTCAGCACCCACCATGTTGAGTGGGTCAGTGTGGGTTGGTCATAGATCCTCTGCTGTGTCTTGGGGTGACCTGGCTGTGGTCACCTGTGCTGTATGGAGAGGAACAGTCAGGACCTCCTCGCAGAGTCTTCTGGGATGGGCTGTGTGTGCAGCAGATGTGTGCAGGCTGATTGTCTGTGGTGAATGGCACAGGAGTGTGTGATGAGGAACCTCAGGTCTGAGGTTTCCTTCTCTGTCAGTCCTAAACAACTCTGGCCCAGTGGTTGCTCCCCTCTCCTCTTCAGTGGAAGGAGGCTTCTTCCTGCACTCCATGGCTCTCTCCTCGCCTCCATCTCTGCTCTTCCCCACCTCCCCTGCCCTGCATGCCTTCCCACCGCTGGCTGCCTTTTTCCCTGGCCTGCTCCGAGTGCCTGCTCCCTGACCCTGCTCTTCTAACCCGCATGGGTCCCAGCTGCAGTGGCTGTTCTGTGTGGCATGTGCTCCCCTCCTCCCCTGCTGGCCCCACCCCTTCCAGAAGCTTCATGGGGGGGATTGGGGGGCAGGGGTATCAAGAGCCCCTGGGGTGGAGGGGGCAGGGGAACTGTTCCCCTGTTCCTGCTTTTACTAACGAACCTGCCATTTTTGTGTCTGGACTGATTTGTCTGAGGGAACAGTTGGTTTTACTAATCTTAAATCATCCCCCTCCCTGCCTTCCTTCCCCAGACACCTACCTCCATTCCCTCTACCTCCACTTCCTCTCCACCCACGGCCTTTTCCTCTATTCTCCCTCAACTTCTCCCCACCCCCTGGCTGATCCCTTCCTCAGCAGACCTCCCTATGTTCCCTGTCTCCAGCTAGCCTTTCCCCAGCCCTATGAGTCAGGAGAGGGAGATTAAGGTCATCCTTTCCCAACAGGGCCCTCCATGATTGATCTGAATACAGCCACCAGGCAAACTGAGATTTACTTCCAGCCTGGAATGGGATTCAGGAGGATGTCTTGGGCCTCCACAGTCGGCTCCAAGTCAGATCCTTTAACTCCGATATGGCCGAGAAAGGGCAGCCTTGATCTTGACAAACGTAGTGGGATGAAGAGAGCCCACAGAGGCATGAGGGAGATTCCAGGACGGTGCCCTGGCTTCAGAGGCCAGGGATGGAGACTTTCTGAGGTGCTTCCCCAGGAGGGAAGCAGTGATGAGCACTGCCCAGCATGGTCACTCACGTGAGGCTCTCCCAAAGTCATAGGGGAGTCAGGTTTTAGCTGGAGAGCCCTGCACTGGGTCGGAAGGCAGCTTGATGTGGACCTTTGATGACCACGTCCTAAGTCTCCTGGGGTGGCTGAGGTTAGTGGGGTTCCAGGGACATGTCAAGCCAGATGTTTGCTGACAGCCTGATTGGGATGAGCCCACTTAGGCGCAGGAACTGATTGACAGCCCGGTTCAGTCTTAGGGGTAGATACAGTAGCAGGGGGCATGGAGGAAGAGAGTGAGTGTAGCCATATTGCCCCAGGGAGACCCACTCACCGGCCTCACCTCCCCTGACTTTCCCACCCCTTTATTCTGATCCCCCATCCCCCCTCCAGTTCCCCTGGCCCAGTCTGATCTCTAACCTCGTTTGCATGTTTTTGTGACTAACCTCTCTGACCCCTCCCTTTCTACCCAAACCCGTTTCCTAGCTTCAGGACAAGGGGAGGGAGAAGAAATAAGTGATCATGACCAATCCTCCCCTCAAAACGAGACTTAAACGTATTCAGACTACCCTTCCCAAGGCACCTGTCTCCTCCTGTCCTCGCTGAACCCAGTTCTTCCAGCACAAGGTTTGATGGTTTCCCGGGAGGTGGCTTCTTCAGTCTGCGCTCTGCTCAGCCCCAGCCCTCACACCATGAGGTTCCAACCAAGCACGGGGGGGGGGGGGGCGGCTTTTGGGTCCCCCTGATCTTAGGAGTTCTACCTCACTCTTCTGACAATAGAATACCGAAGACCAGCAGCTGGAAGGTGGCTGGTGTAGGGGGCATCACAGTGTGTGACTGGCAGGCCCTTACTTCAATACTTTCCCTGCAAAGCGGGTACTTTTGAAATATATTTGGGGAGCAAGAAGAGCGCTAAGCCACAGCCTGTGGAAGTGCAGGACGGGGCTGACAAAGAACCAGGTCCTCGGTGGCCCCCTTGGCTCTCCTAAGCCACAGCCTCGCAGAGAGAAGTTTGTGTCCCTCTGCTGCCCCCTTCAACCTGGCTGTGAAGCCCCCCAGAGCTCCTCTGAGGGGCCAAGCTCTTCAGGGACCAGGTAAACATTTGCTGAGTAGGGGGCGTCAGAGTTGCCCCAAAGGTGGCAGCTACCTTCCCCAGCCCAGTGCCCGGTACCTCCTGAACACCAGGCATACCCCTGCTCTTGGCATCTTGCTTTCCGGGTGAATTTCCCACCCTGAGGAGGGTGTTTCCTTAGGCTAGCCCTGGCCTCGCTGTTTCTAGGGGTGGAACAACAAATACCATCTACAGGGAAGGAGGAAGTGTGAGCTGGGAAATAGCAAAGGGCCACCCTCTTCTTTGGAAGAAAACCAGTGACTCATCCAGGTGTATAATCTCAGCACATGAAAGGATGAGGCAGGAGGATTACCACAAGTTCAAGGCCAGTTTAGGCTTTATAGACTAGTTTAGGGTTTTTTAAACCTAAGCTCTAGACTAGGTTTTTCTAAACAGTGACTCAAAGTGTCACGGCACCTTAGAACTTGAGTGGCAGAGGTAGGAAGCAGCCCTGACAGACGCCATGCAGCTCCTGTCCTAAGCCTTGCAGGCATACCTGGGTTTTCCTCTTCATGGTCTCAGCTGCAAGAACACAGTACCCAGATGGAAAGGCTGCCAGCGAGTCTCAGCACTGCCGCCTAGGAAGGGGCAGGAAGTGGAAGGCTCTTCTTCAGGAAGAGGCTGAGAAGCCAGCCACACGTGTGCCCACAGTGCTCTGCTGAGAGAAAGCGGAGGGGGTCACTTCCTGCCCCCCACCTCTCACAGTGGGGCCCTTTCTGAGGTCCCCTAGTACAGAGCACCTCCCTGGAGCCGCTTACTGAGCCCACCATGGTGAGTGCTCCGTGCCACCTTCAGGCTCCCACCCGCCGTGGGTCCTGCAGGGCAGGCCTTAGCCTACCCTGAAACCATCAAATCTGTGCTGCTTCCTCTTCCTCCTCCCCCCTCCCCCCCACTGTTCCGCCTCCAAGACAAGCAGACATAAAAATGGGGGTCCCCCTCCCCCACCGCCCCCTGGTCCCTCCCTTTGCCTGCCTGTGGCTCTTCCCAGGGCGTTGATGCCGGTTGTCTCCTGTCTCTTCCCCTCCTCGGGCTGGGCAGGTGACCATCTCGGTGGACGGGATCCTGACCACCACAGGCTACACACAGGAGGACTATACCATGCTGGGCTCCGATGACTTCTTCTACATCGGAGGCAGCCCCAACACAGCCGACCTGCCTGGCTCACCTGTCAGCAACAACTTCATGGGCTGCCTCAAGGACGTGAGTAGGGCTCGGAAGGGCTACAGTTGACCAGCCTGCCTTGTGATTTGGTCTGACCTGGCCAGCTGCCCCTGGCCCCCATGCCTTATGAGTCCATGGTGGGATTGTAACCCTTCATTAAAACCTAAAGCTGTTGACTCAAGTCAAGAGGTGTCGAATGGTGTGTTTCCTCGGGCCTTGGAACTCCCTTCCCCTCTGAGGCTCTTCAGAGCTGTGGCCCTCAGGGAAGGCTGGTGAGCATGAAGGCCGAAGGCTAAAGCCTAGCTTCAGTCACATGACTTCCACTCACTCACTACTCTGTTGTCTTGGCCAAGTCTCTTGACCTCATGAGTTGCCTGATATGTAGATGAAAGGTTGGTTCCTACTTTGGTTCTTGTACAGAACTCGGGAGAATGTTAACATGCCCTGGAAGACAGCAAGGACTGGAGTAGTTAGCAGCCCGGCTCACAGGACAGCCAGCCATGGGCTCTAACAGAACCACATCTGCTGAGCATGGCGGTACACATCTGTAATCTTGGCACATGGGAGGTAGAGGCAGGAAGACAAACTCAAGGTCATCCTCCGCCATACAGAGAGTTTGAAGCCATCTTGAGCCACGTGAGACCCTGTCTCAGAAAATAGCAACAGACAGTGGCAACAGTTGCCTGCCTTTTTGTCATTGTGGGTGACGGTTGAGTTGGACCCAGGAGCTCACAGCGGGAGCTGCCTGGCCGGTGTGGGGCTGGAAGACAGGACAGAGGCAGCAAGAGGGAGGTGTAGCTGAGCCTTGTGGACTGATGGCTCTGAGCTTGGGGCCGTGAGGACCGGTGACGGCCCACGGCTGCCAGGGAGGGAGGGAGGGCCCTGGGTAGTGAGGGCCCTGGGTAGCCAGATCCAAGGCTGCGTCTGCTCCTTTACCCAGACCCCTCTCCTCTTTACAGGTGGTCTACAAGAACAATGACTTCAAGCTGGAGCTGTCCCGCCTGGCTAAGGAAGGGGACCCGAAGATGAAGCTGCAGGGGGATTTGTCCTTTCGCTGCGAGGATGTGGCTGCCCTGGACCCCGTGACCTTTGAGAGTCCCGAGGCCTTTGTCGCCTTGCCCCGCTGGAGCGCCAAGCGCACAGGCTCCATCTCTCTGGACTTCCGAACCACGGAGCCCAATGGGTTGCTGCTCTTCAGCCAGGGCCGGCGGGCTGGGGCCGGGGTAGGCAGCCACAGCTCTGCCCAGAGGGCCGACTACTTTGCCATGGAGCTGTTGGATGGTTACCTCTACCTTCTGCTGGACATGGGCTCTGGGGGCATCAAGCTGCGGGCGTCCAGCCGCAAGGTCAATGACGGCGAGTGGTGCCACGTGGACTTCCAGAGGGACGGCCGCAAAGGTCAGGAGGCCTCTGGACCCTCCCTTCCCCTGGCCACTCTTGGGTACCTGCCTGACCTCTCAAGCTTTCGTTTCCTGCTCCTAGTCTCCTCTCCCAGTCCTTCTTTGTTTGGCCTTTCTGTCACCGTGATTTAGCAGAAGGCACAGGGCCACTCTTTCTTATTTGTGAAAGGGACACTTACCCCAGGGTCACTGTGGGCGGGAAAGATCACATCTGAAAACACTAACATAGCACCTAACGGAGAGATGTCCCATGTCTTGAAAATAACTCAAAGCCAGGAGTGGTGGCTCACACCTGCAGTCCCAGCACTCAGGAGACAAAGGCAGGAGGATCACCGTAAGTTCGAGGCCAGTTTGGACTATATAGTAAGTTCCAGACCAACCAGGGCTGCATAGTCAAAACAAAACAAAGAACACAGCTTTCCAGCCACGGTTCCTTTTTATCCAGAGGCTTATTTCTTTAACTTAACTGGAAACAGCTCTCCCTCACTGTCTGGGAGGATTGCTCCTAGGACCCCCAAAGATACCAAAATCCACTATGTTCAAACCTCTTATAAAAGGCAGCGTAGTATCGTATATCACCTGTACACATCCTGCTGGGTAACTTAAGTCATCTCTTGAGTCCTCAAATTACCTAACAGAAGGTAGACTCTGGGGCTAGGTCGGGATGGGGTTCAGCTGGTAGAGCGCACTCCGAGCATGCGCGAAGCCTGGGTTCCAGCACCACGTAAACCAGGCACGGTGGTGCTCGCCTGTAATCCCAGTACTAGCGAGGTAGAGGTAGGAAGATCGAGAGTTCAAGGTCACCCTCAGTTGCATAAGGAATTTGAGGCTCGCCTTGGAGAGAGAGAGAGAGAGAGAGAGAGAGAGAGAGAGAGAGAGAGAGAGAGAGTATAAATGCTTCTAGTTACATAGTAGTTTTGTGATGGTCATTAGTATGTTGTTTGGTGAGTAAGGACAGCAGTATCTGTATGTGTTCAGTACAGACAATCCTTCCTTTAAACATTTCCATCCATGTTTGGTTGTCTGAGTGCAGTCTTGTACACAGCCACTGCCTGACTCTCTGAGCACTAGCTGTGGGCTGGCAGACAGACTGTCCACCTCATTCTGGCCACCAGAAACGCAGTGAATAGGCCACCACACCAGCCTCTAGGGTCGGGTGACGTTGGATGTATTCTGAGCGGTGTGGCTGCGGACTATTTCTCAAAACTTCTGTTGTTCTAGCCACCCTCTCCTTCATCCTTCCTTTCCAGCCTCCCGTCGCCCAGGCTCTTGTTTCCTGCCTGCTAATTCTGGTGTGCTTGCCTCCATCTTGTTGAACCTAAGTAAGAGAATTGATACAAATGAGGCCTGACACACTATCCAATTTAAGTGCTTATCAACGTCAGCTACATTTTCTCATTCCACAGCTGTCACCACCGCTGGCCTGAGAGTCGGGTGGAATGACCTCCTCTGCTCCCAGGGAGGAGGGGACTGCGGGCCTCCCAGAAGGGAGGCCTTGCTCTCCTTTGCCCTCCCCAGAGAAAGGACGTTAGCTCCCCGGCTCTGCCCTCAGGACAGCACCCCTGGGTCTTCACTGACAGTCGCTAGTGTTCCACACAGGTGGTCAGCGATCCTCGGGCTGGACGTCCATTCAGGAACTGGGGCAGCTGTTTAAACACGGCTGAGAACTTCCCTTGTTTTCCTGTGTCCCCACACTGCCGTGCTGGTGACTGAACCCAGGGCCTGCCCCCGCGGAGCCGCGCCCCAGACTCCTCTTTCCTGTTTTTCTGTCTTTTTTTAAAATTGTGTTTGTGTGTCTGCTCTTGGGCCACGTGATGTGTGTAGAGGTCAGAGGACATTTTGGGGAGCTGGTTCTGGCCTCCCACCTTTTTGAGAAAGGGTCTCTCTTGTTTCTGCTGCTTCCCAGCATGCCCCAGGCTAGCCGGTTTCTGGGTGATTGTCTCCATCTCTCATCATGCCAGAGGCATGCTGGGACCTTGGTCACATGCAGCCACATGTGTGTTCAGGGGATCCAGCTTGGGTGGTCCCCTTGTCCGGCAGGTGCCTGCGCACATCGACCGTCTCCGTGGCCTCCCCCCTGTTTTACTTTTCTTCTTAGTTTGGTTTTGGAACTGGGGTAAATTGCACATCACACAAAACATACAGTGTTAGTCTTTAATCGTGATCACACTCACGTTGCTGCACAGTGCAGCATTGATCACACTCACGTTGCTGCACAGCCCTCTCCGCCATCCAGGTGCAGGTTTTCCATCTTCCCCAACTGAGGCTGTCTTTATTAAACCTCAGCTCTCCTCTTCCCCCTCCTGCCTCTGGCCCCCATCTGTCTGTTCGACTCTGACGACTCTGATAATTTAGATTAGTGAAGTCACAGAGTATTTCTCCTTCCTCTTCTTTTTCCATTTTCACGAGTTTATGTTCATGCTTGCATGTATATTAGGGCACATGTATGTGGATGTACATGTGTGTGGAGATCCAAGGCTGGTATCAGGAATCGTCCATCTTATTTATTGCAGTAGGGTCTCTCAATCAAATCCTGAGCTCACAGATATGGCCAGCCAGCTTGCTCTGGGGATCCCTGTCTCTGCCTTCCAGAGCTGAAGTTACAGGAGGGCCACCACACCCACCTGGCATTTATATGGGTTTCTGGGGATTTGAACTCTGGGCCTCATACACGAGGAGCAAGCACGTTAAGCACTGAGCCACCTCCCTCCCTCCTCCTTCCCCCTCCCTCCCCCCTCTCTCCTCCCTTCCAACACAGGGTCTTACATGTCACCCAGGCTAACTTTGAGATCAAGATCCTGCTGTCTTAGCCCTCCAGAGTGCTGGGATTCCGGGCATGGGCCGCCATATCCGACTTGTGTATTGACTTGTGTAGTTATCTTCTCGTGCCCGGCCGTTTCAATGAACACAGTGTCTTTCGGGGTTCATCTGTGTTGTAGTGTGAGTCAGAACTCCCTCCTTTGAAGTCTGACTAACACCCCAGTGCCATGCTCACACCTAGTTTATCTGTTCTTCATCAATGGTCAGTGGATGAGTCAAGCCGCTCCCGAGTCATCTTTGGGAACAGCTCTGGAGCAGAGGTCAGAGTGCACGTCAGTTTCCTCTCCAGAGCTCTCCCCTCACTGTCCACCTTTCCTCTTCCTCTCACATTCCCTTCCTGCTGGATTCCATCGCTGAGCCAAAGGATGGGTCACAGCAGGCTCTGGGGACTCTGGGTGATCCAGAGGGAGAGAGGCAAACCGCAGGACCCTGAAGCAGGTGAAACCTTGTCATGAGAGAACAGGCTGGGGCCACTGGCTGGGGCGTGGCTCAGCAGGTAAAAGCTCCTACTGGTCAGGTCTGATGGCCCGAGTTCCTTCCCCAGATCCCAGGATGAAAGGGGAGACTCCTGAATATCCTTCTCTGTGCCTGCCCCCCACATCACAACACACACACACACACACACACACACACACACACACACACACACACATACACACACACACACTGGGGTCTGGAGAGAGTCAGCCTGCTGCTCTTTCAGAGGAGGAGAGTTCAGTTCCCAGACCACACCAGGAGGCTCACAACCACCTGTAACGCCATCTCCAGGGGATCCCACTTCTTCTACTGCCTCCATAGGGATGCACACACGTGTACACACATAAAAAATAAAATAATTCCTTAAACAACAACAGCTGGAGCTGGGGAAATGGCTCGGCAGTGAACGACACTTTTTACTTTTGCAGAAGACCTGGGTTTGATTCCCAGCACCTGTATGGTGGCTCACACCCCTACACACATGCAGGCACACACACACACACACACACACACACACACACACACACACACACACACACACACACACAGACACACACACACACAAGATACAAATAAATCAATCTTAAAACAAAAGCCTTTACAAGGGAGCCCAGGAGATGAGGAAGGCTTCGAGGAAGGGACCGGCTTCCAATAGGAGTTGTGTCTGCCAAGAAGGCTTCAACTCTGCTCCCCGAGTTCCTCTGACTCTGGACCTCTCCTCCAGGCCCTCCCTCTCAAGGTCCCCACCACACCCATGTCTACACCCATGTCTAAGAGGCCCAGTGGCTCCTGACCATCCTAAACCTTGCTAGAGCTTTGCTTTTCTTTGTTCACACAGGTTGGTCTCAACCACAGCAGTGACCCTGCCTCTGCCCCTAAGTATTGGGGTCACGGGTGTGAACCACTGTGTCCGGCTGCCGCCACTGCCGCGGGCTCCTCCTCCACCTTTCTTCTTTTAAGAGTTTGTCCGAACCTGAAAAAGGGAAACATGGGATAAAAAATAAAGGGCTTTCAGGGCATAGTGGCACTTGCCTTTCTTTAATCCTAGCATTTGGGAGACAGAGGTAGGTGGAGCTCAGTGAGTTTGAGGCCAGCTTGGTCTACAGAGCAAGTTATAGGCCAGCCAGGGCTACACAATTATATATATTGCTCAGTGGTTAAGAGTGTGTACTGCTCTTGTAGAAGGCTCAAGATGGTTTCCTAGCATCCCCCTGCTCCATTGGCTGGCTCACAACTTCCTGTACCTTCCACTCCTGGAGACCTGATGACTCTTTCTGGCTTCTGTGGGTACCTGCACTCACATGTACATACTCCCAAACAGATATAATATATATATATTACACACATATATACACACATAATTTGAAACAAATCTTTAGACCAGGCACCCTAGCCCTAGGAGTAGGAGGAGACAGGTATCTCTGTGAGTTTAAGGCTGCCCTAATTTACATAGCGAGTTCTAGGCCAACCAGGGTTATATAGTAAGATCCTATGTCAAGAAAAAAAAAAAACCTCTAACAAATGGGCACAATGGTACATGCCTATGACCCCAGCACTTGGGGATGAGGCAGGTGGATCAGAGCTTCAGGGTCATCTTTGGTTACATAAACCATTCTGGGATGCATGATACCCTGATTAAAAAGACAAAAACAAAACAAAACAAAAATCCTGAACCAGAACAAACAAATAACACACACACACACACACACACACACACACACACACACATGGAGATTCTATTATTACAGTCTCCTCTAGGTTCTCTGCCTCCAGCTCCTGGTCTGAGAGGCTGGGGGCGGGAATGATCCAGTGAGTGATCTGACACTTTTATGGTACAGGATTTTGAATGTATGTGCCTCCTGGATAGTTTGGAGATCTCTTTTAGGTGTCTAGGAAGGGTCTGCACAGAGGTCTACAACACACTACAGCTGGCTGGGATCTGGGACTGGGTCTCAAGCTCCTCGACTTGAGGACTATAGTTAGGAAGTTCTGACAGAGGCTAAGTGAGGCTGGACCCCAGAGACAAGGCTGTTGGTCATTCTCCTGAGCCTGTGTGGGGTGCAGGGTGGAGGGGACTTCAGTAGCAAACTCAGGACACCCCTTTCCAGACTGTGACTTCCCTCCCCACTGAAGCTCACTTTCCTTTGGTCTCCAGGCTCCATCTCTGTGAACAGCCGCAGCACACCATTCTTGGCCACGGGAGAGAGTGAGGTCCTGGACCTAGAGAGTGAGCTGTACCTGGGTGGCCTCCCCGAGGGGGGCCGGGTGGACCTGCCACTGCCCCCTGAGGTGTGGACAGCTGCTCTCCGGGCTGGCTACGTGGGCTGTGTTCGAGACCTCTTCATAGATGGACGGAGTCGAGATCTCCGGGGCCTGGCCGAGGCCCAGGGGGCTGTGGGTGTTGCTCCTTTCTGCTCTCGGGAGACGCTGAAGCAGTGTGCGTCGGCCCCCTGTCGAAACGGGGGCATCTGTCGAGAGGGCTGGAACCGGTTCGTCTGTGATTGCGTCGGGACCGGCTTTCTGGGTCGGGTCTGTGAGAGAGGTGAGCTGGTCTTGGTCTTCGGTGTCCTGTGTCGGAAGGACCCCACTTTCCATTCTCGTGCTCCATTCCTCTTCAGAGTGCCCCCAGGCCAGCCCCAGACTTCTCTTCCAGTAATGATTCTCTTGTCTTCTCTCTGTCTTTTTCCATTTCCCCGTTTCCCATCCCTCTGCTCTCCACTCCTGGGGCAGAGGCCACTGTCCTAAGCTATGATGGCTCCATGTACATGAAGATCATGCTGCCCAATGCCATGCACACAGAGGCAGAGGATGTGTCCCTGCGCTTCATGTCCCAGAGGGCCTATGGACTCATGATGGCCACCACCTCCAGGGAGTCAGCCGACACTCTGCGTCTTGAGCTGGACGGGGGGCAGATGAAGCTCACCGTCAACCTCGGTAACCACCCTGTCCCAGGCCTGCCGGCCTCTCCCTGACCTGACTCTGACCTACACTCCCCTCTGTCTGGAGAAGCTGGTGGTGGCACCAGCCAGAGGTGACCTCCGCAGTTTGGAGAAAGGTAGTAGCATCCTGAATCGGAGCCCCTGAGGGCTGTGTCTCTGTCCAGGCCCCACAGCCTTGAGCAATGTTTCATGGTTGACGATAATGTGGGCTGGTGACCCAGAACACAGCCACACACACACACACATACACACACACACACACACACACACACACACACACACACACACCTGTTGGAATGCGTCTGAGTGTGATAACTGTCCTCTCAAGTCACTCCTAGGGAGTGTTGGTGGCATCTGTCCTGCACACACAAGATGGCACAAACTCATTCTTGTCTGCATTCACTTGCTCATTCACGGGCTCATTCATTATGGAACTGCTTGTTGACATCTGCTAGGTACAAGCCTGAGCTCAGCTCAGCCCAGTGGCAGATATAAGGGCGACAAACAGCTGGCCCCTGTATGCCACCATCCTTAGCTGCTCCGCTTAGATTAGAGCTGTCTCTGGGATGCTGTGTGCAGGTTCCCGTGTGCATTCTGGACACAGGAACATACCACCTCACACTTGTCTCGCAGCTTGTGTTCATGGCTGTGTCTCATGTGAGTCCCATTGGTGTTCTGGGAAGACACCAGCTCACCAGGCAGGTACTGCAGACCAGGCCAGCCTTGAATTCACAGAGCTCCATCTGCTCTGCCTCCCGAGTGCTGGGATTAAAGATGTGTGTCACCATGCTTGGTCCAATTATGAAGTTCTGTGTTGACTTGGCCAACACAACGAAGCTGGTGATTGCTAGGGAGGAGCCGGTGCCGAACCCAGACCATGGACCTTCAAGTTCAGAGTTTTGGGTGGGGCTTGTCAGCCCGCTGGCTTTCTCCATCAGACCACTCACTATCTCTGCTGTTGCCCATGGGTGAGAACAGGGTCTAGCCTACACATCCCTGTTGGTCCTCGGAGGCATAGAGGGCATGGTTAGGTTATCTATTAGGTTATCATGGTCATGATGGAAAGAGAAGGCAGAGTTACTCATTTGGCTGGTTTCTAAGGGACTTCTTATGAGGGCCAGCTGTGTGCCAGGTCAGGAAGCAGAGCCAGGAGGCCGCTTCACGGAGTGCAGTGCAGGGCACCCTGAGCGGAGAGGCTCTATGGTGTTCAGGCTGCTGGCCCAGCTGGCCAGTGCATACCATGAAAGCGCCACACCCAAGGACCTGCCCTGTAGAAGCCTTCAAGGCCCAGAAGCTAAACAGAGCACCGTGAGTTCTGGTCATAGGGAGAAGGTGGGCTCTCCAGAACACCAGAGCTTTGAGCTTTTAGATGTGCACCCGGATTCTCATCCCTACCTTGATCTCTGGAGCATTTCTAGGCTAGATCGTGGCCTTTGGAGGCCTCGTTTAGAGGCCTGTGTTGACTGTCATTGCTCACCTGGCCTTTGTACTCTTCGGTCAAGGATAGGCTGAGAGGCAGGAGCTGGGCCGGGAGGAGGCTGTGCGGGTGACCAGGGCCTCACGCTGGTGTGAGGCGGTACCTACAGCTCTGCTCCAGTCGCAGCTCATTGAGTGGAGGGCAGATGACAGTCCCCTCCCCCAGCTATATCCCTGGGCCGTGTCCCTGGAGGAAGGTCCTGTCCAGCGTCCCCTGCGCCATTCTGCTTTGCTCTGTCTACCTGGCCTGACGGTGTGCATGTCGTCTCACATGGCTGAGTGTTTGGCTCTGCTCTGTTTGGTGTGGCCAAGCAGGGGAAGCCTGGAGCCTTTGATCCTCAGAGAGAAAACACATGCTCTGGCTTCCTTGGACTGTTCTCAATTCCCTGGGAAGAAGCGGGAATTTCTTTAGATGAGAGATGGCATCCTTGGCCAGGATATCTTATCACGGTGGCCCTTGGAACCTAACCCTTGGGATTTTACCTCCTTCCTACAGGCCGGCCTTTCTGTCTGTGTCTCATGAATCTCAGAAGTCAGAACAAGATTCAGAGACTTCTAGTCTGAATGTCCCGGACTGATGACAGTCAATAGCCCTCCCTACCCCTCTGGCTCCACCCTATCCCCATCTACAGAGACATGGGTGCTGAGAGCTAATCTCTAGCAAAGGTCATGACAAAGCTGAGACCAAACACTTGGGGCAGACACATCTGTCTGCAGGTTCCTCTGGAATGAGGGAGGGCACAGAGGTGTGTAAGCACCAAGCCCACTCCAGTGTGGCACCTCAGCCTGGGAGAGGGACCCAAGGTGGAGCCAGGTGCAGGGGCTTGATTCCACACAGTCCAGTCCAGTCCAGCCCCGAATTCCTCCTCCTGTGAACCACCCAGGGCATGCTGGGCTCCAGGCAGGCAGCCGCCGTAGTTCTGGGCTGGGCTCACTGCTAAGGACCAAGAGGTTTGTTGCCTCTGTGTAGACACCAGAGACTCAGAGGTCTCTGTCCAGCTGCCCAGCCTGGAGCTGAGATGAAGGGCTCAGGGCTTGGGGCCAGAAGACCCAGGGTCTAACCTGGACTCTTCCATCACTGGGTAAGTTAATTCCCCTCTCCAAGCCTGCTCTTCTCCTTTATAAAGTAGGGCTAAGAATCTTCACCCAAGTGCCCAAGGAATCAGCTCGGCTGGTAAAACACTTGCCTTGCAAGCATGAGGGCCAGCATTCAGTCTCCAGCGTGCATTTGTAATTCCAGCCGGGGAAGTAGACACAGGGAGGCTCTGGGACTTACTGGCCAGCTAGCCTAGTCTAACTGGTAAGCCCCAGGCCACAGTGAGAGACTGTCTCAAAAATCAAGGTAGATGGCTTCCGAGGAATGGACACCTGAGGTTGACCTCAGTCTGGCCTCCAGATACACTCCAGTGTGGCACCTCAGCCATGGGAGAGGGACCCAAGATGGAGCCAGGGGCAGGGGCTTGCTCCCACACAGTGTCACCAGTCCAGTCCAGCCCCGAATTCTTTATTCCTCCTGTGAGCCACCCAGGGCATGCTGGGCTCCAGATAGGCAGCATCACGGAGGTCGTAGTTCTGGGCTGGGCTCACTGCTAAGAGGTTTGGTATCTGATTTGTGATCTGAGCCTGTAAGGAGGGAAGCCAGAGGTTCAGAGGTAGCCACACAGTTCAGCAGACTCCAGGCAAGGACACTCAGAGGTGGTCCTGAAGAAGGAGCAGAGGTACCAGAGATGCCCTGGTAGAAGGGGCCTTCTGGGATGGCCTCTGGAGACGGGGAGCCTGTTACTTAGAGAGGGCCAGAAAGGCTCAGATGCCTCCTTCTAGACAGAGGACCCAGAGGACTGGAGAATGCCTCCCCCAGCAGTTCGGCCACAGGACATGCCTCTGAGCAAGCCACAGTCTCCAAGCGGGGGAGCTGGTCTCCGTCCCTAGGAATGCTAGTGTCCCTGGATTCTTCGCCCTGTTGCAGTGTGGTCTGCTCCTTGCTGCCTGCCCTGGGTCTGGTCTGTCTCTAGGAAGTACCCATGAAATCTCCACGAAGGGCAGTCTAGGCTGCAAGGGCCCCGCTCCTTCAGCCCCTGCCCACGTGCATTCCCTGCTCTCTCTTCAGAAGCTGGGGGTGTCCAGAGATGCCCAGCTCTGACATGGACCCTCTGGTCATGTTTGAAGTCAGCAGGAATACACGTGACATCCCAGAGCCCTGGAAGAACCCACTGCCCGCCCCCCCGCCAGGGGCTGGCAGTGATTATGTCTGCCAGAGCCGAGTGGGACCTCTGTGCCGTGCCTCTTGAGAGAAGTGGCTGGGTGTTTTTGAGGCTCCTTGTGTGGAGTTGGGGGCTGGCTGTCTTCACCCCACCTCCCCAGAAGTGAGTTAGAGCAAGCCAGGGAACCATGCTCGTTCCTTTCATCCCTCTCCATGTGGGCTGTTTGCTCCCCACCCACCCCATCCCATCTCATGTTCACACCATCACCCCGATCTTGACGTCTGGCATCGGTGTGCCCATCCATTCCCTGCTCTTGAGGCGCCGGCTGCTGACTAGCGAGCTACTGGTTATCACTCTCGGAACAGCATTTTGGGGAATGTGTATGGAAGAGCCGCTTTCTCTCTCCAGCCCGCTCTCCCTGCTTTCCTTCAGCGGGGTCCTGGCCCCCCGATACCCATCTTCAAAGGGGCTTCTGAGGGGGAGTCACTGCAGGGTAGGCTGGAATTGTCACCTCTTCTCTGGACAGACGGACACCCTGACACCCCTGGAATAGCCTCTCCTCGGGATGGGAAAGTCAAGTGCTTCCCTTGGGTTGTTCCCTTGTAGGAGACCGACCTGCCCTTCCAGCCCCTTTTTTCTTTTTTGGACCCTTCATTGGTGAAGACTCTGCTGGCTCGGAGAGAGCCCCTGGGACCTGACTCCAGGGCCTGGCACCCTTCCTCGCTCATCCTGACCAGCTTCCTTCCCTCTGTTCCTGGTTCCTCCTCTTTCCTCCCTACCCTCACTCAGCCTCCTTCCCCTCACTGTGACCCTTCGCTTCCTCTCCTGTCTGTCCTTTGGTCTTCTACTGTTCCCTTGGTGCCCAGGCTGTGACTCAGGGTCCCCGCGGCTCCTCCCACTCTACTGTGGTTGACAACGTGTGGAGCTCAGCTGTACTGCCTGAGGGGCTCATGACCTCAGGGCCACAGGAGGTATCTGGTTACCACCACTGCAGGAACCTTCCCCGGCCCAAGGGATGCCAGCTGCATCCTGGGCCGTCGGGCACCTGGGCAGAACTTGTTCATGGAGAACCCACAGGAGGCCAGGGCGTCACTCTTAACTAGGGTTGAAGACTGTCCCCCAAAGGGCCAGGGCCACACCAGGGTACACCCTCAACCTGCCCTAGCCTCCCAGCACTGAGGAAGAGAAGCCCAGGCTCAGGGAGATCTGCCTGAAGTCACACAGGGAGTTTGTGGAGGACTGAGGTGAGGACCCAGCTCCCCTGCCTCGTAGCTCCAGCCAGTGCCATCACTCACTCCAGCCTGGCCAGGCTTTGGGCTTATGAAGTGCTATGGCATCTTAAGGGCACACTAGAACTTCAAGTGACCCAGGGCTCTGTCCCCTTGAAAGGGTTTGCTGACTCCCACCAACCAAAGGGTTGATCGGAGGTTCTTGGGGGCCTGGGATGTTGGCTCTGTGTAAGTCTGGGTTTTCTAACCATGAGAGACCCTTCCAGACTTGAAACTGGGGGACAGCAATGCCAGGCCCAGGGCAGGATTGAGGGCCTTTGCTTGTCAGTGACTTTCATTGGGCCTAGAAGTCACTGATCTTGCAGATCTTGGTGTCCCTATCTGAGGCCTTGGCTTCTCCTTAGGAAAACTGACAAAGCACTAGTTCTTCAGGGTGTTCTTTGACCTAGTGGTAGCCTGGTGCCCCCAAGGCAGAGATGGATAGAAGGAAGGTTCCTGTAGGGGTGGTGCCGGCCTCTGGGGCTTTGGGAGGTATATGGCCTTAGGAAGGGGACCCTGGGGCAGACCCCTCTTTTGAGCTCAGAGCTTGAGGAGTGACGTGTCACACCTGAGCTCTTAGCAGGGTGTCATCCCAGAGCAGGGGATGCAGGGACCCTGGCCTTCCCTGCCCACCTCCCTCCTAGGGATTGGGTAGATGTGGGGTCGGCCAAGCCCTCATCCCCTGGCAATCCCCTGTACGGCTGGGATTCCCGAGGTGCCTATCTCCCTCAGACATGAGAGGCCTGGGCCCCTCAAAAAGGGGAACACAAGCCCTCTTCCCACCACCTGACTGCCCTGCCTCTTGGCTTTGGGGAGGGTTGAAACCCTCTTGGGGGCAGGAAGGACAAGGGTCCTACTGAGGAAGGGAAAAGGGCACCTGGGCACGCGTGGTCCCCAGAAAGTGGCCCTGGAGGGAACCCCTGCCTGCAGATACCCCTCCCTGTGAAGGATGTAAAAAAAAAAAAAAAACCAAAAAACCTTGTTTTGCCTTTTTTTTCTCCCTCCCCCTCTGCCCACCCCACGGCCCCCCAGACTGCCTGCGCATCGGCTGCGCACCTAGTAAGTGGCTTCCCTCTTCTTCTGCAGAGACCCGAGGGCTCTGGGAGGCTGGACATTGGGGTTTAGGGAGAAAGGGATGGAGGGAGCGGGGAGAGAGAGTTTCAGTTCTGGGTTGTGAGGCCAGGTGTGTGGGGAGGGGAGCAGGCATGGTGTTGGGAAGGGAAATTGTGGAGGGCAGGATGAGTAAGATGATGCAGGACCAGGGAGAAGTAGTTGGTGAGGATGCTTATGGGTTCCGGGAAAGGGAGGGCAGGACACCTTGTCTTCAGTCAGCAGTAGCAGCAGCAGCAGCAGCAGCAGCAGCAGCAGGCAGAAACCTGGAGCTAGGTGGCCCCTGCTGCAAAAACACAAAGCCTGGAGACATAATGATGCATATCCTTCAGTGACCACAAGGGGGCAGGCGAGGCACACGAGAAAGACGATTTGGGCAAGGGGCGGGGCATGCCCAGAGCCTCAAAGTCTAGCCTTTATTGCCTGAGTCTGCAGAGTTCCTGTCAAACCCCAGAGTTGGCAGTGAGGGCCGTGGGTGGGGAATCAGAAGGAGAGCTGACGTAGATAGCTCCAGGTCTCTCTGCCCCTGGGCTAGGTGCTCAGTCTCGGGGAGTTTCTACAAAGTGCACCTTGCAGTCAGATCACCTAAAGGAGTGTGTGGGCATGGAAGGCACACATAGAGAGTTTGTGTGTTCAGTGCCCCGCTTTAACGTGGTCGTGGCACAGTGTGTGCACATACCTGAGGCCTTTTAAGGCCAGCACCCTGAGCCCCAGGCAGACTGAGCGCTCGGGACGCAGGGGTGGTTCAGAGGTGCTACAAAGCCCAGCAACGTGGGACAGATGTGACAACGCCACTGTCAAGAAATGGCCACAGTTTCCAGGAAACAGAGCAGGCTCTTTGAGTGCTGTGCAGGGACAGCAGTCCCAGGGTGTAGAGTTAAACAGGCATGTACAAGAAAGTGACGGCAGGTCCGAGCTGGGTTGTGCATGTGGAGGGTGAAGCTGTGGGTGCCCTTCCTTTGGGGGGGTGTCCTGTTTTGAGTGTTAGGTCTGAGAATTCAGCTGCAAGAGTCACGCATTACAGGTCCTCAGGAGACGAGGGGAAGGTGTGTCTGTGTTCAGGGCCAACGTTCATGTCCCATTCTATACAACTGGCATCCTCTGCCGTCACGCGAAGCAGTAGGACTGGACGAATTGGGTTCGTGACCCCAGGTGTGAAAGACTCACCTGCATGCACTACCGGTGTGAGGCAAGGGGCATACACACTGACGTGTGCTAGAAGTTGAGCGTGCACATGTGCAGGTGGGCTCCCTGCGCCGGGGGTGGTGACGGGAGATGTCTGCGGCCGTGTGCGGGCGTGGTGCTCACTCCCCCCTTGGTGCTGCAGGTAAAGGCCCCGAGACTCTCTTTGCGGGGCACAAGCTCAATGACAATGAGTGGCACACAGTGAGGGTGGTCCGGCGTGGCAAGAGCCTGCAGCTGTCCGTGGACAACGTGACCGTGGAGGGTAGGTGGCCGGAACCCAGGGTGCTGGGCTTGTTTCTGGTGACCTGTGCCTGGGTTTTCACCTCTGCTTGGGTTGTTACCTCTCCTGGGGAAGTCGTGACTATGGGTCTGGACCCCAGGGCCCTCCACTGACTCCTGCAGCTCCTCCCAGAGTGGAGGGTTGTTAGCACTGGCCCAGGACATCTACTGATGCCACTTGCTGTGGCCCTGTGTCACGGGAGGAGGTGGTGTTTCTGGGGACACAAGGCCCCAGCCCAGAGGCGACCCTGTGTCTGTATACTAAGTTCCCTCACATTGGTCTTCTGTCCTGAGCAGGACAGATGGCTGGAGCCCACACTCGGCTGGAGTTCCACAACATTGAGACGGGCATCATGACAGAGCGGCGGTTCATCTCTGTGGTGCCCTCCAACTTCATCGGGCACCTGAGCGGGCTGGTGTTCAACGGTCAGCCCTACATGGACCAGTGTAAAGACGGGGACATCACCTATTGTGAACTTAATGCTCGTTTTGGTCTTCGTGCCATTGTGGCCGATCCTGTCACCTTCAAGAGTCGTAGCAGCTACCTGGCTTTGGCTACGCTCCAAGCCTATGCCTCCATGCACCTCTTCTTCCAGTTCAAGACCACGGCCCCCGACGGGCTTCTGCTGTTCAACTCAGGCAACGGCAATGACTTCATTGTCATCGAGCTGGTCAAGGGGTGAGGGGCTGGGCATTGTGGTGATGTCCCCTTCCTGGCCCAGATACAGCTCCCCTGGCCTTCGGGAATGTTCAAGGCACCCAGACCTCAGGTCAAGATTCACATCCCTAGCCATCAGTCAGGAGGGTTCCTCCTCAGCCAAGATGGAGAAGCTGACCCCTGCTTCCAGGCTGCTGGCTCCCCAGCTGCTTCCTTGCCAGGGTTCCCAGTTACCCCCTTCTCTGCCCACTGGCTCCCCTTTGCAGAAGGAGGCCCAGTCCTTCTCTTGCCCTGGAAGATTGCACCCCCAAGCAGCTCAGACTCTGCTTCCGGGCGACTCCTACTGTATCACCCAAACTCCCCCCTCTGTCTGGTCCTCTTGGGTCCCAAGAGCAAGTACTTCTGTGACCTCTCTGCACTCATCAGGGAGCTGGGACAAGACTTCACGTCACCGTCTTCTCCTGCCATTGCTTTGGTTCCTTCCCATGGGATCTCTTCCTCCACCCCTCCTTCCCAGGCCCCTAGCTCCCCTGCCCCACCATAGCTCACTCTTCCTTGGCATCTCAGCGGTCCCCACCTGATCGAGTGTCTCCTCCCTACTGTGGGGCAGGTACATCCACTACGTGTTTGACCTGGGGAATGGCCCGTCCTTGATGAAGGGGAACTCAGACAAACCGGTCAATGACAACCAGTGGCACAATGTGGTGGTGTCCAGGGACCCGGGCAACGTGCACACGCTGAAGATCGACTCCCGGACTGTCACGCAGCATTCCAATGGTGCCCGAAATCTGGATCTCAAAGGTGGGGCTGGAGCCTCTGGAGAAGGCCAGCCCTAGCCCAGCTTCCCTTCTCCAGAAAGACCCTCCCTCCCCCACTTCAAGGGGTCAAGGCTGCTTCTCCTTCCTCTCCCCCAACCCTCTTTCCCCTTCTCCACTGTGTCTGACTGACATTTCTCACCTGGGTCTCGCTGGGCTCTGTGAAGTCCCCTCAGACAGAACTGGGCAGACTGTTTCCCACCAGATCCCGTCTTCTCCAATGACTTTACGGCAGTCATTGCCAGCCCCCAGAGTAGGTGGCTGAAAGGAGGAGGAGGAGGAGGGGGAGGAGATGGCTGGGCAATGGAACAGGAGACGTGAGGCCTGGACGGTTCCGGAGCCAGCTGGGATTCATGCTGCCTCCTTGCACATGCCTACAGCACCCCCTAGGTCTGCGGGGCCCCATGTGTGTCCATGTAACTTGAACCTGTCAAAACCTGAGGAAGTTCTCCGGAGACCAGGGAATTCACCCCCAGAGTCCCCAGACCCCCACTAGCTGGCAGGACAGTGCTGTGAATGCTCCTTGCTCCCAGGAGAGGGCGATGTGGTACAGAGAATCGGAAGTGGCAGCCGACCCAGGGACCAGTCTTCAGATAAGATGCCCAGGGCTGCCAAAGCTCCACTAGATGTATGTTGGTCAGGACCTCCCTTGTAGGAGAACTAGAGTCCATGCGGGAAATTAGGCATCTCCAAGGAAGGCTTCTTCCCAGAGCCCCACTTGTCAGGAGGACTTTGGAGGAGAGAAGGCTGCTGAGTGGAGAGAGACCTGTTTTGGGAAACAGTTTTGGGGAAGTAGGGGAGCGGGGGCGGAAGGGATGTGGGGCTGCACATCCATGAAAGGCCCTGATTACAGACCGGAACTGGAACCAAACGTGTGAGAGAAAGCATGGAGTGGGTCCCTCCAGCTGCCCCCCCACCCCCACTACCGCAGGCAACGGGGCTTCTGAGGGAGGGGAGCGGACAGATGGCAAAGGGAAGGGAAGAGAAAGGGTGGTGTTGGTGGGGTATCTGTCAGGGATACCAGAGCGAGTCTTTCAGGTGTCTGGGAGGACCCAGTGGTGGGATGCGGCATCCTGGGAGGGGAGTGAGGACCAGGAGGACAGGGTGCTGACAGCACTCCCTTTGCAGGGGAGTTGTACATCGGTGGCCTGAGCAAGAACATGTTCAGCAACCTGCCCAAGCTGGTGGCCTCTCGGGATGGCTTTCAGGGCTGCCTGGCCTCTGTGGACCTCAATGGGCGCCTCCCAGACCTCATTGCTGACGCCCTGCACCGGATCGGGCAGGTGGAGAGGGGCTGCGATGGTGAGTGTGGCTGAGTGGTTAGGTGTGGCTTCTCAGGACTTTCCGAAGCCTGGCCCCAGAACTCTGGGACAAGGAGGACAGGCAAAGGACGAGGCACACGCTCTCCCTGGTGGCTCTCACCCTGATCGCTGGTCCCAAACCTGACAGTCTTTGAATGTCCTGTTCCCATCCCACCCCAGCACTGCGTCAGTATCCGGCCCTTCTGGTTTGATGGACCAGGGGCAGAGCCTCTGCCTGGCTGTGGAACTTCTGCAGCCCCTGGGGATGTGGCTGATGCCAGGGCGTTTCTCCTCCTTGCTCTTCCCAGGCCCCAGCACCACCTGCACCGAGGAATCTTGTGCCAACCAGGGCGTGTGCCTGCAGCAGTGGGATGGTTTCACCTGTGACTGTACCATGACTTCCTACGGAGGCCCTGTCTGCAATGACCGTGAGTGTCCCCTCCCCGCCCCAGCCCCAGGAACTGCCTGCAGGGGAAGAGGGATTTTGCTTCCTCCTGTTCCACCACCACTACAGGGGCTAGTGGTTGCTGCCCCTAGCTGGAGTCTCTGGAGCCATCTATTGGCAGGTGGCCTGTCCTGGTTCTGGGATGGCAGGACATCTGATTTCCCTAGACAAAGGCCCTGCTGTCCCCGCTTTCTCTCCCTAACTCAAGAATCCCAGCTGCGGGTTGTCCCTTTGAGCTACAAGGTCAGTCCCTAGTGTCCTCCCTTGCTGGCTTGCATATTGTTGAGGCCCCTCCCCAGAGAGAGCAGCTTTGGCAGCGTTTTCTAGTCCCCAGTGGTTGGTGGCCATCAGCTGGTTACAGCTCAGCAGAGGGAGGGCAGCTGGGTCAGACATGGGGGTATGGCAGGGGTGCGGAGGCTTTGACCTTTCTGATGACTGGGGATGGGGCAGGTAGATAAGCAAAGTGACATCAGAAAAGACACACGCCCAGACACACACACACAAAGTGACATCAGAAAAGACACATGCCCAGACACACACACACACACACACACACACACACACACACACACACACACACACACACAGGAGGATAAAGCTTCCCTGCTTTTCAAAGTGGAAGTGAGCCACCTGGGGCCTGGAGATGCCTGGAGGTAGTTACAGCAGGCCTAGGTGAGACCTCCTGCCTGGCTCCGGCTCCGGCTCCGGCTCTGGTTCCAGCTCCTTGCCACTCATCTGGATCTGCATCATCTGATGGGAGCCCTGAGTCATTCCAGGGGATGAGGCTCTTGGATGGCTGTTGGCTTTTTCTTTGATAAGATGTCCAGCCCTTCTTCCCCCGCGTTTCCTGGTTCTCAGGTGTGGCCAGCTGTCCCAGCTCTGTCCCCCAGGACTTTCATCTGACCTGCTGTCCTATGTGCCTCCCTAAACCTCCCAGCCAGCTCAGGACCACCTCAGCCCTGCTGTATGTTCTACTTGGCTTCAGTTGGCACAGACAGTTTGGTGCCACCTGCAAAGCCCTTCCATTTGGTCCTTCGCCAAGCCTCCAGCCACAGGGGTCAGTGGTTGAGCTCTGCTGGAACCAGGGGTCCCTTGACTATGACGGTTACTCCTGCTACACATGGGATTCTGGGGATGGCGGTGATACCCATGTTGATCAGGATATAGGGCATCTGGCCTAAGTACAGCTGTTCATGTTCACTATTGTGCTTCAGGAAAGGGCCTAGAACTGGAGGGGTGTGTGTGTATGCCTAGAGACTTGCTCCACCTTTGGGCAGAGGTGGGAGGAGAAAGTTCTCTAAGTTTTAGTCTGGTAGAAAAACAGGACACCAGAGCTGGGGGCCCAGCCTTACTCTGGGAAGTGTCATCGTTCCTGGCACCCATCTGTGTATCTGGTGGCATAGCCTGAGCAAAACTGTGGAGCTAAAGAAAAGGTGGGTGAAGCCTGGAGCCCCCAAAGGGCTCAGCGCTGTTCTGAAGGAGCCAGGGCTACCTGGAGCTGCTCCGAGGTCTCCCCTACTGCAAGGGCAGCGTGAGAAACTGGGCGGGGTGCCAGCCATGTTCCCTTCCCTCCCGGGGCCTCTCCTCTCCTGGGTTTTCGTGCCCACTCCATGTCTGTCCTTCTTGGAGCCCTGTGCAGGTACACACTATCACACAGAAATGAGTAACGGGATTTACTGTGTGTGAAGGGGGGGGGGGGAGGGGGGATGCATGGCAGAACTGGTCCTCCGAGGATGTTCCGAGCTGTCTGGATGGAGGGAGACTAGGAGGAAGAGAGGCCTGACCTTCAGCACAGCCTCTTCCTGCCTTTTACCTCAGTTCCTCCATCTGTATCATGAGGGGTTTGTGGGAGCTCTCAAGAGTCACCTCGGGCAGACCAGCAGGAAAAAGATCAGTTGGAGAAGCAAGGAGAGGAAGAATGGGGACCGGACTCTTCGGGACTCTTGGATGGGAGGGAAGAGGAGGGAAATGCGTACACCAAAGCCCGGCTCCTGCTGTCTGAGGACAGTCCTTCCCAGAGGCTGTTAGTCTCTCACCATGGCTGCTTCTCCATCTCCCCTCATCTCGTCAGCCTCTATTGATCTCTTGCACACCTCCATCTCTGTTCGCTCTTACCCTCTGTGTCTGTGTCTCCCCCACACCCCCCCAGCACTCTCCAGCACTCTCCAGTTCCCACTCACCAATATTGATTGGCCTCTAGGCGGTCTCCCTTCCTCTCCTCTCCCACCACCAGCTCCTCCCTCTCTCCCTCTGGGGCCATAAATTTTCTGCCTGCTTGGAGCCTTGTCAGTGTGAACTCCAGAGTCAGGGGCCCAAGGATGGGAGAGAGTGGGCAGATGGACAAGACCTCATGGAACCCCACCCTACTGTCTCTCCTCCCTTGGGGGGGCTACACACCACTTGAGCCTCCTCTTGGGTACCCCCAAGGACTGTTCTTCATGTTTGAAGGGTGTGGTGTGTGTGGATACCCTCCCCCCAACCAGCAAGCTGGGGGAGTGGCTGCAGCAGCAGAGGTGCTGTCCTGAGCTTGCTTTCTTCCTTCCTTCCTTCCTTCCTTCCTTCCTTCCTTCCTTCCTTCCTTCCTTCCTTCCTTCCTTTCTTCTTTCTTTCTTTCTTCTCCTTCCTTCCTTCCCTCCTCTCTCCCTCCCTCCCTCCCTCCCTCCCTTCCTGTCTGTCTCAGAAACAGTCTCAACTCGTACCCCAGGCTAGACTCCAGCTTGTGGCAGATTTTCTACATCAGCTAGTGCTGGATTTCTAGGCATTAGACCCCAACCTGGCTTGTACTGGGTCTTGACTGCACCCATAAGCTCAGGGATCACCATGACAATTTTGCACCAAAATGGAATC
Source organism: Peromyscus maniculatus bairdii (assembly GCF_049852395.1). Taxonomy (NCBI): domain Eukaryota; kingdom Metazoa; phylum Chordata; class Mammalia; order Rodentia; family Cricetidae; genus Peromyscus; species Peromyscus maniculatus. The sequence continues at coordinate 159,286,943 of NC_134852.1, forward strand.
TGGAATCAATAACTAGGATCCACCGTCCCCTCCCCCCCCCTCTTCGCCTTTTCTTTCTGCTCATCTGTCCCACTTGTTCAGGGTCCCCTGTGCATCCTCCGCTTTTCCTCCTCTGCCTCCTGCACTGCACCCTCTCCCTTGTCCAAGCAGGATGATGTGAGTGCGAAGGCTGCATCCAAACGAGAGGAAGGGATTTTATCTGCACGGATCTCTGGGGCCCTGACAAATGCTTCCACCCCCAAGTTTGGAGAGCAGATCCCAGTGTGAGGGTGTAAGGATGCCCCCTAAGAGAAATGGCTTCTTCAGCTGGATGTAAATGGACACACAAGGTTTTGTCCTTCTGGGCAACTAACTGTCCTGGAGAACCCTGGGGAGCTAGGGACTGAGACTAGGGGAGGAGGAGTGGGGAGGACGGAGGGATGGAGGAAAGCAGGAGGGCCTGTAAGGGTAGGCCAACACCTTGGCAGGCAGGCAGGTGTGTGTGTGTGTGTGTGTGTGTGTGTGTGTGTGTGTGTGTGTGTGTGTGACTATCCAGGGCCTTTGGGGCTTTGGATAGGTTGTTTCTAGGAGTATGGATGACTGTCTCAGAGGGTGAGTTTCAAGGGGGTTGGGAGTGTATGTTGGCCATTCATTGCCCATAACCAAACATGTATGTGCGTGTCCACATTATGCCTCTGTAAGCATTTGGTATGCCAGTATCTGATCACACACATGCATATATGTGTCTGAGCTGTGTGTCTCCCGGCACACTGGTGCCTATAGGGACGCGTGGGTGTTTTTTTATAACCGAGCCTGTTCACAACCCAGCGTGCACATGTGTTCCAAGGGGTGCCGAAGAGGGCTGTGGCCACATCTCTGCGTGCTGGACCAGCAAGCACTTTTGGGGCTCGTCCAGATGGGGGAGGGGAGGGGAGGGGAGGAGGAAGAGAGCTGCTTCTCTTGCAAGCCTCAGTCCTGTTCAATTATTCAGCAGGGCCCCTTCTCCAGGAGGGGGGTGGCGGTGGTGGTGATGGTGATGGTGGAAAGCGCGCTCCCGATCGCGGGGGAGGGGTGGGGCGCGTGCATAGGAGAGGCGAGCGCCGAGCGGGCTAGCCAGGTGCCTCGCCGCGGAGCTGCCCAGCGCCGCCCGCAGATCGGGAGCCGCTCGGGTCCCTACGCCCTGCCCCCCCTCCTCCTGCGCTTCCCCTCCCCTCCCTTCCTTCCCTCTGTCCCTCCCTCCCTCCCTCTGTCCCTCCCTCCCTCTCCCTTCCAGCCCTCTCAGCCTCTGCAGCAACACTCCGCTGCCTCCATCTCTCCGCCGGAATCTCGCAGGCTCGCGCCTTTCCTCTGCTTGGCCCCGCTCCCCTCTTCTCCTCTCCCCTCCTCTCCTCTCCCCTCACCCCCCCCCATCACCCGGATCTGCTTCCCTCCCCCTCCTCCCGCCCCCCCTCCCCCGGCCGCTCCCTCCTTCCTTCCCTGGCCTCCGTTGGGCGGCATCGGCGCCGGGTCGGTTCCGCGGTGCTCTTGCTTTCTGGGGAGCCGGGCCTCGGTTCCTTCTGCGCACCCCATCTCCCGCCCCGCTGGGTTTTTCTGCAGGATTTCCCTACCGTCCCCTCCCCAGCACCATGCCCCCACCCGCTGGCCGCTGACGGTCCTCTGCGCCGCCGGCCCGGCCCCAGCCTGAGGGGGGACCCCTAGCCGCCCGCGATGGACCCAGGCGCCCCGGACCTTGGCCTTCCCGCTGCGCGCACCCCGAATTCCCCGGCGGGATCCAGTTGATTTGCTTGGCTCCGGACTGAGGCTCCGGCTCTGGTTTTCCTTCGCTTCACCCCTACCCCCCTCCCGGAGCTAGCAGCCGGAGGGGGGCTTCGCGGGGCCGCGCAGCCCCGCGTCCCCGCCCCCGGCCATGGGGCTGTGAGGTGGCCGCCCCCGGGCCGAGATGCCCCCCGGGGGAAGCGGGCAGGGGGGGTGCCCGCGCCGCCCCCCCGCCCTGGCCGGGCCCCTGCCGCCGCCGCCACCGCCGCCGCCGTTGCTGCCGCTTCTGCTGGGGCTGCTGCTGCTGCTGGGGGCGACCGAGGGGGCCCGGGTCTCGTCCAGCCTCAGCACCACCCACCACGTCCACCACTTCCACAGCAAGCACGGCACCGTGCCCATCGCCATCAACCGCATGCCCTTCCTCACCCGCAGCGGGCACGGTAAGTGGCGCCCAGACGCCAGAGGACTGGCTGGGGGTCTCGGGTGCACCGCCCAGGCCCCGGGAGCCCCGAGGGCCGCACCCCGACTGTGCGCTCGCGGAGCTGGGCTTTGCGGTGGAGCCCCTTCACCTCCCATCTCCAGCTCCCATCGTGCCAGCCCCACCCTCACCTCCATCTCCATGCCTCCTGCTCACCCTCATCCTTGTCTTCCCCGGCGCTTCCTAGCCTCACCTATCTCTCCTCCTCATATGCTTTGTTAGCCTCTTCCTCTCCCAGAGCCCCTTCGCCTGTCTGTCCTTTCATCCTTTCCGTGCATCCTCCCTGAATCTCTCTTCCCCATCACCTCCATCCTGCTCTGTTCATGTCTGTCTTACCTCCACCTCTGCCTCACCCTCACCTCCCCATGGCTGGTCTGTTACCTCCTTCCTTCCACCTCGGCCTGCCTGGCAACCTTCCCTTTTCCCATCCATTGCTGGCCTTCCACCACTTCTCAAACGATTCCCTCAGCCTAACGCCCCATCATCTGGACCCCTCTTGACCGCCTCCCACCCTTAGTCCTCATCCCTGCTCTGCTTCTACTTGTGACCCTCAGCATGTCACCTCTGGAGCCCAGTCCCTCTGTGCTCTCACCTCTGTCAACCCCGCACTCATTCTCCCTGCCACCCGAGCCCCTCATACCCTCCTGTCTCCGAGCCCTGCCTTCCTAAACAGACCCCATCACCTTCCTCTCTGGCTCTCATCACTGCTCATCTCCACACTTTCCCATGTCTAGTCTCAGACCTTCATTCCTTCATATCAGAGGCCTGTCCCAGCATTCTCAGTAGGCCGTCTCTTCCCAGTTCTGTACCTGTCACCTCCTGTCTCTGTCCCTCAGACTCTATGAGCCTGTCACTTTACATTATTGCACCCCACAGCACTTATGCTGGGTGCCCCATTTCCTGCCACGTCCCCCACATGTTTCATTGTACAGCAGCCCCCATTGCTTTCCAGCCCCCCTTCACATTCCACCCCAGAGACCCATCACTTCCCATTCTAGATTATCCATCACTCCCCTGCTCCCCTCTCTCTGCACCTTGTCCTTCAGCTAAGCCCCCATCACCCCCATCTCTGTCCTGTCTTCTTCCCACACTGTGCCTGTCAGCCCCCATCCCCACACCTCACCACCGTTCATCTCGGACCCCCTTCCCATTTCCCAAGCCTAATGACTTCCACTTCTGGACACTTCATCTCCGCACCTCTGTCACCTGGGCACCCTGGCCCTCCATGCCCCTGTCACATCTGCTCCGGACTCACTACCCCTCACAGCCTCCTCCCGTCTCCGTACTTCCAACCCATCCGCTCCCATTCTCAGTCCCTCATCCTCCTCGCTGACTGTCCATCACCTGTCACGGTCAGCTCCATTTTTGTCCCTCCATCATCTTCTAAGCCCACATTGTCGTCCTGTCCCATCCATGCCTCCCATTTCTACACTGTCTGTTTTCCCACAATTGTTCTGTGTCTGCAAGAAGATTCCTGATCTCTGTGTCCCATGTCATATCCGGTCTTTCAGCACCCCCCCCCCCATATGCCACTACTTTGTTCCATCCGTTCCTCAGGAGCAGCCTCTTCAGACTGTGCCTGTGTCCCTTCATAGTCCCTCTCTATGGTGTCTCAACCGCCATGCCCGCCCCATGCAGTACTCCCCGGTTTCTCTTCTCCCACATCCTCACCCTGCACCATCCTGATCTCAACTCTGCCTCCTCAGGACCTCTCTAGCCCTCTTCATTCGCCCCTGTCCTCCTCACTGTCTTCTCCCACCTCTCAGGCCCAGTCAGTGCTGCTTCCAAAGACTCTCACACAGAACATGGTCATTCTAGGCAATGCTGTGAGGCATAAAGAGAGAGTTAGGAAGGGGGGCCAGGTGTGATGGAGGGGTGCCCTGTGTGGTGAAGAGTAGACAAGAAAGAGAGAAGTACTGGCTGGGGGGTGATGGGCAGGTGGGGAGGAGGGCCCAGGAGCTGGCTAGGAGCAGAAGCCAGGCCGAGGGAGGGAAGAGGAAAGCAGGATGCTTTATCCTTCTACAGTTCTAGATCTCCCAGAAGGTGCTCGTCACAGCCCCCAATGCTACAGGGGCACAGGTCAAGATAACGGGGACCTGACAGACCTGTGCTGTATTGGCATGAGCATCTCCTTGGGGGTATCTCGTTGGGATAGAAGGCAGTGGAGGATGAGATGGGGGCGGCAGTGGAGGATGAGATGGGGGCAGCAGTGGAGGATGAGATGGGGCACTGATGGAGGTGGTGAAGAGATTGTCAAGGCTTCAGGGAGGAAGGAAGGGGCTAAGGAAAGCTAGAAGAAGAAGAAGCAATCTGTCATGACTGACCCCATCTCTGCTCACCTTAACTATGGGGGAGATGAGAGAACTAGCTTCCCTTGGGACTTCTCTCTGGGCTGGAGGCTAGCCAGGTTGCCTCCTGCTCCAAGGTTCTCTAGTGTGAGGACATCTCTCTTCATGGACACTTGCTTCTCTGCTTCTCCACCAGTCTCTCCTTGCCCTTCCTCCCTCCTGAGTACGTTCCCACTTCCCTCCCCTCCCCCAACCACTCCCGTTACATAACCTGCCAACCCACCTGCCAGACACCATTGACACTTCTGCACCTGATGTCACTGTGGGGTATGCATGCGGTGACCAGCACACCTGGGACCTAATGGATGGAGGACATGACACCTTTCTGGCTGTGGACCTCTTTGTCCCAGTCCTGGTTTCTGAGTTCTTGATGATCTCCAGTTCCTTCCCAGTTCCCCCAGGAGCCAGTAAAAGGAAGATCCAACCTCAGCTTATTTCTGAGTCAGTAGCTTTCAGCATAAAGGGGACTACCATGTATGTTAGTATGGATGGGTATGTCAACTTGGAACTGACTGAATAGTGTTATGGCCAGGAATGAAGTTAAGAGTTGAGGAGGTATGTAGATCAGGAGAGAGCTGAGTTCAGGGGTCTGTGCAGAAGCTCCACACCCTGGCTGTAGTGGTCCTCCTGGGAAGATTTGTTGGTGACAGAAAGCATCTAAGATACAGGCTTTTCCTGGGTTGTGCAGGATCCCCTGATCATTCTAGATCTCCCAGAAGGCTTTTGTTATAGCTTCTGATACCTACTGGGGCACTGGCAGACAGAGCGGCTGCACGTGTACTTTTAGCCCTGGGGCATGACTGAATGGGTGGTTTTTACATGGAATAACTGCCATGAGTCTGGCTGGGTTCCCTAACCATTGTTAATGGTTGGTTGTTTTCTCTCTAGAATGTAGAGGTGTGTGTGTGTGTGTGTGTGTGTGTGTGTGTGTGTGTGTGTGTTGTTGACGATATGATCATTTCTAGTATTTTGTGGCTTTGTGAATTTCTGGGTCTAGGAGGCATTGAGGAAACTGTGTTGGATGTGGAGAGAAGGTGCCAATCTAGAGCCTGTGACCTATTATGTCTGATTAGAAGCTCTCTTGCCATGGGCCTCGGTGAGGTGGGACTGGTCAGCATGCTGTGCACAGTCAGCTCCCTGTTTCCCAGCAGTGGAAGAGAACAACCGGTCTACACCAGCCTCGGGCAGCACTGGAGCTTGCTTAAGGCCCCTTTGCTTCTCAGGTCCTTTCTGGATGCTGTCAAGAGTTATAGACCTGGAGTGTTGTCCTGGGCACTAAGGCTGCCGTGCTTTCTTGGAGGAGTCCCGGCCAGGGCCAGGGCCAGGGCCAGTTTGCTTGCTTGGCTGAGCTGCGGGAAGCGCCTCCGGAGCGTGGCCGGAGGGGCGGGGCTTGACAGAAGCCCCGCCTTCTGCACCCGACCTCCTCCTTAAGCCAAGCCCCCTGTCCCCGCCCGTGCGGAATCCGTGGTGCTGGGGAGAGAAATGTCTCCCCGGGGTAATTACTGCAGCCCCAGCCCAATAAACCATTCATCCTTTCTCTCTTCTGCCCAAGAAGTGTCTCTCCAACCTGGTTCCCCCTACAGTATAATAAACGCCCTTCGGCTTTAACAGGTCCGCCCAGCACAGTAAACTGTCTGCAGTGTGAGAACAGCTGGATCATAAATCCTGGGGGAGGCCGGGACTGGGGAGTGGGAGGGCTGGGGCGCAGGCGCCCATCCGCACCTCGCCGGCCCCTGCCCTTGGCCGCCCGCGGAGGCCTGTCTTTGTGCGTTTACCGCCATGTTTCCCCGGCTGCCGCGACTCCTGCGGTGGGGTCTGCCTCTCCGGGCTGGGGCTTTGTGTGCAGTTGGGTGCGTCGCCGCCCGCGCGTGGGTGTGGGGTCCAGGTGTGCGTCACTTGGAGCTGTGTGTGCTTGTAAGGCCTGGGACTTGGGTTGTGGGCATGCATCTCAGACCACACCGGCTTCCAGGTCTAACCCGGCACCTGGCTAGCTGTTGTTCCGGTGCTCTGGGCTCAGGCACGGCGCTGTCCATGGTGATGAGCTGTGTGACATCCAGCTTGAAAGCCGGCAGGAAGGACCCGGAGGGTTTGGGGGCAGACTCCACGCAAATGTGTGAGTCTGGTGTTTTTTCCCTGGTGTGAGAGAACCAAGAAGCCCAATGAAATCCTCCTCTCCCTGGGAGACCCTGGAGCCCAGGGGTCAGGGGGTGTGTAGAGAAAGGTCAGCATCTCTGCTCCCCCAACCCTACCCCGCAAATTCTCCGTGCAGCTTGTGAGTGGAGGGTAGAGGGAGGACCCTGGGTATTATGGTTGTCATGGAAACAGCCAATTTTCTGGAGTGCTGCAGTGCTGGGAACCGAGAGACTGTACTGGCTGAGGCGTAGCTGCTTGGCTCTGGCCTCCAGGCCCAGCCTTTCTAGACAGGCAGGTAACCTGCACTGAGTATAGCGGTGATGTTCATTGTATACCCCTCACTGGAACTGGCTCTCTACTCTAAACCTGGAACTCAACCTGAAGGCTCAACCTTCCCCACTGTGCCTCTAGGGCCTGAGGTAGGGGGGACGCCTAAGCCTGCAGGGGCAGAGCTGGTTTCCCTCTGTCTGCTCAGGTGCTTTCCAAACTACAGTGTGCAAAAAGATGACCATTTTAGACACTGTGGTTTTCCCCTGTCTGCCCTGTCCCTGGGGTCCCTTCCCATTTTGTCCTCTGTCTGGGAGGTAGAAGACAAGGTAGGTGTTCTGGGGACCAACAGGAGACTGGTCCTTTCTCCAGCTCTAGTCTCATTACCTCTGATACCCAGACTGCATCCCTTCCATTCATAGCCTTCCGCACTCAGTAAGCACCCTCACTAGGCACTCAGAAGTCCCTTTTCCTATGGGGACCTAGAGTTCCCTAGGACGGATCCCTCCTTCCACCTGACTGCCCGGACTACAAGGGGCCTACTGAGTGAGAGACCCTACGTCCCTGCTTCCCCAAGACCAGAGTTCTCCACCTCTGTGTTCTCTACTGGGCTGCTCCAGGCTTCTGCCCTCAGGCCTCATCTGCATCTCTTTCTCACTGGCTAAGTCTTCCCTTGAACCCCTTTCCCCACCCCAAGAAGTGCCTTGAGAGGAGTCGTTAGTAGCTAATGATTTAATCAAGCATTTTATGAATCTCATCTGCTCTGTTTATGTCCTAAAGAATGCAAGATGAGTCTCTCCTCTTCCCGTCCTGCTGGTCCAAGAGTCTAGTTCTCCAGGCCTCCCAGACAAGGCTCCCTTCCCGGAAACTGGGTGACCAGCCCCCCTCCCACTCCCACCTCCACCCCCAGGGAGCTCAGTCAGCCGCAGGAGGGAACATGGCGACTAATGGGGTTTATTTTGGGGCTGAGATCGTTAGGGACCTCACACCCGCCCCCGGCAGCCGGATGGCGAAGAGGAGAGGGAAAAGAAGAGAGAGGGTGGGGTGGGGGAGGGTTGGGAGAGGGAGCCTACATCTCAGGCTCCCACTCTCCTGCTTCTCTCACCTACATCCCTCTGTCCTTCTCTGTCCATCTGTCTCTCTGCCTCCTTCCTCCTCTGGCTGTCAACCCCCCCCCCCCCAGGTTTGCCTCCTCCTTTCTGGGCAGGATTCCAGGCCTCCGGGCTTTGGCACCCAGGTACCCTTGCCTGAGGGTGGAAACAAGGATCCCTGGACAAACCAGGAAGATTCCCAGGGGCCCAGGAGAGGACTCAGGGGCTGGCACTGGCAAGGTGCCAGAGATGAGCTGTGACTCACAGCTGCCCACAGCCCTGCTCATCTTCCCGCCATCACTTGAGGCTCCCTCTTGCCTCCTTGCTGCTTGGCTCTGGTCCCAAAGAAGCACTTGGGAGAAGTTGAGCTGGTCAAAAGCAGGCCCCAGGTCCGGTCTACACAGGCCGTTCTTGCTGCCTGGGGCTTTTTGCAGCAGCTTCTCCCTGGCCACACCCTCTGTGTTACCTGTACTGCTGTGATTAAAGCTAGGATTCTTGGTGAGGCAGCTACCCCTGTCTGTGTGCACGCATGTGCACAGGCTCTCACCTGGGCATCTGGAATTACAGGCGTGGTGCCTTCTGTGGGCTCCATAGCGGAAGCTTTGTGCCCTAGCCCTGGTGTCCTCAGGCTCTGGCCCCATCCAGCCACAAGAACCCATTGACATTTCTTCTCCGTTTCCTTCTCTCTACAGCTGGGACCACATACATCTTTGGGAAGGGGGGAGCGCTCATCACCTACACATGGCCCCCCAATGACCGGCCCAGCACGAGGATGGACCGCCTGGCTGTGGGCTTCAGCACCCACCAGCGGAGCGCTGTGCTGGTTCGAGTGGACAGCGCCTCCGGCCTCGGGGACTACCTGCAGCTGCACATTGTAAGGACCTGGGCCCAGCCCTAACCCTGCCATCCTGACCCCACATCTCCTTAGTCCTCACTGCTGTGGATGTCACCTCAGATCTGCCCCTCGTGGGGGACACTCAAGGCCCTGTTCCCTCATTTTTTGAGGTTCGGTCCCCTCCTGGTCACTCGAGAGTCACCCATTTGATGTGCAGAGCGGCTGTGTCTTCCAGTCATCCAAGGTGTCTGTGAGCTTTCTAGACACCTACTTCTGTGGTCTTCAGAATGTCCTCACCTTTAGGGTGCCTCTGGGCTGCTTCTGTTCACTGGACCCTGACCTGTCCCTGTCTTCTCCCTCACACCTCCTTGCCCAACAGCAGTCATCTGTGCCTCTTTGTTTGGACTTGGAATCCCGCCCCTGCCTTTACTGTACCTGTGACCCCGTTTCCATGACCTTTGCGTTCCCAGGAGACCCTTGACCAGGTCTTTTCCACAGATTCTGCTCAGGCTCCTTCCTCACTGATCTCTTGGTTGAGCCCCACATCCCATTAGTCTATAGGCAGTTTATCCCTTCTCGCCTTACTCTTTGTCCACCCCACACCCTCCCCTGTGACCTCTGACCCCATCCACACCCTTCCCTGTGACCTCTGACCCCACCCCACACCCTTCCCTGTGACCTCTGGTCCTGTTCCACTCTCTTCCCTGTGACCTCTGGCCCTGTCCCACACCCTTCCCTGTGACCTCTGACCCCACCCCACACTCTTCCCTGTGACCTCTGACCCCACCCCACACCCTTCCCTGTGACCTCTGACCTCACCCCACACCCTTCCCTGTGACCTCTGGTCCTGTTCCACTCTCTTCCCTGTGACCTCTAGCACTGTACCATACCCTTCCCTGTGACCTCTGACCCCACCTCACACCCTTCCCTGTGACCTCTGACCTGCCTTACACCCTTCCCTGTGACCTCTGACCCGCCTACACCTTCCCTGTGACCTTTGTTTGGCCTTGTCAGATTTCCGTTTCTGACTTAGCCTCTCCTCCACCCCTTCCTCCTCCAGGGTCTTAAGCCCCAGACACCGACTTCAGCTTCCATCTCTATCCCAGGCTCCTTTCTCCCTCCCTTTCCTGTTTGCGTCCCACATGCTGGCCCCGGCCAGAGCCCTGAGCTGTGGCGGTAGAGCAGGCTGGCAGGTCTGTGCGCCAGTTGGGAGGATCTGTGCGGGGAGCCCTGGGTTTTGAGGAGGGAAGACCTGAGAAGGGGAGGGGGGCAGAGGAGGAGGCTTGAACAAGTTCTGGGCTTCCTGTCTGAGTGAGGATGGGGTCCTGGCCCCTCCCCCGCGGCTCTTCAGAGAGGTCTCCCCTCTCCAGCACCGAGCAGGGAGAAGACCCGTGAAGGCACCTGGTCAGCAGGGCATGGCTGGCAGTGACAAGGGACAGGCGGGTCCCCAGGAGGGAAAGGGCAGGAGGGAGCCTTGGGTGTGAGATGGGGCCAGGGAAGAGCCCTCAAGTTCTGTGCGGCAGCCTGTGGAGAGAGATGGTGCTCTGTGGACAACAGGGGGTGCTGGTGTGTGGCAGCTGTGGCAGAGATGGCTGTGAGTCGAGGTGACCCAGGTGGAACTGGCAGAATGTGGCCGTGCATTTACGTTGCTTCAGGGACTGGAGTTTGCTGTGGTTTCAGTTGCCTGTCTGTGTGATAGGGTGTCACCATTTCCCTTGGGTCTGTCTTTTTGAGCCAGCCCCCCTTTCCATCCTGTGGGGGCCTGTGTGGCTTCGGAGCTGACAGTGTGAGTTCGAACCCCAGCACTTCCCCTTTCTTTGCTCTGAGTCACTGCAGCTCTCTGAGCCTCAGTTTCCCCAGGTATGCGGCACACACTGCGAGGGCAGAGGCTTGATGAGATCGCACCTGTAATGTGCTCCCTGCACTTAGGGGGTATTGGGCATCCTGGTCACCTGTGACCAGCCACCTGGGCAGTGTGTGTGCATCTGGGCTTGCAGGGTTACCGGGTGATGCTTCCTCCCAGGGCAGGAAGGAAGTCTGTGAGGAGAGACGTCCTTCTTCCTTCCCTCAGGCCTCCCCCGGTGCAGGGCTGGGAGGGAGGGAGCGGGCTAGGCCTAGGTGCTGCAGAGGGTGGGGGAGGATGCTGAGAGGCGTGGAGGTCCCAAGAGAGGCTGGCACTGAGGGGGAGTCGGGTACCAGATGGGCTCAAAGCCCCTCGGAGGCAGCCCCCTAACGCCCTCCTCCCCGGGTGACACATCAGCTCCTACCACAGCGTTGTTAGCAGCTCTCGGAGAGCAGGGAGGCGGCGGCAAAATAAGAGAAACGCAATTTGACGTTTCTAATAAAGCGTCGCTCCACTTTGCCAAATTAATTTTGACTCCCATAATTATTTGCTGTAGGAGCGGCCGCGTTCTCCCCACCGCCGCCTAATGAGGTAATTGGGGAATTAGGAATTAATGACTTTAACAGAAGTGACAACTGACTTCACATCGGGAGCAGCTCTGGGGAGCTGCCTCTCCCCCGGAGTGCATAGCTCCAAGCTTGGCTGCCTCCTAGGAAACCCAGGTGTCCTGCCTCCCAGCTCCCCCAGCCAGTCCTCTGCCAGTCCGGCTCCCAGCCTGCCCAGCGCCCTTGACCATTGTCACTGCCCGGGCGGAGCCTCGTGAGGGGGAGAAACCCTCGGAGACATCCAAGGGGCTGATACTATTCTGGGTGGTATCATTACTAACAATAGTAACCAGGAGGCTTGGCTGTTCCCTTGCCTGTGTGGGGAGCAGATGATGATCGCGTCTCCCTGGGGATGTTGTCAGTCTGTGGGTGGTACCTGGGTGGGGCCTGCTAAGACTGTTCGGCAAGGCCGCCTCAGTTTCCTTGCTTTACCTCCTTGGAGGTGGATGACAGTGTGTGTGTGCACATGTGTGTGCATACGGGTGTGTATGGCTTGTTATGGATCTTGGGATGGGGAGAACTGGACCTCACAAGTGGGAGATAGATAGCCATGGGGACCATAGCTGCATACTCTGGTCTTCAACTCTGTCCTGCCCCTCAACCCACCCCTCACCTGTCTGAGCCTCCCCGACGGCCCCACGCCCCCAACAGACCCAAGCATTCAGCTGTCTTTAGATGTAGTTAACAACCAAAGGGTTTTCTTACTCAGGCTGGACTGGGAGTCTTTCAGTGTTCGTATACTGGACCAGGCCCCAGAGAGTGATCCAGGGAGCCCAAAGGAGCCTTGTGTCTGCCCTGTGTAGGAGGAGGGTCGGGCTGACTCTTGCTGTGCTCATGATGGCTGCTGGGAGGTAGAGGGGAATGGAACAGAGGCTTAGCTCTGGGCTCAGTGGGCCTTCACTGGCTTGGTGAGACACCCTGGTCCCGAAGGCAGGTCAGCCTTAGCATCTCTCATGCTCCGCCCCTCAGCTCTGAGTGTCTCCCAGACTAGTGGGCAAGGGACCAGAGCAACCACAGGTTCTGAAGGTGGGTCAGTTGGGATTCAAATGGTGGGTCCCCTCTTGTGAGCTGAGACTCAGACGGTACTTAAGGCCAACCGTAGTTTCTTCCTGGGTAAAATCTGACACTACTTGTGTGTTTTGGGGGTCTCAGCAAAACTCCTCCTCTCACTTCAGCACCGTTGGCCAAAGCATTTGTGGGTTGGAGCCCAGGTGGCCTCTTTGGGGTTGCTGAACCCGTGGGCCTGGTTCCTAAGATTGCACACTCTGCTTCTTCTCTGCTGGCTAGTCTTTATCTGTCTTCGGCCTGCTCCCTCAAACCCCCAATTCCATCCCAACACCCCAAGATTCTCCTTTAATAAAGCTGGCATAGCTCTACAGCTCTCTTCTCTTCCCTTGTCCTCCACCCCTTCCAGAGTCTGGGTTACCCACAAGTCTGTGGCTGCAGAGGTCAGAGGTCAGGCTTGGGAAGCTGTACAGACCTGGGGATGGTACCAGACTGGGGTCTGGGGGACCAGCCTGGCCTCTGTGGCTGTGAACCCTCCTATTGTGATGCCTTAGGAAGGCCTCCACCTCCTTGTCATCCACGTGGACTCCAGGAGCCCTTGAATGGCACAGGTGCCCAGTAAGCATTTCTGAATGTTCTGGATGATCCTGAGAGCAAGCGGCAGAAGCGATCAGAAGAAAGGGCTCCATGCTCGTTCTGCAGTCCTAGGTGGTGGTTCCCAACTGATAAGCCTCCAGGGTACTCCACTGCCTGCATATGCTAGAGGGCAAAGCTGCCCACTGCCTTGGGTAGTTGAGACCTGAGGAGGTGCTTTCTAAAACCCATGAAAGGCTGTTGAGAGGACTTTAGGAACCTCAGGTAGAGTTTTACAAGAACAGGTAGTTGCCCCCTCCCCATTACTGACCTCCATCTCCCCATCCCCCAGGACCAGGGCACTGTTGGGGTGATTTTTAACGTGGGCACGGACGACATTACCATTGATGAGCCCAACGCCATCGTGAGTGACGGCAAATATCATGTGGTGCGATTTACTCGAAGTGGTGGCAATGCCACCCTACAGGTGGACAGCTGGCCAGTCAACGAACGGTACCCAGCAGGTAGGTGGCACAGGTCCGCAGATCCTCTGCGGCACAGTGGCAACAAGGTGGGACAGGGTGGGGTCCGGCAATGGGAATGCTGTGGGGCGTGGCTAAGTGGAGAGGCGTCCGGCTGCGGGATCGGGTGTGGCTATGGAAAAGATTGGGTGGCACCCAGGTGGGGGCATGGCTAAGAAAGAGTCGAGAGATGTGAGGGTTCAGAGAGGAGCTGGTGATTTGGGGGAGATTATTATTTGGTGGATGAGGTTGCAGTGCCAGAATCCAGTTTGGGAATGGGCAGAGAAGATGAAGGAGGGTAGAACTAGGGAGCGTCTGATACCATTAAGGAAAGGGTGAATTTGGAAAGGAGGGGCAGGATGGAAATGGTGAGACCCATGCAGAAGCCTTGGAGAGAGATTTCACTAGTTAAATGAGCACATCTTGTCAGGAGGCAGAGCTGTTCCTAAAAACAGAACCAGCCGAAGACCCAAAGTCAAGGACCCACATTAGCCTCTGTAGATGCTGGAGAGATAGCTTAGAGGTGCAGAGAGGAGATCCCAGTGTTTCAGGCAGTAAGGGACATGGTGGAAGGGAGAGAGGAAAGACAGAGTTCCAAGGAGGGTCAGACACCTTCAATAACCATCACAGGCAACACACAAGACACCAGAGTCTGTGCCTGGCCTGGGAACCCAGCGATGAGGATGCAGAGACTTAGTTCCTAGGGCTACAGCTGTGGTGGTCAAGGACAAAGCAAGGTCTTCGGAACCCAGGGGAGGGAGGAGGATGAGGCCATGGGGGGGATAGGAAGCACAGGAGGGAGCCTCGGGGTGAGAGGAAGCCAGAGGAGGAGTGATGGAGGGTTCTGGAAATAGTCACAGAGACATCTGCAGAGATGGAGGCCGCTCCGGGATTGATGCAGAGATGCGGGGATGCTGACAGACTCAGCTAGGGAGAGGAGAGGTGGACAGAGCCCTGCAAGAGGCCGACCAAGAGGGAGGGAGGTGGAAGCCGCAGGGAGAGGGACAGGGGGTCAGAGCTGTGGATGCCTGCTGCCTGTCACACAGGACCCCACTGAGCATCAGGATGACCACCTGTGACCTCCACTGCTGCTAGCCAGAGTGACAGAACATGGGCAGGACAAGCCCTCGGGGCTCACCCATGCCGAGACACAGAAGCCAGGACAGACAGGCTGAGGACTCACAGTCGTGAAAGCTCACATCCAAACGACTGTGGGAAACCCTTGAGATAAGAACTCCCCATATCCTCTTAGTAAACAGAAGCTGACATGCTTATAGGTCAGCCCGACACTCAGATGACCTCAGACATCCAGAAGGCAAGATGGATCCACACGAAAACGGTTCCGTAGAGGAATGCTAGTCTACCCCAGAGCCCTGGGCCTCTGTGGGGTCAGACATGGTAACTCTCCTCACAGGCCTCCCTGGTCTCGCCACAAGCAGACCCTGACAGCCCAGGGCATCAGAGTTCACTCTGGTTCAGGGAATAGTACACTCCTTTGTAACAGTGAGGACACTGGACAGTGCTGGTCAGGGCAAGAAGAGTTCACCATGTCCAGTCAGGCTTCATGCCCAGAGGGTCACCTCAGCAGGCCAAAGGCTAGGAGGAGGCATGATGTCCGATGTCCTCTGCCAGGACCCCTGGATAGGTATAGGGAAAGGCTGTCTGGCATTCCTTGCTTGCAATTCTTGGTATCTTTTAATCTTTCTGGGGGGTGGGGCCAGGCGCTTTCTACATAGCCCTGGCGGTCCTGGAACTCACTATGTAGACCAGACTGGTCTGGAACTCACAGAGTGCCTGCTGAGTGCTAGGATTAAAGGGGTGTGCCACCACACCCAGCTAAATCTGGGTCTCTTAAGGGCCCAGTTGTTGCCTGTGTGTGCTGTGAGGGTAGCTCCTGAAAAATTCCGTCGGCCACTACATCAGTGAGAGCGGTCCCACACCTATCACTCTTATTTGTTTATTTGTTTGTTTGAGATGAGGTCTCACTCTGTAGCCCTGGCTGACCTAGAACTTGCTATGTAGACCAGGCTGGCCTTGAACTCATAGATACCCACTTGTGACTGCCTTTAGAGTGCTGGGATTAACGGTACGCACCACCATACCTGGCCTCCCACAGTCTGTGGGTTCTGACTCAGTGGAACCTGATACTTAATCCTGGATCTCTAGGGAAGGCAAGGTCTCATTGCCCCAAAGTTCTTAAGGGTGCATCCTTCATGTACACGTGAGCATAAGCACAGGTACAGGCCTGCCTGAGTTTCCAGCTAGGGTAGTCTAGCCGTGAGGTGCAGACCGGAGGAATGCCCCTACCCCAGCAAAATAAACGGAGTGGCCATGTTTTCAAAGGAAATCATGTCCCTGCTCAGTGTGGTAGGTTCACGGAGAAACACTGAAAGGCACATTGACAAGCCCCTTCCACATAGGTGTGCATGTACCCTATGCAACACACACACACACACACACACACACACACACACACACACACACACACCGCTCTCTCTCTCTCTCCTTTCTTGTCTCTGGGGTAGGAGCTTGAGCGTGGAGAGAACAGGTGGGTATCCAGATGGGGAGCCATGGATGGAGAAGGGTGGGGCTAAAACTGGGGGAGGGAGTCTGAAGGAGAAGGCTAGGAGCTGGCAGGGCCTGCGGATGAGGGAGAGAAATGGGGGCAAGGCCGGGTTCTGAGGGCGGATTGGTGCAGAGCCTGGCTCCGTACAGAGGGCCTGAGCTTGTTGAAGTGGAATCGAGATGGGGAAAAGAGCAAGGGAAAGGCCAGGGCAGAGCAGGGAGCAGAGAAGGGCCAAGGAGACCTGCAGGAGATGGGATGAGAGGGCTGTGGAGAAGGGGGTGTTTGGCTGGGGTGAGGCTCAGTGGACCCCAGCAGTGAGGTCCTGAGAGAAGGCAGGAAAGCCTGTAGAGAAGGCAGAGTCTCAGGGCCTCATGAGTACCTAGCAATTGCATCCATGCACACATGAATCCAGGCGGGCGAATTCGTGAAGGTGTTCCCGAAGGTTCACGGGAAGTGCACATAGGCTGGTCCAGACCCTAGTCTCTGGGCACTGGGCAAGTGAATGAGAGTAGGAGAGAGTTTAAGCACCTAGCTTCCCCTCTCCCCATGGCCTGCCACCCCATTGCCTGTGGGCATCCCCAGCCCTGCGCTGTAGCGGCAGCCAGGAGCAGGGAGCCAGGGCCAGGTGAGCAGGCAGAAGCAGCTGGCAGGGAGAAAAGTGAGGAGGATCAGGGGACAGAGACCAAGGCGGAAGGGTATGGTGGGCCATGGGTATGGGGGGAGGTGGGAACCGGTGTTGGGACAGCTGGAGTTGACTCCAGGAGATGATGGGAGCTGGCAATGACGTTGAGAAGTGGTTTAAAGCTCAGTGAAATGAGTATGCCGGGCACCCCCTTAAATGCCGCATAAACCCTGCTTAACCCATCCCTCCCACTTCTAAACCACCCTCTAAACGCAGTAACCAGCTGGACCGCCCCCTAACTTAAACCTGCTAAATGCCCCGCCCCCACCCCATCCCCCCCTCTTTGGGGTGGTGGAGGAAGTGGGGCCCCAGCCTCAACAGCTTGACTACATAAACCTGTTTAATCTCTGACCTTCCAGCTGCGGGGGGCTTTGTTTTTGTTTTTCTTTTCCTTTCTGCTTCCTTTCCCTCTTCTTGATTTTCCCTCTCCTTTGGGTTCCTCTCACCCCCAAGGGTGGGGCCGGCTCTGGTGGAGCCTAGGGAGGGGGCCCCTGGGAGAGGAGGGGCCCAGCGTCTACTCCCGCCTCTCTCCTTCCTGTTGAATGTGGCTGCTTGCTGGGGTCTCCTGAGAACTGCATAATTACTTTCTAAAGCCTTTGGACTGCGCTGCCTGAGAAACCTACTGTCTTTCTAAACTTTTCCAAGGAAACTTTGATAACGAGCGCCTGGCGATTGCTAGACAGAGAATCCCCTACCGGCTTGGTCGAGTAGTAGATGAGTGGCTGCTCGACAAAGGTAATTAACCAGAATTAATTAATTAATTAACTAACTAACTAACTAACTTTAAAAACACGATCTTAAAGGTGCAGAGCTCTCTCCCCCACCTCTTCGCCCCTTTGTCATGCCCGTCCCCAAGTGGAGGGACAGTTGTCCGGGCAGGATGCTCCTTTCTGCCCCCTGCACTCAGTCTGTCTGTTTCCGGGAGGTGGTTTGGGAACAGGGACGAGAAAACCAGGTGCCTACCCTCCCTAGGCTGACCCTCGAAAGATGGAAGCGCCCCCGGCTTGTGCTGAGCTATGGCACCCACAGCAGGAGGGGAACACCGGCTAGAAGGTGCCTCTGGCCAAGTTCACCTCAGATTTACTTAAGGGCCACAGGGCACCCGGAGGTGAGGAGGGCTTGGGAAGCAAGGAGGGCAGAGCCACTGAGAGAGGGCTCCGAAGGGCTGTCATGAGGGCGAGGAAGAGCTGGAGCCTTGGGTCATGCTCTAGACCTCTGAGGCCTTGGTCTCAGGCTCCTTAGGAGCAGGGCAGGCTGAGGGAGAGTACGGGAGAAAGAGAAGAGAAGGCGGTGGTCTCTTAGGGGTTCTTAGACGTTTCTGCCTGCTGATCGGCTGAGGAAGACAGAGCAGGTCCCTAAGAGGCCCTTCTGTGGAAAGTGAGGTGCTGCGGCGTGAGAGGAGAGGCTTCTTGTCACCAGGGGGACTGGGGGGCCAAGGGCACAGCCATGTTATTCCCGCTGGAGGAGGGGCGAGCTCTGTACCTCTAAGGCTAAACTCTAGTGGGGAGCGGAAGTGCTAAAACCCCCCACTTAACCAGATGATAACTACTGTGCTCTAAACGTCCATGGGACTCCCCCAATAAAATCCCCCAATGTAACCTCCAGCCCCTGATCCATGGGGCCTAAACACGCTGATAACCAGATGTGATAAACCCACAGCAGGACAAAAACGTTAAAGGGACTGTAACAGACATCGCTAAAAACCTGCAGCCCCAGCCACACTGGGCTGCTCTCTCCAGTGGGGTGAACTTTAACCCTTTGAGGCATTCATGGCAGGTGGGGGGCAGGGGCCACAGAGGCCGTGCCTTCCTCTCCTTTACCCACCCTCCCCTCCTAGAATCAGAGAGGCCGAGGGAGGAGCCTGGGCTGAGACGGACAACTGTGAGACCCATCCACCACCCCCACTCTGGGATAGTTGGGAGAGCTGTTAGAGGAAGAAGAGGACTGGGGCCCGGAAAAGGGGAGAGCTCCTTGGCCCTCCAGAAGGGACAGTCACATCTTCTCTTTAAGCTTGTGTTTACTCTTCTAGAAAATGAAGAGAAAGCGTCTACACTCTTGGTGTAGACTTCGGCCCAGTACTGACCCTGAGAGCCCGGCCCCTCCTCGGTCTTGCTCAGCCGGCTCCCCCGGCACCATAAGAAGGAGGAACAGGCTAGTCTAGGGCAGGGCTGGGTGTTCTTGGAGGGGATAGTTTGTCAGTTGCTGGGATACAGCAGGGGCTCAATAAATGTTTATGGAATGGCTCCATTTCCTACTTCCAAAACATGTCTGGCGTGGCAGTTCCGGGGGAAGCCTTACAGTAAAGAGGCCTGTGGGCAAACGGGTTTGGGATGCAATTGGTTCCTCCTTTTGGAAGTCCACGTGTCCATTAGCTTTGTAAAGGCTCTGAGAAGACTTTCTGGAGAGGAATCTCTTCACCGGAGAACTCATCTGACCCTTAGGACCCTTCCCTCCTTTGTTTTCCTTACAATTCTTACGCAGCGGCCCTCCGCCCTCGTGGGCAGGACTCAGCCACATGTGAGGAAGCGGGGCTGTTGGGGGGGGGGGGGTGTCTTTACTTGAGCTCACAGTAGGAGGGTGCCGGGGGAGGAGACTTTGAGTAAGGGGCCTGTGGAGACACATTAGTGACACATCCTTGGCTGGACAGATGTTTGGGAGTCCTGGAGAGTCTGTGTCTAGGGAGAGGATGGGGTCACGCGTTGGACTGTCTCAGCCCAGGCTTGGGGGGCAGGCTGACAGGTTCCTAACTCTAAACCAGATCTCTAACGAGGCACTAACTTGAGGCTAACGAGGGCTAAGGCAGGTCTTAAATGAAAGCAGCTGAGTCCATGGGAGAGTCGGGCAAAATTGTACTCCATCTGCCCCTCCCCAATAACATCAAAACCAAAGTTAAATCTAAACTTAAAAATAATAAATATCTTTTCTAAAATTCCAAACCAAAACAACAAACTCAGAGGGTTAAACTGACCCCCCAGGTCCACTAAAACCAAAGCAAGCAGCCAAGCTCCCTGCAGGGGCCCTTCAGAGGTATCTACCACTGCCAAGTGCAGGGCCAGGTTGGAGCTGGAGCAGTTTCATTGGCTGTCAGTGAGCGAAGCAAGGTCCCTTTAACATTTTCCTTATCTGGGCTTGCACGTCCGTCCGTCTGTCCATACTGGGGGAAGGACTGTTCTCACCAGGGCCTGCTCCCAGGCCAGTGGCTGGGTCTCAGCAGGGAAGGAGAAGCTAGGCAGCCTGGCCAGCCATCATGGGGCACTTAAGGGTGGGGCCAGCCCGGAGCAGACCCGGACTCTCTGTCCCTCATCCTGCTGCTTCCTCTGCTCACACTCACCAACTCCGCCTGGGCCTGGCAGGGCTCCCTCCTGTCTCCGTTTCTGTCACCACTGTCTCCTGCTTCGGAGGACTCCGTGGCTTGGGGCTGGATCTTGGGCGGGATGTTTGGGAGAGCAGCGAGAAGACAGACGGGGTGGAAGTAAAGGATAAGGAAGAGGGTGATAGCCCCGGGGTGGGGTCAGGAAGGGACAGGTGCAGACGGAGAGGCATGTGCATGGTGGGAACAGGGCATGGCCAGACTCCCTTTCCCAGCCCATGTGTGTCCTGGCGGCCCTCTCCTGTGGGGGTCCCACATGCCGGGCTGGGGGCTCTGGTTAACAAGGATTTTCCCTTGGTTGTCTGCCTCTTCCTCATTCCTCCCCACCCACACGCTGGCTTCCACTCTCCTCCCCTTGCTCTCTCCACCCTCCCGTCCCTTCCTGGCCTACCTGGACTGCCTGCCTCTCCTCTGCCTGCCCTTCCCACCCCATCCTCCACCCTCAGGACGCCAGCTGACCATCTTCAACAGCCAGGCTGCCATCAAGATTGGGGGCCGGGATCAGGGCCGCCCCTTCCAGGGCCAGGTGTCCGGCCTCTACTACAATGGGCTCAAGGTACTGGCGCTGGCCGCCGAGAGCGACCCCAACGTGCGGACTGAAGGCCACCTACGCCTAGTAGGGGAGGGGCCTTCCGTGCTGCTCAGTGCGGAGACCACTGCCACCACCCTGCTGGCTGACATGGCCACCACCATCATGGAGACCACCACCACCATGGCCACCACCACCACTCGCCGGGGCCGCTCCCCCACAATGAGGGACAGCACCACCCAGGTAAGACCCCTTCTGGGTCTGGGAAGGTCCAAGGGGCTTTGGAAGGGGGGTGGTTTTGGAGATAGCTCGTTCTGACCTTGTTGTCATAGTGATGGTTTTGGAGAAGGAGACCTTCACATGGTACTCAGGGATGTTGACCATAGCGGGGTAACCACTATTTCTAGGGGGTCCAGAGTTGAGGGCAGTTGACTGGCGAAGCCTACCCACCCTAGCCAGGAGAAGGGAAGTCTGGATGAAAACTGAGGGGGTAGTGAAGAGGGTAACCATGCCAGAGCTTAGCGGACCAACTGGAGTTGGAAGGTGGCATCTTGGGCCGAGATGACACACTGGAGTGGTGACATGCAGTCTCCCAGGGTGGGTGGCCCCTCTCCAGAGGCTGGCAGAGGCAAGGAGCAGCCTCTCCCTATGCTGGAGTCTCTGTTGGGTTAGAGGTCAAGACTGTAAGTCCTCTGCCTTCACATATCTTCCACATATGACTTGGAGTGAGCTCCAAGCGCCTTAACATGGTGGGCCCCTGCCTCCTCCTTTGAGTGTGTGATCTGAATGGTGGTGCAGAGTTCCTGGTGCTTTTTCTACACACACAATTGTCTACCAGCTCAGGAGCTCCCTGGATCTGGTTGGAGTCTGGGGGTGCCACACCAAGGAAACACAGCTCTGAGGAGCAGGCAAGCCTGGCTTTTGGGGTATATAGGACTGTCTAGCAGCTAGGTTCCCTGATTGTCACCAATGCCGGTGCTGAGTACTGGTTATGGAGTGCTTGTACCTGTCACGGTGACCTAGCTAGGCCACCTCAGCTGCACAGTGCTTCTGTCTGTCTTCCCCAAGTGTCACAGTCTTGGCTGTTGAGCCTACAGGCCAGGAAGAATCTTGGGGTGTCCATGAGGACATGTCTCCTCCACCCCAGCCTGTCTTCAGCTTCTCTTAGGGCTGGGCTTGCTGGGTTCTGGGCTCTTCTTTCTTGTCAGTCTGTTCTGCAGGAATCCTGGGGCTGGCCTGGCTAGGAGAGAGAGAGAGAGAGAGAGAGAGAGAGAGAGAGAGAGAGAGAGAGAGAGAGAGAGAGAGAGAGAGAGAGAGAGAGAGAGAGAAGCTATAAGGCTTCCTCTTTGTCTTCAGTGCCTAGAAGTCTGGGGGATCTGAATGCTCAGGGGCTTTCTCTAGGGAGTGGGGAGCCCTAAGAAGAAGGCCTGGGCTAGCTACCTGCCCTCCAGGTCCTCCAAATCACATCTGATCTTAGTAGAAGAGGGTGGGCAGACTGGCCATGTGGGGAGGAGTGGACGGCCCCAGAGAGACACTGGGTGGGTAGCAAAGACAGAGGTCAAGGAGGGAGAAGGGAATAGGAGTCCACGACTTTGTCCTTGGGCAAGGGCTGTTGGGTCTGAAGTGGAACCTGGGGAGCAGCAGGATAGGACCCTCTCACCCCGGCATCCTTGACCTCCACCCTGGCTCTCTCCTGATCTGAAGTCTCCCAGCCTCCCTTCCTTCTTGGACTTTGGGTCTCCCTCTGTGGCTCTCTTTCTTAGCCCCCCCACCCCCCAGAACTTCCCCTCCCCCTCAGGCTCACTCATCTCAGGGATCCTCTTTCTTTGCAATCAGGAGGAGAGAAAATGCTGACAAAGTCGACTCCTGTTGTCATGGCAACCGTAGCCCTAATTATTGTGCGGAGCCTGGTTCTCCCTGTGGAAGGGGGTTGGGAAAGATGAGAGGTGATGGGGTGGGGAAGCTGGAGATGGGGAACTCTCCAGACCCTGGCTCCCCCTGTCTATGGACCCCTCCCTCTGTGCCTGGGCCTCTTCCATACACCTTGCCCCTGCCCATGGCACCCTGGTATGCACCTTGTAGCCCAGGTGTGGCATCCCATCCCCTGGCTCCCCAGCGTAAAGGACTCAACACATGCTGCCTGGTCTTTGAGGGCCATAGGGACCACAAGGCCGGCTCAGAGGCCAAGTCATTCCACCAACGATGGGAGAACTGGCTTGGCCTTGGGCCTCTTTTCTGTGCTGACCCATGTCCTGGGAAGCAGCTGTGGGACCCGCCCACCCACTGGAACCCTCTCTTTCCCTGCTCCTCCCCTTATCCCCCCAGAACACAGATGACCTCCTGGTGGCCTCGGCTGAGTGTCCAAGCGATGATGAGGACCTGGAGGAGTGTGAGCCTAGTACTGGTGAGTGCCTTTCCCCCCTCCCCTGCCCCGGGCCCCCCGCGACGCTGCTGGGGAGGGGGGCGACTGTCTGCCACCTGGCCCCAGCCCAGGGTGTGCTGCAGGCTTTAGCTTCCTCCTGCAGCCCCTTTGTAACTTAGAAGACCCCAGGCCCCTCACATGCCCTCTGTCAAGGTGCCTTTTGGTGTCCCATCCTTGGAGATAGTGAAGTCTTTAGCCTGGGTTACTAGGGGTGGAGAGCCAAGAGGAACTGGGAGGAAAGAGGGAGATGTGGCTGTAGAAACATGAAGAACTGCAACTCCCATTAGTCCTGGAATGGGAGGTAGGGGAACTACAACTCCCATCAGCCCTCAGGTCCAGAACTACAACTCCCATCAACCCTGAAGACTGGCGCTCCCTTGGCCACTCGTAGCCACTCATAGTCTCTGTTGGCCCTCCCTTGACCTCCTGCTCAGCCACAGGGACTTATCTGGTGTTCTTGAAAGGGTCCCCTGGTTGCCAGGCTGGAACCTCTGTATCTGGCATTGCACTACGCGAAGATGCCCTAACTTAGGCCAGCCCTGCAGTCCCCCTGGGGAGATCCTAGCTTGAGAGGGCTGTAGGAACACAAGCTATGGGGAAGGGTTTCCTGAGTGGTGGCGCAGGGACTCTTGCTTAATGTTGCTGGCTGGAGCCAAGGCCACAGCTACAGAAAGCAGCTGAGCAAGTTGGGAGGGAGCTTGGCATGCTGGCTGAGAGCATGAGAGTGGGGTGGCCCAGTGGTTGCTGGGCTGCTCATCTGAGTAGGTTGCCAGTGACTGAACAGTGGGAGGTGGGCACTGGGGGCTGACAGCGGGACTGGAGAAAGGACAGGATGTGGCTGCTGGGAGCTCCCAGTTGGGAAACACAGGCCTTGGCTACAGCCTGAATGAACCCATAGGAGTGGACGGGACACCCACATCTCATGCTTGGCTCCCCAGAGACTTCTCTACATTACCTTCCATGGTGGCGCCTGGACTAGAAGTTTCAGCAAGGCTGGGGCAGGTGCATGCAGGGATGGAGAAGGGCTGTGACCCTGACCTGGGGCCAGGGGTCTGGAGGAACTACCAGCTCCAGAAGAGACACTGAAGTTAAGCTGCCACCAGTGCGAGTGTGGGTAGATAGCGTAGAAGCATAGACAGTGGAGCCTGGGGGTCCTGGTCACAGACCAGGAGTGGAGACCCTCCCCATACCCACAGGCTGATGCCCTTCCATCTATCCCTCTCATCCTCAGTAGTCCAGAGCCGAGTGGGGTTGTTCTGTGGTCCTGCACCAGGGCACTCATGGGAGGTGCCAACGGCTGGGCAGAAAAGACTTTTCTATCCACAGCTCAGGGTCCGTGCATCTGGGAGCAGATGCCCTCCTCTGCAGAAGGCCCCTCTTCTGGGAGTCGCCCCTCCATCTCTTTACACTGAAGATCCACTGTTGCCTTGGGGATGCTTTGGGCACGAGGCAGAGTCTGCCCACAGCACCTCTCAGCACTGCCTAACTCAGAAAAGTCATAGGCAGTGGCTGGGGATTCCTACAGCCAATTTGCCGTAAGTGGCTGCAAGGAATGACCTGTGAGAACTCTGGGCTGGGACTATGCCGTGGGGAAGGGGTGCAGCCTCATCTTCCATTCTGGAACATAAACTCTGTGATGATAGATTTCTGTTCTCCCTCAACTCTGCAGTGCCACAGCACACCACACAGAGATGTGCCACACACACACACACACACACACACACACACACACACACACACCACACAGAGATGTGACACACACACACACCACACAGAGATGTGCCACACACACACACACACACACACACACACACACACCACACAGAGATGTGACACACACACACACACACACACACACACACACACACACACACCACACAGAGATGTGACACACACACACACACACACACACACACACACACCACACAGATGTGTCACACACACACACACACACACACACACACACACACACACACCACACAGAGATGTGACACACACACACACACACACACACACACACACCACACAGAGATGTGCCACACACACACACACACACACACACACACACACACACACACACCACACAGAGATGTGCCACACACGCATACACACACCAGACTGTCTGGGGACATAGCCTGGAGGGTCTGATGTCCCAGCCCAGAGTCTATCTAGAAGCCTGGGCATGACCTACAGGGTGCTTTCTGGTATCCTGAGCCATTTCAGCCTTTGTTAGACCGAAACGGTAAAGTGGACCTGAAGTGGATGGGTCAGCTGCCCCCACGTCAGGGCTCCCAGAGATCACTGACCACTGTGCCATTCTTTAGAAAAAAAAAAAAAAATCCACCATGTGAGGGAAAGATAATGGAGGTGAAGGAAGACTGGAGGCTGGGAGTAAGGAGGGCTGGTGTCTGGCCCAGCTTTGAAAATAAGTCCTGGAGGCAGGGTGGAGCGGACCTTGGAGCGCCAAGGGCAGCTCACCTACATCATGTTAATCCATAGCCCTGAAATGCCTACTGTCCTCATCTTCCCATGGGAAGCCAGGCAGGGATCAGGATTACTTCTGGGCGCCCAGGCCGACCTGGACCATGTTCCTCTCTCATCCTGGCCTCTCCAGTTAGAGTCTGCTTTGGGGCCCCAGGATAAGGGAGCTTTTGTAGCAGAGCACCAGGTGCCTGGCTAGTGACAGGCTATCCGGAGCCTGACCCTACGGGGTCTACCCTCCCCACTTTCAGATCTTCATCCCTGGATGGGTTGTGGGCCCTGGGATCATCCCTGTTTGGCCTGTCCACCCCCCCATCCCCTCCCTTCACTCAGCCCCTCCACAGACCCCAGATCCTGCTCTCTTCCCTGCTGAGTAAGTCTGTCATCTAGCACGTTATTTTTCTCAAGGCTGGAGGTTCAGTCACACAGAGTATTATTAGAATTTTCCCTAGTGGGAGTTTAAGGGACACACACCTACAGTGGGTAATGTGACACCCCACCCTTGCTGGCCCAGCTGTCCTGCCCACACACTGTATTTCCAGCCTGGCCCCTGAAGAACTGTGGACTTTGTACCCCTGAGACAGAGGAAGAACACAAAGACTTATATCCACATATATATCCATATGCACATGCATGTGCTCTGACCAGGGACACACACACATACATGTGCATACACAATTGCACATTGCCTGGAAGCTCACATATTGCTACATAGACACACACACACAAACACACAGACAGACACACACACACCATGTAAAGTGCATGGTATCTATACCCAGATCAACAGAGGCACATAGATGCTTAGAGTCATATGTGTGCTCGGATGCCCTGAAATCCGTGTACACCCCTGAGAAATCCAGAGAAACACAAAGCTGCACAGTGTACACAGTCCCATGAAGCATACTGTGTACCAGAGCCACCGAGTGTCTCATGTACATGCGTAGAGCTTCCTGAACATCTACAGAAGCCCAGACTCACAGCTGCTCACCTGCCCGGCCCCCGAGAGTCACACCTGTACATGCTCAGCTGCGCAAAGGCTCCCACACTCAGCACTGTGACCCTTAAACCCACCCCGGTCCCTTACACTCAGGGCTGTGGGGAAACACGTGCTTAAACCCAGAGGCAGCTCTCACCTGCTCACATTTGTTGATGATACAGACACGCTCTGAGCCAGAAAACCTCCTCATACATCATATACTCTGGGCATGTACTGTGTGTTCAGATCTTTGTGTGTTTGCTCACCTGTGCTCACACTCACAGAGGCACATGCCTTGTGACATGTCCTTGAATCCAGGGCTATACATCCATGCTCAGCTCTCAAAGGCATATAACTGTGGATTGAGCTACTTGTGTAACATTTGCTCACATATGTGCATAGACCACAGTCCCACATATATGTTCAGACTTCCAGATGCTCACACGTTTCCTAACCACAGACACAGCATTTGTGTTCAGGCATAAACACATTTTGCTCACACTCATGGAAGCATGCATATACATGTATCCATAGAAGTGCCCCTCATGTCTGTGTGCACAGGTGTCATGTCTCTGTCCATGTGTACTCACCAAAATGCACATATCATTCTGTGGAGGGAGGTACTCATGGACCCACATGTTTGTCCCCACAGAAGGGGTCTCTGCACACTGAGGTGTGATATGTACTAAGATCAAAGGAGCATGGGGACATGTTGTCAGGGGGGTGTGAGTGCTCAGACCCCAGGAGTCTATGCACACGTATGCATTGTTCAGGCTTATAGACATGCACCCTTCCACACTGTCCTCAAGAGAGGGGACCTTGAGAAGCACATCCATACATGCACATACACACACACATTTATACCAAGACCTTGTAAAACATATGTACACACACACACACACACACAGTTTCACAGATATATACATGTCTATACATTCTCCACAGAGACATACATGTTGATCCATACAGAAGTACGTCTACATTCACTCAGACTCCCAAAGAGGTGCATGTGCGCACACACACACACACACACACACACACACACACACACACACACACTTGGGCCTAAAGTGGCCCACACAAATGCTCACAGACACAGGTGTATCTGTGTGTTCAGTGGTACCCAGGTAGTGGCACACAGATGAGCACACACTTATCTGCAGACCTGTAGGGCATGTGCACACTCAGACCCAATCCAGAACAGTGTCTGCTGTGTGTTCATTCCCAGGGGTATGTATACAGCTATTCAGACCCACAAGGGCACACCTACATGCTCAGGATCACCCAGTTTTGTAGAGACATACACACATGTGCTTGGGGGCATATGCCTAGGAGCATGGAAACACAAACCTTCCTATGCATACAGGTTCATGTGCCAGATGAACACCAGCACCATGCATTTACCCTACATACACCCCTCCTCAGTGTCACCCACCCAGGAATGAGACCCTCAGAGGCATATTGCTGGCTTCATCCCACAGGTGCACACATTTTGTCATATGCACAGGAGCATGTGTCCGGATTCCTAGGAGCTTCCAGAGTGACACTGGTTTGCTATAATGGACACTCCACAGCCTCTGTGACTTAACAAAGACCTCCATTCTCTTTCCCATGGGTTACAGACGATGCTTCTGACTGAGGGGAGCTGCTCTGGTAATAACTCAGGGCCTGGTCTTCCGTCTTGTGGCTGTATCATCTTTAACTCATGACTTCTCAAGGTGCAGGGATGAGCAAGGGATCAGAAGCGGGAGGTTTCCATGGACTGGGCCTGGAGAGGCTCTTCCAGCTCACATTACATTCCAAACCTGGAGCTCAGTTTTGGGACGACAGCTGAGCTTCTGAGAAGGCCAGGAGCCACCACCTTGTTGTACTCCTATGTAGAAGCACATACAAGTTTGGGGACCGTTAGAGAATGTTTTGCTTAAGTCTGGACTGTTGGATCACCAAGGATCTTTTTCATTTTACCTCCTGTCTCAGAATGTCCACTAGTGCCATTGCAAGAATGACAAAAGTCTTACTCCAAGAGGTTGTTTGTGGGGGATGGTGGCTTACTCCGATCCATGCAGACCTGCCTCCTCTGGTCTTGAACGGAACTGAAATGATCATTTTTCTCACTTGTTCCAACACATCCCTAAAGTACAGTGGATCTGCGGAGGTAGACCCTACAACAAAAGCTCATTCACGAAAGAAAAGAGGTTGGGCGTAGTGGTGAGCACCTATAATCTAGCACTCCGGGAGTGGAGGCAGCAGGATTGCAAGGTCAAGGTCAACCTGGAGTGTATAGCGAGACCTTGCCCACTCCCACCTCCACAAAGAATGGGGCTTAGGAAAGCCGGGCAACACATGTGGTGCCTGGGGTCGTTTTCATGCACAGAGCACACATGCCTGAGCACAGGGGAGGAAATCCATGCTTTGCTAGGTCGGCCGGCAGACTGCTTCTGCAGCGGTAAGGACAGGGTCTCCAGTAAATCCTGCTTCTGCCCTCTGGGGAGGCTTTAGGCTGCTGCTCTGCTGGGCAGAATGTCCCTATCTTTATCCTCCATGGCCTTTCAGAAGTGGGTTTTGGGAGAAATGTTCTCCTTGGCTGTGTGTAAGTGCAGACATCCCACACCGGCTTGTCCATTTCTGGTGGTTCCAAGGCTTAGTCACAGCAGCCACACCACAGCCCTCCCCTAAGCTCTGCTCTCCACCCCCATGTCTTCTCTTGTTTCTCGGCTCCTGCCCTCTTCATAGTGCCGTGACTGTCTTGAGGACCCTTTAAATGGTAGGTGGAGAGACCACTCCTAAATCCTTGGGTAGAAAAAGACCCTCACTTAGTTGAGGTCTCTCATTGACCCTAGAGCTCCTTTCGGTCTTTACTCTGTGGGGCCTGGGGGCAACGGCTCTTCTGACCTCTGCAGGAATCACCCCTCAGGGTTATCGTCTTCCCTCCCTCCCTGCCTGCAAGACAGCCCGTTCTTGTTGGAGTCTAGGTTGTAACATGTTGCCAGAAGAGGAACGTTAGAGCTGGCGATCCTGGGCCCTATCCTCAACTTTCCCTTGGCACCCCAGCTTCAGCAGGTTGGCACAGGCAATGTTGTACCAAATCTTTGCCACAGTGGCATATGGGTCTTCATCTTTTCTGCCTCCTAGCCTTTCCTTGTATTGTTACTTGAATGCGGTGGCATTTTGTTACCATGACATCCATTTCAGGGGCCAAAGCCTGTAGAAGATAACATTTGTCCCTGTAACAGATAAGCCCTGAATCTTAGTGGTTAATACAAGAGAACTTTCTCACCCAGGCGTACCCTCCCTGGGCTCTGCCCAGAAGTCACGCTAGGAATCCACATTCCCTCCATCTGTGGCCCCTAGTGTGGAGGATGGAGCATGGGAGGCTGTTAGGAACAAAGAACTGGACAGGGTCTAATACTCAGCAATTGGGCCATACTCAATTGCTAGGGATGCTGGGAAATGCAGTCTAGATGTCAAGGTTCAGAAGGAATGTATTTATTTTATGGGGTAGTATACTGCTTGTGCTCAGAGCTGTGGTGTTTTGCTTGCATATTCTGAGGGACACATCCACGCAGCGTATACACTAAACCCATGCCTCAGGCTCATAGGCAGCAGACACGAGAGACCCATTCTCATGCACACATGTGTTCACACTCACTGACATACACATAGGCATCTCAGATCCGTGAAGGTTGATGTCCTTAGGAATTTATGCTCGTCGATGCAGAAACACACGCCGTCACGGGGGTATGCATGTGAGTGTGTGTGCTCACACACATCTTCACACACCCTCCTGCTGAGTGGCTCATGGTCTCTGATCCCGAAGCCACTCTGGCCTCCGCCCTCGCCATGCTGGTGTTGCAGGTGCGGAGGGATACCATCCTTCAGGCCACAGCCCTCAGTGGCATACTTCTCTGCTCCAACAGGTGAGTAGGGATGGAATCTAGCCAGTGTTCTGCTTGCCTAGCAGTGTATCCTGGGCCCCGAGTTGGGCTGTGTTCACCAAGAAGAGAGTGGCTTTTATCAATATTGTGGACGTGTGACTTGCCAAGTCATGGACCTACAGAGCTGTGTCCATGTATAAGGGCTGCCTTTTCTCCTAATCCACGAAAATGCTGACGGTCTTGTCCCTCCCAGCTTGGGTAGGGCCCTCAGCACTGATAGACGGGGTCTCAGCCAGTAGATGGCTTAGGCTGGGACCCCCTGAACCACAGGTCCAGACTCTTCTGTGGGGTAGACATATCTTGACTGGGTAGAAATTGGGGTCAATAGGTAGATTTTTTTTTAGACAGGGTCCCACACTGTAGCCTAGGCTGGCCTCAAACTCGTGGACTCATGGTGATCCTCCTGCCTCAGCCTCCCGAGTAATGGAATTTACAGGTAGGAGCCACTGCACAGAGCTTCACAGGTAGATGTCTCTTCAAGTCTTCTGTGCCTTAAAGGTTGAAAGAGCTTGGCTTACTTCCTGTGAGTGCCCTAAAAAGGGGAGCATTGAGATAGAACTGCTTGGGAATGGCTGCTGGTGCCCCAATCAGAATGGACTTCTCTAGCAAGTGGGCTCAATGTGCATTGAAATTCTGTTTACTTGGGATAAGAAAAGCAGAGGGTGAGTGTGTTGCAGCTTTGATAAGCATGCACCTGTATTTTGCAATTGCTGCAGCTGCCAGAAGTGAGGGAGGGGCTAGAGGCTGCCTGGTGTCCTTGCAGAGTCGGATGGCTTCAGGGGCCACAGTCTTCCATTAGTCTCCCAGTGATGCAGAGCTCATCACAGGGCCCTCAACATCTTGAGTGTTCCCCTCGCTCAAAAGCTCAGTGGGAGGGCCAGCAGTGGGACCATCCCAGTGAGAAGCCTCTGAGGTGTCCTCCCTTGCTCAGGCCCTGACTCTTCCCCAGGGTGAGTTTTCTAGATCCTTCCTGGACCAGTGCCCCAGAGAATCCCATATGATTCCAGTGCCCCATAATCCAGGTTTAATGAGGGTGATGTGGGAAAGCCATGTGAGGCTGTCTGTGGCTTATCACCTTGGAAAAGGTTTGTGTGAGGGTGTCAGGCACAGAGGAAGTGGTATCGGAGAAAGATGCTGCTATGCAAAGAGAGCACTGGTGGAATCATGGGAGATATGGCCGCAAACCACGGATAGAGGAAAGCTGGGAGAGCCCCCAAGGGAATGGGGGCTGCAGGGATAAGGCTGGGACCTGAAAAGGGAGCCAGGGGAGGCTGTGGGGCCTGGAGGCGGGAGATCTAGAAAGCCTGTGTGTCTCAAGGACTAGTGGGCTGGGGGAAATGGTTGTGGGAGTGCCACAGGTTGGGCAGGATATGTGTGGTCCAGGCCCTCACTCAGTGTGAGGCAACAGGTTGGTAAAGAGCCAAGGTCTGTGTCCTGGTCATTCTGACGAGCTGCACTCTAGGGAAGAGTAAATGACACTTCACTGTGTCCCTAGCAACGGCCAGCTGGTTGAG
This sequence comes from Peromyscus maniculatus bairdii, assembly GCF_049852395.1. Taxonomy (NCBI): domain Eukaryota; kingdom Metazoa; phylum Chordata; class Mammalia; order Rodentia; family Cricetidae; genus Peromyscus; species Peromyscus maniculatus. The sequence continues at coordinate 159,318,854 of NC_134852.1, forward strand.
GATCATAAGCCAGGTTAGGGAAAGCTTTGTCCCTGGAGTTCCTGAGGGCAATGGTAACTCAGTCTAAGATGGAAAAGGTGGAAGGCAGGGCCAGGAGAGGGTGGAAACGGCCTGAGGACAGTGAGGAAGCATGTCAGGGTTAGCTCTCAGTGGTGCCTTTTGCCCAAGATGGCGGCGCAGGAGGCCATGTGTAAAACAGCCCATGAAAGGTGCTCCATGATCCCCCATGTACCTGGCCCACCTCAGAGGGAGTGCCAGGGGACTTATCATTCACTTTCCCTCGAAAAGCAGAAGGACCTCAGCTCCGTGCCAGGCTCTGCTGCTGCTAGTAAGATTGACAGATGGGACTCAGGCCTTTGGGCCTTCCCTGGCAGTGAGTCAAACTTGAGCCTCCAAGACAGAGTAGGGAGACAGAGTCAGAGGCACCAGAAGCAGAGGGCATCTACTGGAGTCAGCCTGGAAGATGGGGCATGGGCTGGATTCCGAGCATGTGTGAGCTGTCCATAGGGAACCTGTTCTGAATAGAAGGCAAAGGTTAGGAGACAGCAGGTAGTGTGGGTGAGCAGAGAGGACCTGGCTGAGCTTAGGATTCATGTAGGGAGGAGAACCCGCTATGATTAGGTCCATGATGTCACTACTTGAGGGGCCAGGAGCTTTCCTGTGAGCTGAATTGGCCCTGGTGCAGGGATGCAGACACTGGGAATGGGAGGACCATGGGAATGGAAGGATGCACTATGTTCCCACATAGATTGGAGGGCCCATCAGGCCAGGCCTTGGTCAGTCTGATGATCAGCACTTCAGGGAAGGACATGTCCCTAGCACAGGACTGTCACTGGCCATCCAGTGGTCTCCAGTGACGGCCAGCTGGTTGAGGATCATAAGCCAGGTTAGGGTACGTTTTGACCCTGAGTTCCTCAGTCTAAGATGGAAAAGATGGAAGGCAGAGCTGGTGGAGGGTGGAAGCCAGGCCAGTGGATGAGAATGGAGCGTTGCTAGGCTTAACCTGGGCCTGGAGCTCACTGCCCTAATTTTACTTATTTTGGTTATTTGAGACAGAGTCTTACATACCCTAGGTTGGCCAGAGCTTGCTATGTACCTGAGGATGGCCTTGAACTCCTGATCTTCCTGCCTCCACCTCCACAGTGCTGGGATCACACGCATGTGCCACCATGCATGGCAGTATTCTAGTTTCATAGATGAGGACCGGGGCCCAGTGGGGGTGGGACTTGTCTATAGTCACGCAGGAATTCAGTAGACACACCATGCAGCCTTCCGCCTGGGTTCTCCGGTGAGCAGCCTTGCCAGCCTCCTGGAGGTGTGGGAGTGATGGTCCAGGCTTTTGTGGCCCCTGTCCTGACCTCCGGGAGTCACAGAAGGGACTGGCTAATTCATTCATTCATTCACCTCACTTGGAAGCTCTGCTCTCTCCAGGCCCCAGTGTCCCCATCCACTAGAAGCTGGGTTTGAGGGCTGGGATGTGACTTAGAGGCAGAGCCGGAGTGCTTTGCCTGGCATTCACGAGGTCCTGGCTTCCACCGGTGGAACTGGACAGTCCTGGCTTCACAAATGCTCTTGGTTCAACATTTCATTATGGCTAAGCCTGTGGTGGGCTAGGAATTCTGGAGCTTTAAACTTTGCATATAAGGAGCCTGATGGGAAGTGCAGCTCAAGAAGCTTGGCAAGGTTTCTGCTTCAGTGGCAAGCTTTTGCTGTAGCCTCTGAGACTGATGGAGCTGCTGGTGGGAAGGGCCAGTAGAGGTATAGAAGTGGAGCCAGCCAGAAGGCATGGGTAGGCAGGGCAGTGAAACCCTGGATGTGAGGCTTGGTCTGGTTGCGGGATGGAAGCCTTGAGATGATTACCACAGAGGGGTGTGGGACTGTGGGGGCAGATGCCAAGTGAAGTACCCAGCTAGGGATGGGGTGTAGTCTGAGCTGGAAGTAGAGCCAGAGAAGAAGTCTTCAACTCCATTCCCGAGAAGCCCAGAGGCAACCTTCAAAGCCAGAATTTGAGCCCTCCTAGCCTAGAGCTTACCCAGCTTCTATCTACCTGAGGTCAGAAGCCTGGAGCACTTTGGTTAGTGAAGAGGCTCAGGAGGCTGATGGGAATTGTAGCTGTTGACCCAGAGACTGATGGGAGTTGTAGTTTTTGTAGTTTATGCCCCCTGAAGGGCTAATGGGAGCTAAAGTTCCCGCCCATGGGGAGCTGATGGGAATTGCAGTTTCTGTCCAGGGTACTGAAGTTTTCAGACTTGAAGGGAAGACTTACACCCTCCCCACCACAAGGTCTCCCCCATTAGTTACCAGGGGCCCTATTTTAGCCAGCGAGTCCCTCCCTGATGGCTGTGTATGTATTTTCTTTTATTTTTTTGCTTTCTTCTTCTTTCCGTTGTTTTATTATTGTTTTAACAATAATAAGAGGGCCAGAGGCAGTCATAACCTGGCCAGGTTCTGGCGGTCCATGGGGGTTCTGGGGAGGGGGTGGGGGGGAAGTCAGTGGGGGTCAGAGGTGGAGGGTGAAGAAAGGGGAGAGTTAGGTTTAGCTCAGAAACCACGTGACGCCCAGCCCCCCCCCCCACTTCCAGTCCCCCCCCCACCTCCCTGAATCCTATGGACCAACCCCCAGCTTCAGTGTGCCTGACCCTCCCTCCACACACGCATTCCCGTCCCAAGTCTCCTCTCCCGTGGCCACCGAAATTAGCCCCAAGGCCCTCCCTATGGCCAGCCCCCTCCCCAAGCTCACACCCACATAGGCTCGCCGCCGCCACCGTCCTTCCATGCCCCTTACCGACCCTCCTTTTCCCACGATGACACTGAGTGGCGCCACTTCCCAGCCCCAGCCCGCACAGTGCGAATTTTAGCCTTGTCTTTAAGGAGGGGGAAGAGGGCTCGAGAGAGGGAGGAGAGCAAGCTTTCTGGAGGAAGCAGGCTGTCCAGGGAGTACATCAGGGAGGGAGATGCCAAACAGATAGACAGAAAACGTTGTACGGAAAAGTTGTTTTTTCTTATTTTTTTTCGGGAGAACCCGCTTACACAGCTCTGTTTGTAATTTTTTTCTTCATGCTAAAATCACACGGCCTATTTGTTGATGTAAGTTGCCTGAATTCCGTGGTATGCTATCTTCTTTTTTAAAAACAAAAGCAAAAAAAAAAAAAAGCAAAAAGAAATATATAGAAAAAAATCCTAAAAGCTATTGTTGTTAGGTTTGTTTAAATGCTGCTGTTGTATGTTTTTAAAGCCTTAAACCAGTAGAAAAAAAAATTTCCGTTCCTTTTCAATTTCCTTTCCTTTCTGTTCCGTTTGGTTTCTTAAGACGAAACAAAAAGACCAAAACCCAGAGTCACAGAGCCCGCGCGTGGGGTGCCCAGGGCATCCGAGCCGCAGCCCGCTTAAAGCGCAGGCGCTGGCCGGCTGGCGGGCGGGCCCGGCCCGCGCTAGTCTCCGCCAAAGCCGATTGAACCGATTTGGGTGTGAGGCTGTTGTTTCTCTCTCTGTGCCGGCCGCCCGCGCCCCGGCCCTCGCTGACGCCCTCTCTTCTCTCTTCTCTTTCTTCTTCTAGGAGGAGAGTTAATATTGCCCATTATCACGGAGGACTCCTTAGACCCCCCTCCCGTGGCCACCCGGTCCCCCTTCGTGCCCCCGCCCCCCACCTTCTACCCCTTTCTCACGGGCGTGGGTGCCACCCAAGACACCCTGCCCCCGCCCGCCGCGCGCCGCCCGTCCTCGGGGGGCCCGTGCCAGGCTGAGCGCGACGACAGCGACTGCGAAGAGCCCGTGGAGGCCTCGGGCTTCGCCTCCGGGGAGGTCTTTGACTCCAGCCTCCCCCCCACGGACGACGAGGACTTTTACACCACCTTCCCCTTGGTCACGGACCGCACCACCCTCCTGTCGCCCCGCAAGCCTGTGCCCCGACCCAACCTCAGGACAGATGGGGCCACGGGCGCCCCCGGGGTGCTACTTGCGCCCTCCGCCCCGGCCCCCAACCTGCCTGCGGGCAAAATGAACCACCGAGACCCGCTGCAGCCACTGCTGGAGAACCCACCCCTGGGGCCCGGGGTCCCCACGGCCTTCGAGCCGCGGCGGCCGCCTCCCCTGCGCCCCGGCGTGACCTCAGCCCCCGGTTTCCCCCGTCTGCCCACAGCCAACCCCACGGGGCCGGGGGAGCGCGGCCCGCCGGGCGCGGTGGAGGTGATCCGTGAGTCCAGCAGCACCACGGGCATGGTGGTGGGCATCGTGGCGGCGGCGGCGCTCTGCATCCTCATCCTTCTCTACGCCATGTACAAGTACCGCAACCGCGACGAGGGCTCCTACCAAGTGGACCAGAGCCGGAATTACATCAGTAACTCGGCCCAGAGCAATGGGGCGGTGGTGAAGGAGAAGGCCCCCGCTGCCCCCAAGACGCCCAGCAAGGCCAAGAAGAACAAAGACAAGGAGTATTACGTCTGAGCACCCAGTCCAGGCACCGCGCCCCACTGCCAACTGCTCCTTCCGGGAGGGCCCGGGAGGAGGGTGCGGCCCTCTCCCTGCAGGGGGACCTGGGGACTCTCTCCCCAGCTGCCTCAGGCTTCTCCCACGAAGAGGAAACGCAAAAAAAAAAAGAAAAGGAATATAACTACGTGCTCATCCCCTTCCCTCCCGCTGCCCACGGCGCCGCACCGTCAGCTCTGGGGCTGGCTGTCCTTCTCAGCTCTGCGCCTGTCAGGCAGGGCACGTGCTCACAGCCCTGGGTTGATTTATTTTTTTAAGGGGGGGTAGTTTTATTTTGGTGGGGCTGGGCGGGAAGGAAGGCTGGGGTTTTGTAAAGTGTCCACTGCGCCGTCCGTTTATTTCCCTCGATTTTCTTCCTCCCCTGTTCCTCCTGCCTTCCTTCTCCTTCCCAGCCCTCCTGTCCCGGTTCAGGCTTGCTGTGTCTCTTGTCCCTACCCTCCTCACCCTCCCCCCCTTTTCTTTTTCTTTCTTTTTCTTTTTCTTTCTTTCTTTCTTTTTTTTTTTTTTTTTTTAAGATTTCTGTTTTCTCTGCTTCCCTCCCTTTGGATTTCCAGAGACGCGCCGGGAGAAGAGGCCCAGCTTGGGTGGCTGGGTCCGGGCAGTGGGGTTCATTCTCCTAGTGCTCCAAGTCCCCTCAAAAGGAGAAGCTCCTGCCTGGGGCCGCCCAGGGATGGGGCTTGGGCATGGTCAAGGCCTCTGTTGTGTGTGTCGCTGCCGGGCAACGTGCATTGCTGGGAAGCCGCTGGAGGAGCGGGGTGGGGGGGCGGGGGGAGGGGAAAGGCAAATGCAGATATATATTAAAAACAAATAACCGAGGTACTAGAGCTGCGGTCTGTGGCACCAGCTCGCTGCAGGTGCAGGGAAGGGAGGGGGTGAGGCTGTGTCTGCGGATGGCTGGGGTCACTTCCCCGCCCATGGGCTCCCTGCTCCCCCACTTTTTTTCTCTTTGTTAACAAATGTGTCTGAGTCTTGGAAAACACCCCAAACCCGGAAATGTGTGGGAAAAAGAAAACAAAAACTTTCCAAATTCCAACAGTCCTGTGTAGTTTGTTCTGGGTGGGTGCTGTCAGGTCCTGGGTCTGGGCCTCCAGTGCTGCCGTCGGTCGGGGCCTCAGTGGCTACACCTGGCTGTTGGTAAGTTTTCTCTAATATTTATGTATGTAGCGTGAGAAGATGTGTGCGCCCTTAGAAGGCATCTTAGAGGAGGCAGTTCTCTGCTTCCACGACATCGGTCCCGAAGACGAAATTCAGGGTTCAGGCTTTGATGGCAAGTGGCTTTGCCCACTGGACCAGCACTGAGCCATTTCGCTGGCCCAGTCTCCCAGCCTTTTGAGCTGAATACAACATTGGGTTATCGGACAACTGTTCTGTGTCTCACATTCAAGTCCCTGCTGGGCTGAGGGTGGGGGACACCTGTGACTTGTGTGTGGTATTGTTCTGTGACCTTGACTTCTCAGTGGATGGTGTGTACCAGCCACTCTTGCGGTACAGGATAGCTGTTACCTTTCCCAGTCTTTGGAAGGAGATAGAGTCTCTCCTGGTGGCCAGGGTGGAAGTGGCTAGTTCAGGGCCTCAAGGTAGCAGTGGCCCGGCCCCTGAGGACTTGTTTCTCAGTGCTGACGACAACGTTGCCTGGCTCTGCTGTCCACATGTAGGATGTGCCTGACTCCAGGTGGGACTGTCTGTGAGCTTGGCCTCTCCTTGGCCTCCTGAACCCACTGGCTTCCAGCCCTACTTGTCCCCCGGGCAGCCTCTGGTCGGGGAGCCTGGGATGATCACACTGACTCATCTATGGGAGTCCGGGGAGGCTCTGACATGGAGCTGTGCTGCCAGGGTGTCCTGTCTCCAGGTGGTCATGCCCTCAGCCCTGGGGCCTTGTGTTACTCTGTTCTCTGCTCAAAGCCCAGGCTTAGCTTCCCTTCTTCACCTGCATTGTTAGTCACAGAAAACAATAGGAGGTCCTTGGTGACAAGAAGGGGCAGGAAAGGCTTTATTCTTACTCCAGCAATCAATCGGTACAGTTACCCTGACTGAGGCACGATATGTTGTAGGGGTTGAAAGGATGGCTTCATTAGTGCTGGTTGCCATGCACCTGGGACTCCATCTGCCTCTCTGAATCAAGACTTGTCACTCAAGGGCTTTGTTTTCTAAAGAAAGATTTCTGGATGTGGCTATTGACTCAGTTTACCTTTCCAAAAGGTTCTTTTGGCTCCTCCACTGTTGGAATCCCAGCAGCTTTGAGGCTAGAAACTCCCACAGTAGGCATAAAAAAGAGGGCATATCTCAAATGGGTATGGGCAACAGCCTCTGCCTTTTGTCAGGTGACTCTTCAGACACAGTGATGCTGTCACTCTAATGAGTGACAGAACCCTTTGTCCTGATCGGGGTGGCCATTCCGAATATGGATGGAGGAACATCTCTGTCTGCTTGTGGAGCCAGAACACTGTGGGAGAAAGAAGGATCCTTCTCTCTGCTGAGCTCTGCCTTCTGGAAGCTTCTAGGCATCCTATAGTGCCCCCGCCCCCAAATGCAGCCAGTTCTGGAGTGACAGAACAGGTTTGTCTTGAGGCATCAGGTGGTATAAATATAATCTTACTCTACCCTCTGTCTGGGGAGTATCACTAGGAAGTGTGTGTGTGTGTGTGTGTGTGTGTGTGTGTGTGTGTGTGTGTAAATGGCCAAAGGACATAATCCCCCAGAGGCTCAGGAGCTGCAGCTGAGGAGCAATCCTGCAGGACCAACATGTCGGGCAAGCGCTGTCTTCTGTTTCCCACCCACCTTTTTGTCATGTGTACACGTGTGTGTTGCAGCCTTTTGTGAGGTACCTGAGAGCAGCCACACAGGTGGATGCAGACTGGTGGGCCAGCTACTGAGCCACTGAGCAGCACACTCTCTCTGGGACACCGCGTGGCCTTTCTTGTGAGCAGTCCCAGCAGAACCCAGAGTCCTGGCTGATTCTGAGAGGGACAGAGGTCCTGTTGCATGCATTCCTATTTTCCTAGATGGCACCGTGGCCAGGGCAGGGCTCAGGAGACGTACAGACAGAGACTGTGTTATGGGCAGTCTGTTTCCCCAGGCCTCAGTTGTCCCATCTGTTAGAAAGGATAGTCCATTACAAGATGCAGAGAGCTATGATGTGAGAAGGACCATGGAAGGGGCTGGTAACAGCGGCCCCAAACCTGGTCCAGAACACAGGAAAGCCAACCTTGGGAAAGTCTATGGTGAGAAGGCCTTCCTCCTACCCTGTAGACTCTTGCAGATCCTCAGGCGCCCAGGAAGGGCTGTCATTCTTTTAATTTTCTCTCTAGCCAGTCCCTCATCCCTCCTTCCAACAGGCTCTATGCATGAGTGAGGATGTGGAGCAGGGGACCAGTGACCCTCAGGGAACTTACTTGCTGGAGGGTGAGAAGAGGCAGATGTGTAGCCCTGACCATGGGTACAGTGCCACCAGAGTCACGGGCTGGCCCTGAACCTTGGAAGGAAGGCCCCAGGGTGGGTCTGGAAGGCTTAGGAGAGCATCAGGTGGGAAGGCAGGAAGAAGACCCAGGCAGAGGTTGTTGATAGGCATGTGACTGGAGTGGGGAGAGTTGGAGAGAGGCCAGGCCAGCTGACCAAGGGCCTCAGTGACACTGAGAAGCTGAGAGCCCTGTGCTTGTGCTGAACTAAAGAGGAGGGTCGTCAGTTCTGAGTCCTGGGGCAGGTGGGGCAGTGAGCAGTGAGGATGTGTCCCGGGGCCTCGGCGCCTCTCTGGTGTGCGGCCTCATGGGGGAGTCGGTAATGGCAGTGTCAGGGGCAGCCTTCTATCATGGAAACTGTCCTTTGCCCCCTCTGTTAGAGGGAGGTCCAGAAAGGCAGCCCTCTAAAGGGACCCCTGGAAGTGGGCCTCTTTGCTTCCTGTGGCTATCTGCAGAGGATAGAAGAACCATCTTTTCCTCCTTCTCTTCCCTCATCCCTTCCTCTTCTCCCTCCTCCCTTTCTTCCTGCTCCTCTTCCTCCTTCCTTACTCTCTCTCTCTCTTTTCTTCTTCCTCCTTTTCATTCTCCCCCTTTTTAATAAATTATTTATTTGTGTGTATCACCGGGGGAGGGTAACTGTCCATGTGGAGGTCAGAAGACAGCTTTGTGCAGTCAGCTTTCTCCTACCACCGTGTGTCCCAGGAATGGAGTTCCTACGGTCAGGCTTGGAGGCAGGCACCTTTACCCGCCATCGCCAGCTCTACCCTTTTCTTTCTCTCTCCCTCTCTTTCTTCTCCTCTTGGTCATCATGGTCCTCCTCCTCCAGTCCTGTCATAGACTCTCAGGAGGCTACAGCCATGTAGACATCAGGGTGGACTGGCCTGCTCTGTCATGTGTCACCTTCTTCACTGACCTGTTCAGGAAAGAGAGAAGTGTGACTCCAAGGAGTAGAGTGACCCCTGACCCTTGACCCACGTCTATGCTGAGGACTGAACATCCTGCCTGGGGCTGAGGTCTGAGCTTACCGAGCATATAAAGGTGAGATGGGTGGTGACAGCCCTGTCAACCACACAAGACTTTAGTGGCAGAGTCTGCCGCCTGTGAAGACCCCAGCAACACGCACCACACCCCAGGGCCTCTCCCTGACAAAGGCCAGCTCGATCACGAGCACTTGCTCTCTCTCCCGACCTCTCTCTATGTGTCTTTCAAGGTGGACTTGGGATTGCCTGGGCCATTTGTCCCCCCACATGGTGGGATGAAGGGCAGAGGGTTCAGGTCCACCTGTCAGCCTGGGTCTCCACTCCCCCAATGTGCTGTGTGACTCTGGGCTAGCCTAGGCCTCCCTAACTTCTGCTTTCTCCTCTGTTGAGTGAGAGGAATGAGCCCCAGGCCATCCTGTCTGGGACTTCTATGGGAGGAAGAGGGGAGGAGGGAGGAAGGGAAGGACAGAGGGAGGGAAGGACGGAGGGAGGGAGGGAGGGAAGGAGGGAAGAGGGAGGGGAGGGAGGGAAGAAGGGAAGGAGGGAGGGAGGAAGGGAAGGATGGAGGGAGGGAGGGAAGAAGGGAGGGAGGGAAGGAGGGAAGGAGGGAAGGAGGAAGGGATGGACAGAGGGAGGGAGGGAGGGAAGGAGGGAAGGAGGGAAGGAGGAAGGGATGGACAGAGGGAGGGAGGGAAGGAGGGAGGGAGGGAAGGGGAGGATGGAGGGAGGGAGGAAGGGGAGGAAGGAGGGAGGGAGGGAGAGGCAGCTCCCGGGCTGGTCCACTCACTGTTTCTGGATGTCTTGGATGGTGTCGGGCAGCGGTAAGTTCTTGGTCTCGGGCAGGAGCAGCGCGGCCAGGCCACTGAGCACAGACACCACTCCAAACACCAGCAGGGGCAGCCAGGAGCCATAGACGCCTAGCAGCGGCACCAGAGGCCCCAGGATGGCTCCCCCTCGGGCTGCCACCTGGCCCAGGCCCACAGCTGTCATCCTGGGGAGGCACATTTGCCCGTGAGTCACACTCTGCCTGCCTCGGGCCTTGACCTCGGGCCTGGACCAACTCCACTAGGTCCGGGGAGGCCCAGTGGACCAGGCAGGGTGGACGCTTAACTGTGGAGCCCTGAGACCAGGTGGAAAGGAAAGCCATGGGGACCTGGGGCAGCTCTCCCCTCGAGGTGACAGCCTCACCTGAGCACGGTGGGGAAGAGCTCACTGCTGAGGATGGTGACACAGGTGAAGGCCGACCCCAGTGACCCCAGGCCCAGCACAGCCAAGGACGAGCGAAGGACCTCCATCTCTGTGAATAGTCATGGGATCAGCAGAGTCCGGGGTCCTCTATTCCCAGGGCTGCTCCCTGGCCCGTAGGCTGGTCTGTCAAATGTCCCCGAGTCATGCCTCCAGTGTCCATGCTGTGTCCCCAATCTACTCACCTTCCAGCTCCTCAGAGCCAGACGCCAGGAGTCCTCCTCGCCTCCCTTTCTCTCCCACCCTAACCTATGACTGGGTTCTGTGTTAGCATTATGGCTTTCCTGATCTCCCCTAAATTTCTACCATCCCATCTCTTTCTTCCATACTCCCAACAGCCTCTTTCCTGGGGGTCCTCTGCTGTGGTTCCTCGCTGTCTAGTCTGGTTCCACACTCCCCTGCCTGGGGGAGGTAAGAGAGGCTCCGCTAGCATGTCACATGTTTGCCTCCTCTTGCTCACCCGAAGCTGAGCTGCAGCTTACCGTGGGGCACCAGTATGTTGGCCAGGATGCAGAGTCCTGGCAGCACCAGGGAGCTGGCCTGGCAGAGACGTCGGCCCAGGTGGTTGAGCAGCAGCAGGCTGCCTATCTTCACCGGGAGGTCCACAACCCCGACGAGCACTTGGAGCAGGAAGATGTTGCTTCCCAAGGCCTGCAGGTTGAGGGCCAGGCCGTAGAAGGTGAAGCCGAAGGCAAACCTGGGAACGAGGGTGGGTGGATCAGCCTGGGGCGGCTGTTCTTCTGCCTGCCCTGTCGGTCTTTTCCAGGCCCATCTTGGGCACTGGGAGAGAGGGGCTGGTGGTACCTGAGGGGGAGCCAAGGAGAGAATCTGGGTGCTTCCCCCCCTCTCTCTGCTCGGCACTCCATTGGAGATGTTATCTCGTTGGCTCTAGATTCCACCGACCCCCTCTACAGAGTCTTTTCTGGGTGGCCTAGGCTTCCAAGCTGGGGCAATAGCCGGTTTATGCCTGGTGCCTCTGAACAAGACGGGCCAGCCTGTCTGTCTGCCTCGTCTCTCCAGCTTTCCCACCCCATGGCTTTGATCCTCCTCACTCAGTCTCTTCTAGGAACTTGGGCCGGGAATCCCTGCTCACCACCCCACCCAGCCTTGCTTGTCTCCTCTGGGACTCTGACTATAGACAGCAAGGTCCCTGAGCTAAAGGCCATTCTAGAGACATCTCTAGCCGGTGGCCCCATCCCTGGTAGGCAGCTGCCCCGGCTTCAGTCTTCCCCACAGCTGGTAGGGTAAAATGGCATCTTCTACCAGCACAGCATGGAGAGGAAGGTTCGAAGGCGCAGCCCAGGCGTGTGGAGCAGGGTGCCGATCGTGGCGCGGGTTTGGTCCCCACTTGGCTCCTCCTGCGTGGCTGACCGCAAGACCTGTGGGAGTGGGGGCTGTTAGCACCAGGTATCCACAGGCCCCCTCCTCCAGGGGCCCTCCTTCGAGAGCCAGGGCCCTCACTTGACCTCCAAGGGAGCTCCTGTGCCCGGCCAGGGAGAGATCTGAGGGCCAGGGCAAGGGTTGAGGGAAGGCCCAGCTCCGCCTTACCTCCATGGTCAGTGTGTCTCCCTCTGCCTTCCTCCTGTTGAATGCCGCTACCTTCTGTAGCTCCTGCAGGCCCTGCTCCAGCTTGCCCACCGTGAGGAGCCAGCGTGCTGATTCTGGAAGCCACCTGAAGTGGGCAGGTGTGGGAGGGGGCCACTGATTTGGGCCCCCATTGTATCCCCCCCCCCCCCCGCCCCGTCTGTTCCCTCTGCCTAAGGAAGTGTCTTCAGTGGAACTGTAAGCTCCAGTCTCAGGGCAGCTGAGGCCAATGGAGGCCATAAAGGACAATGTGGTAGCAGTGGGTAGCCAGGCCACCTAGATCACCTGTCTCCGTCCTCTCCGAGTGTGGGGGCCTCATGTTCTCTAGTTCCTGAGATGGCTGCTGGAGAGGGAGGGACTCTATTGTCCCTTCCCACCGCCTCCTTGTCCCCTGTCCCCCCAGCCTCATCACAAACCAGGCCTGGGTACAATAAGGACTCCAATGGCTGCAGAACTACAATGACTACCAGGGTATCTCACCCTCATGACATCTTTTCCCAGGTTGGGTTGCCTTCCTGCTACAAACAGCTTCACCCTCGCTGCTCAGGGCTCAGGCTGGGGCCAGTGTCTGTAACATCCCCAAGGTCCTCTGTCTGCTCTGCTCTGAGCCACTGATCCTTGGACCCTTTGATCCCATCGAGCCTGATGTCCCCTGGCCCTGCCTCAGCCAGCTCTGTGTCAGGATACGGCTGCTTGATATCAACTTGCTTCTCACTGTGTTGGCACCAAACACAGGTCACTCCCTGTCTCACCGAACAGATCTCTCTCTCTCTCTCTCTCTCTCTCTCTCTCTCTCTCTCTCTCTCTCCTCTCTCCTCTCCCCCCCCCATGCATGCATGTACGTGAGTACACGACCCCCCCACACACACACACACTTACTTACTGCACTGAGAAGTGTTCAGCCCTCCAGGCCTTTGGTAGTGACCACCACACAGCATTGCTCCCCCTCCAGGCCCATGATTACAAAAGGTTCCCCCCACACACACACCGAGGACATGCTGTCCCCTTTGAGCAGCAGCTGGGAGGAGCCATTTGTTTTATATCCACTAGGACCCTGAGCACCCCCTCCCCAGCCCTGATTTGAAGGACAAGGGGATGAAAGGACAAACAGAGTCCGTGATTCCCAGTGACCTGTTGGCCTTGGGAGACTTGGACAGTGAGCTGGAAGAGGCACCTGGGAAGTAGGCGGGAGGGGTCAGGGGTGGGGAGGGGTCAGGGGTGAGGAGGGGTCAGGGTGAGGAGGGGTCAGGGGTGGAGAGGGGTCAGGGGTGAGGAGGGGTCAGGGGTGAGGAGGGGTCAGGGGTGGAGAGGGGTCAGGGGTGAGGAGGGGTCAGGGTGAGGAGGGGTCAGGGTGAGGAGGGGTCAGGAGTGAGGAGGGGTCAGGGGTAAGGAGGGGTCAGGGTGAGGAGGGGTCAGGGGTGAGGAGGGGTCAGGGGTGAGGAGGGGTCATGCAGGTAGTTGGAGACCTGAGGCTGGAGGTATGAGTCCAGGTGGGACTGGAGATGCTGAGGGAGGGTGTAAGGGTGGGGATGAGGTAAGCTGAGGCAGAGATTTGGGGTCTGCAGCATATGAAAGGGTCTGGAGTTACTAACTAGCAAGACCCCCTGAGGAAGGGAGCTCCACTGTGTGTGACTCCAGTCTGCTGCTGGGCCACAGAAAGATGGCAGCTGGCCTGCTGAGGGCGAGTTGGAGCAGGGGCATCTGGGCTTTGGGCAGCAGTGGTGAGCTTCTTGAGGCTCTTGACCCCCAGGGCTCCTAAGCCCTCTGTCTGCAGAGGAGCGTCTCCCACATTGAACCCCCGAGAGTGGGCAGAGCGTCCTTCAAGGAGGCTGCAGCACCCACCATGAAGAGACAAAGTAGAGGAGGAAGGGCGCAGAGACAGCCAGCTGCAGCATCCTCCAGTTGCGCACACCGTAGGCCATAGAGCCTGTCAGGACCTGGCCAAAGCTGAAGCCCACGGAGTTCAAGGTCATCATCAAGGTGCGGCCCCGGGCTGATGTCCACTCCATCACTGCCAGGTGGAAAGAAGGGCTCAATCCTGGAGTGTGCATTCAGCCTCCCCAACCCAGCACCGACGGGGGACATACAGAGACTGACTGTGTTCATCATGACACCCGCCACTGCGGAGGCCACCAGGAAACGGAACAGGCAGTAGAGGGGAAAGATGGGAATGAAGGCAGCTGTGATGCCCGACACAGCCACCTGAAGGTAGCTCCAGGTCAGCACCCTCCTGCGCCCGAACCTGCAGGACAGACACATGGGGAGGCATACCGTTGGCCAGCAGCAAAGACCTGGGCCGGGAAGGGCCATCCTGTTCCTGCCCCCTGAATGAGGACGGCACAAAGCCACACGTGGGGCCAGACTCGTGTTCTCTACCCATGGGGCGGTTATGAGCACAAGAAGGCTCAAGTCAGGCCTGGCAGGAGCACCCAAGCAGTGTCTGAAGGCTGGTGTGTGACAGAGCAGATTTTAGGAATGAAAATTTGGAGAGAAACAGTGACCCCTCGAACTGGTGAGCCTATGGCTTAGAGAGAATGTCAGGTCCATTCAGGAGAGCCTGCCTGGACCAGCTGGGCACACTCACCTGTCTGAGGTGTGGCCACACACGGCGGCTCCTACCAGGATTCCAGCCAGGTAGATGGACTGGGCCATGGGTCTCATGGCCTGGGAATCACACACCAGGTCCCACTGGAAGAAAAGAAGGCCAGAGCTCACATCAGGAGGAGGGCAGTTAGGGGCAAAAGAGCTAGAAGGGAGCTGGGTGTGGGCAGGGCCGTGAGGCACCCACAGGCTTAGTAGCTTGGGCTCTTAAGAATTATCCTGTCACCCTTGCTACTGGGTCAAAGGTCAGGACCCCTCCAGCCTCATCTGCTGCCTCCTGAGCCATGGCTCTTAGCTGAGAGCCCTCCACCTTCCCTGGAGGCTTGCTTTCTTTTGCGCGCGCGCGCGCACACACACACACACACACACACACACACACACACACACACACACGCGTGCGCTCAAACCCAGGGACCTTCCTCCTTCCTGCTTGCTGGGGTAGTTGCCCCTCTCCATTAGCTTGGACTGTTTGACTCCTCCTCCTCCTCCTCCTCCTCCTCCTCCTCCTCCTCCTCCTCTTTTTCCTCCTTCTCTTCCTCCTTTTCTCTTTCTGTGTGTGGGTGTGTGTGCATAGAGAATGTGTGTCTGTGTGTGTGTGCATAGAGAATGTGTGTCTGTGCACGGTGCAGTGCTTGTGAGGGTCAGAGGTCAATCTCTGAACTGTCTACCTTATTTTTGTGACATCGTCTCCTCAATGAACCTGGGGCTCACTGATTAGACCGGGCTGGCTGGCTAGTGAGCCCCGGGAGCCGCCCTGCTTCTGCCTCTCTAGAGCTGATATTGCAGTCATGCCGCCACCTGGCCCATGTTTTTCATGGGTGCTGGAGAGCTAACTCAGATTTTCATTCTTACAGGACAAGCTGATTTATCTCCCCAGCCTGCCAACACCTCTCATGAGAGGCCAGTGCTTGTCTGGGTCCTGTGCCCTCAGCCTAGAGACAGCCAACAGGTTCCTGAGACTGGGTGACCTGGAGTCCCAGCCAAGGCTCAGCTATGGATAAAGCCATGGGGTGATGCAGAAGCAGGGCCAGTGCCACCCCAGGCCAGTCTGTGTAAACGTAACTCACTGAGTAGTTCAGGCTGGCCTCAGACTCATGATAATCCTTCTGCCTCCCGAGGGCTGGGATCACAGGCACGACTGACTAAATCTAACTTTGCAGATGGACTCTTGCTCTTAGTCCCCTGCAAGTCTTGGTTGCCCCCACCCCATCCCCTCCGCCCACAGTGAGGAGGCCTGGGGAGGTATATCCTTTTTGAGACTGGAGCACTAAGTCCAGGCAACTGTGACTGTGATTTTGACCTCCCAAGCACTCTTACTGTGGTCACGATCGTGGACGTGAAGACACTGCGGTCATAGACCCAGCCGTCCTCACATGGCTCAGTGTCCGCCTCACTCCAGTTGGTGGCCGTGGTGTTGGTCTTCATAAGCTGCCATTGAGGTTGACGGAAGCGGAGGCACTGGTGGAGTTGCTGAGCAGGGCCAGGTGGGATGGAGACGGTCAGAAGGTCATCGGGCCCAAAGTCCCCAGGGACACTTGCCTGGGCAGTACTGTTGTCCAGAAGGGGCACCCAACAGCGGTGGCGGGGCACAGCAGCTGAGAAGTTCTCCAGCATGTTCTGGCTGGTGACCCACAAAATGGGGGTCACCAGAGCCACGGTCTGGAGGACCTGGAACCTGCCCAGGCCCCCTACTCGGTCCAGGAGTTCAGAAAATGCCATGGATTTCTCCTGGGTCTCACCATGCAACTGCCAGTTCACAGAGGCTGGCCCAGGACCCCCGCGTCAGTCTGATGAGTCTCCTTCCCTTACAGCTCTGCCCACGCCCATCTTCTCGGGGGCACGTCAGGACAACCGTGTCACCCAGTCAGAGCCGACCAAGGCTCCTTGGTATCTGCCTGCTGGCTGTTTTTAGGGGCGGCTCACCCTCAGACCTAGAACCCTCTGCTGTAATCTAGAGGCCTCGAGGTCCTCTCAGAGACACAGCAGACCCTGGCTCCCAGAAAGGAAAAAACAAAAAGCAAAAACGCAAGGAGGGGGGAGGGAGAAGTCACTCTGACTAAAATTAAAGTGTGACTAGGAGTCATTTAATAGAAGAAGGTTTAGTAATCATTTCTTCAAAGTTTAACCAGGCCAACGGCATTGCGAATGAAAGTCTCACCTTCTTTCCCCAGCTTCCCTCATGGCCCTGGCCTCTGTTTGGCAAGACCTGGGCCCTAGTCTTGCCACTAAGGGTGTTGGGGGCTGTCAGCCCTCAGGGCTCCTGCCCACCTTACAGGGACCTCAGGACTATGCTGTGCTCTAACCCAGGCGAGGTGGCTGGGAGGCCTTGCTGTAGGGAAAAGGGGGCTGGCTAAAGAAACCCACCCTGACCCTGGAGCCCAGAACTAGGGAAAGATGCTCAGATCAGGGCAGAAAGAAACACAGTTTGGCTCAGTCAGATCAGAGAGACATCAGATCTCTTCCCCAGGCCAACTGACTTGTGAAACCAACCAATGACAGAGCAGGATAGTAGAACCCTGGGCCAGGGGTTGACTCCACCCTCAAGACTTCCTGTGTAAACTGCTCAGCCTAGTCAGTTAGAAAAAAGGCTGTTCTCTCCACCCTGGTAGAGGCAGCTACTCTCCTGGACTCCTCCTTCCCAAATAAATCTCTTCCTCAAAAGAGTTTTTTGGGTGTGAAGATCTTCATTCACTGGCGTAGAGAAGATTCTTGCTGAGAAGTTCCCCAGTGGACAAAACAAGAGGCGCGGGGCGGGGGGGGGGGGGGGGGGGGGCTGAAAAGGCAGGGCAAGGAGGAGCTGAACAGATCTTTGCTGAGACTCTCTCCAGTTCAGCCGTCAGAGCTGACCTAAGCAGCTCAAGGTGTTGCCTGACACCAAACCCAGAGTTTTTGCAATCAGTTTACTAACATTTTTGGTGAAATTTACTCACATTTTTGGTGCTGAAACCTGGGACACCAAACCCACAGAGTCGAAAAACGTGCACTTTACCTACATTTTGGTGCCGAAACCTGAACATCAAACCCACAGAGTTGCAAAATGTGCAGTTTACTGACACTTGCGGTCTCAGGGCTGTCATGATGCTAGCTTGAACGGTAGCCTATGCTTGGGGATTTGTGCGTACCCATGCCGTCCAGTCTATGGGCCTCACTGGTCACCTGAGGCTGCCACTGATCCTGCTCTCCTTCATTGATTCCCTGTATGAGCCTCAATAAGCTTTTTTGACATTACCATATGCCCCTTAAGACAAATGTCCTAAACTATTGAGGCTCTGTCTCTTCCCTGGGTCTCCTTGTCTTAGGATCAATTCTTTGCCCATCATCACACAGCCCTCAGTCGGGGATGGAGTCACAGTTCACACCCTGGCTCTTCAGCTCCCAGTCTCACGTGTCTCTAAGCTGAACTAATTCCGAGAATTTTGCCCCTGTTCTGTCACCTCCTCCCACCTGTTACGACACTGCCAAACCTCACACTGAATCCTGTGTTAGGCGCCAGGGGCCATGGTCCTCTAGCAGAGCAGCAAGCACTCAACCATGGAGCACCTCTCCAGCTCGGCTTGCCTGCTCTTTGAAGGATTCCCTGGCTGCTGGGAGGAGAACAGCCTGGCCAAGGGGAATGTGTGGAGGAAGTGTCCCCCAGGAAGCCATGGGGGCAGAGTGTGAACAGAAATGGTGGTGAGGGCTGGCACAGAAAGGCAGGAGAGAAGCCTGTGGGCACCAGGCTTACTGACTGGTGTGGGTTCAAGGTAGTTCTGGGAGTGGAAGAGGAAAAACTGTGGTCAGGCGGTGGGTGATGGGGCCAGTCACAAAGGTGAGGCGTCCTGGGGAAGGAGAAGGTCAGAGTTCAGTGGCTATCCCCAGCTCTGAGTGGGCTGAGCTCAGCATATCCCTGAGCCATTCAGGTGGTGGCACCTTGGAGTGACTTGGGGACAAAGAGCATGTGAAGTCACAGGCCAACAGAGACCTTTCATAGAAAGAGGTGTGGTGGAAGCCAGACCCTTGACCAGGCATGGAGCAGGGGACCAGCCAGAGAGATGTGAGGACAGGAATGGTCAGCAATGAAATATAGCCCAGCACGGCATTCCTGAAGCAGGGTGAACATTAATGCTGAAGACAGGGGAGGTGGAGTCTGGGGACTGGACCTGGCCACATGAACTTCCCTGATGACCATGTCCCAAGGGACTGTTGCAAAGGATGAGGTGAAATCCAGACAGGTGCAGGGGTCACATGAAGACTGGAAGATAGGAAGTAGGATCAGGGCATACAGGCAACACATTCCAGGAGCATCCAACGAGAGGCTGGAGACCTGGAAATCGTGTGGATCAGCCATCCACTGCTCTGACAAGCTGTCCCCAAGATGATTCTCTTGCTCTCTTTCCGAAATAAGGTCTCGTTCCAGGTTGGCCTCAGACCTCCTGGCTCCACCCCAAGTGACGAGATTACAGGCGGGCATCACCACCGCTGATTTATGCACTGCTGGAGATTGAACCCAGGGCTTCATGAGTGCTAGGTAAGCACTCTGCCGACTGAGGTATAGCCCCAGCACTCTGTGTGTTTGTGAGACAGGTTCTCATGTAGCACTAGAACTCTCTAGTAACAGAGGACAGCCTTAAACTCCTGATCCTGCTGTTCTTGAGTGCTGGGATAGGTTACATTACCATTCCTGACATGGAAGCTCTTTGAAAATAAAAAAACATTTTTACTGTGTATACACACACACACACACACACACACACACACACACACACACAGGCCAGAAGAGATACAGAACCCCTGGAACTGGAGTTATAGGCAGTTGTGAACTGCTGGATGTGGATACAGGGACCTGAACTCCAGTCCTCTGGAAGAGCAGTACATGCTCTCAACTGTTGAGTCTCTCCAGCCTAGAAGCTTCTTAATTGTGTAAAGTCCTAGATGGTTGCTATTGATTGGTGGATGGCTGTCCTCCAAGGGAATGTAGCCCTTTCCTGCTTGTGACCCTACAATTGTCACCTGAAGCCACTGGGCTCATGTGTCAGCCGTAGGGAAGAGAGTACAGGGAATCTACCTACCTGATTTGGCCTTCATTAGCCAGAGCTGAAGGTGACACATAATAATTCTGTCCTCGGTTCAGTGGCGATAGCTATGGGAGGATGGAGACATAGCTCAGTCTCCTTCCGGTCTAACCTCACCTACGCTCTCAGACTTTCCTTTCCCCATCCTGGTTCTTCACTGGGAGGTAGGATGAGGGGACCCGTGGATGGTGAGCTGCAGGACTAATATGTCATAAGTGCTTTGTTTTTGAGAAGATGGTTCAGCTAGCTCATGTGCCAATGGAAGTCCTAGTTAGAAATTGGGACCTTGATGACTGGTAGAAGTCGGACGTAGAGCCAGGTTCCTTGAGCCCCAGAGGGCCAGGTCCTGGAGTCCAGTGGAGGGTGTGGCCCAGCTGCAGATGTGAGGTGCTCCTGGGGCCCCAGGGATGGCCCTCTGTCATGGGGTATTGGGAAGACAAGGCTGGCGACTTAAGATGCAGATGGGCAGTGGGGAATGCGGACATTGTAAGTTTGAGTACAGAAGAGATGTGTGTCTTGGGGAATGCAGCTGGTATCCCCTCAATGCCTGTGATAAGATTTTTGTAAGTGGGCCCAGGGGCCTCTCCAGCCTGGTTCTACTTTTGGATTGACACTGGTCATGGAGGGCTTGGCCCTTTGACCAAAGGAAGCCTGGGACAGTGAGTATTCGGCAGCAAACGGAAGGGGCTCCTCTTGTCCCTGGTCCTTGGAGTTGAAAGGAGTCTGCTGAAGAGGGGCAGGGGTCCTGTGCATTCCAGTAGGTAGAGAAGGGTGGAAAGAGGGGGTCGGGTGCAGGCCAGAAGGAGCTGAGGCAGCAGTTGTTGGTCCACTTTTAATTGGGATGTAAATGCAGGATGGGGAAAGGAAAGTCCAAGAACGCAGGTGAGGTTAGACCAGAAGGAGCCTGAGCTAGCTGCTGAAGGCCTTCATGTCCCTGCTGCTGTGGGCTGCATCAGACAGTAAAGTGGGTGTGTTTTCTAAACAGGCTCTGGCTGTTCTTTGCCATCATCCTTTCCTTGGTCCAGGGCTACATCACGGGCATCTTGACTTTCTGGACTGATCGTGCAGCAGGTTTTTTCTTTCCTTCCTTCCTTCCTTCCTTCCTTCCTTCCTTCCTTCCTTCCTTCCTTCCTTCCTTCCTCCCTCCCTCCCTCCCTCCCTCCCTCCCTCCCTCCCTCCCTCCCTCTCTCCCTCTCTCCCTTTCTCTCTCTCTTTTGGTGTGTGCATCCTCCTGGTCCCCAGTATCCTGCGGTGATGGCAGCTGCCTCTGGCCTCCAGCCAGGCAGAAGAAAGGGCAGGCCAGGCTAGGAGAGCTGACTGTGGGTGACTCAGCAAAGCCCTGGGGGCCAGGGCAAGAGTAGTAAATCCAGGAGGCTGCTGGAGGAGGTGACAGCCTGAGGTGGCTGCTGTGTAGGGTGCTGCAGAGTTCCAGGGTACTGTCCTCAGGTTCTCGAGAAGCCGAGAAATCGTCACTGTAGGATCAGAACTTCTCTGCTCACTTCGTTCTAAAATGGAATGGTACTCCAGGGACAGTCTCTTAGAAGGGACCTAGCAGCCTGTCCCTTGTCACCTTTGAGTGGACATTTTAGTGTGTATTGAGACAGGATCTCATGCAGCCCCTAGCTTTCTTCTGCCTGACTGGAGACCAGAGGCAGCTGCCATCACTGTGGGATATTGGGGACCAGGAGGATTCACACACCGAAGAAGGAGGAGGAGGAGGAGGAGGAGGAGGAGGAGGAGGAGGAAAGAGAGAGAGAGAGAGAGAGAGAGAGAGAGAGAGAGAGAGAGAGAGAGAGAGAAAGGAAGGAAGAAAGAAAAGAAACCCTGCTGCACGATCAGTCCAGAAAGTCAAGATGCCCCCGTGATGTAGCCCTGGACCAAGAAAAGGATGATGGCAAAGAACAGCCAGAGCCTGTTGGAAATCTCTGCATATAACTGATGAGGACCTTAGTCTCCAGTGCTCCTGCTCCCACTGTACAAGCTCTGGGATTACAGGCACCCCCCCCCGCCCCCACCCCTGGTTTTATGGGAACTGAACCCAGGGTGTCCTGCACAGTAGGCAGGCAGGCACTCTATCAACTAGTCTGCAGCCCAGCCCGGAGCAGAGCTCTCCGTGGATCTCCATTGCTGCAGAGAGAGGGACGTAGCTCTTGGGACCCTTTTCCCTCCTCTGCTGCCTGGTCCTGACCCCCCGGGCATCGACTCCTTCCTGTACATGCTCCCCACCTCTGTTCTCTCCTGTCCCTTTTACCAGAACCAGCCATATCCTCCCAAATCTATTCCCTGCCTGTTCCTCTACACCCGTGTGTGGGGGAGAAGCGCCTAAAGATGTCTGTCCCAAGTAGGGGTCCTGAGTCAGGTCACAGGCTTCCAGGCTCCTGAGGGTCGGGTCCCAGCCACTGTTTCTCTACCGGTGCCCCAGGCAGAACTAAAGGCCAGCCTGCCTTTAAAAAGCCCAGGGTGTCTGGAGGATGGGAAGGGTTGGTCTCTGGTTGCCCCTCTCCAGATGTGCGGTGTCTAAGTGAGGAGACGTGAAGCCTGAGCCCACACGCCACCTAGACAATTCCCTCCAGCCCCTCTGAAGCACGGCACTCCTGAATATTGCTCACTCTAAATGGCTGTTCTGGGATGTTCTGGAAATCTGGGCCATTGCCCTTCCATATAAACAGTACCAACTCCACTCCCGATCACTACTGAATGTGTTCTGGACCTGACCTCAAGATCACCTCAAAATGACCTACAGAGCACCCAAGACCTGCTTCCTTCCGTGTTAATGACTGTGATGGTAATAATGGTGGTGGCGGCCACAGTGAAGATGGCAGTGATGGTGGGTGTTGCCATGGTGATGATCACGGTGATGATCTTAATGGTTACAGTAATAAAGGTCCAGGTGAGGTGATTTGGGGAAGGAGGGTGGTGATTAGAGTGATGGGGAGGATTGATGGTGGGGAGGGTAGTGATAGTGATGATCATGGAAATGATGGTGAGGATGAAATGATGACATGGTGTTGGGGATGGGGATGGTGATACAGTGATGGTGGAGCCCGTGAGGACGGTGTGGGTGCTGGTGTTGGTGAGGAGGATGTTGATGTGAGTGAGGATGGTGATGATGGTGGTGACGATGACGATGATGAAGATGGTAGGGAAGGTGATGGTGGGGATAATGATGGTGAGGGTGATGGTGATGGTGGTGGGGTTGGTCACGGTAGGGAAAGTGATGGTGATAATGGGGATGTTGGTAATAGTGACGGTGCTAAGGACAATGGTGATGGAAATGGTGGGGATGAGGCATTGACTCTTGAGTGTGTATTGACCACCGTTCTGAGTCCACCCGTTTAATCATTCTGACATTTCTCCTGAGCAGACAGACCATGCCTGTACACATATTTACAGAGGTGATCCTGAGGCAGAGCAGTGAAGCCGGGCCGACTGCTGCCTGGGGAGCCATGGACTCAGAGGGACTCAGGCCCCGCTGTCCCAGCATCTGCCTGTTTTCCTGTGGGCCACTGCTGTCCTCTCTCCCTAAGCTCCAGAGTCCATTTCCCCTGCTCCTCCACCTCCTCAAGGGGCCCCAGGAGAGTCCCGATGGTGTTCTTGGTGGCTGGAAAGGTCTGTCTTTCCTTCTGTACCCCACCCACTGGGCCTGTTCAGTCTCTAACCAGATTCCAACTTTGTATGTATGTATCCCAAAGTCCCCTAGTAGGCTTTTTCAGATAAAAGTAGCCTTTCTCCTTAAGCTGACTTCCAGGGCCACCCCCACAGCAGCTTTCTCCCCACACCCCGCCTGCCTGCTGTCCTGACTAGCACCCGACAGACACAGGGTCCCCAGGACGATTCTTTTGATCCTGGAAGCATTCTCTATCATTCGAGAGCATTTTCCCTGCTGGCCTCTGGCCAGCTACCTGTGTGTCTTACTGCCCACCTGGAGGTTGTGTGCTGGGCAAAGTGGCTGGGGTGGCCAGAAACTGCCAGCTTGTCATCAGCTAGACAGGCAGCTGGACTTGGGGGTGAGTGTGCTTGAGGCTTTAACTGGCCCCCTCATGGGAGTGCCCCTTTCAGCCCCGTGGAAGGCGTCTGTGGCTCACTGAACAAATCTGCCCTAAGTAGGTCAAGGAGAGCGCCGAGTGGCCGGCTCCATGCTCTCCCTTTCATGTGCCCAGCGGCTCCTGCAAGTTTGGCCTCTCTGCTCCAAAGGGACTTTGCTCTCCTTGCTGTGTCAAAAAGATATTTCATGTTAAAATTCAACGCAAGATGTTAACCAGCCGTAGGAACGAGGCTGTCAAGGCAAGGGCTGCTCAAACAGGTTGAACTTCACACCGGCTTGTTCTGACGCGGGTTCTGCCCACGCTGTGACCAGCTGGTGGGTTTGGACAAGGCTAGGAGAGAATACCACCTATCCTCTGTGTCATCCCCCCTTATGGCTGTCTCCAGGTTCTCAGCCTGTCCTGGGGGATCCCACCTTTACTGCAGGGCATACATACGGGTGTGTTGGGAGGGCTGGAGGGGGCAGGGGCTGGGAATATCTCTTCAGAGGAATGGTTTTAAGAAGGTACCAGGACCAGACTGGCTGTGGGGAGGAGGGGGATGCAAATAAGTAGATTTTGGCGGGTAACCTCATCTCACTAGAAAACAGAGTGCTGGCGTTTGGCTGGCAGGATGCCAACCCAGGGTTTAATGGGGATCTTTCTTCTTGCATTTTATGGACCAAGAATCCACACTTACTAAGATCAGAGACTTGAGCGCTGGCCGTGGTTTCAACAGAGCCCACAGATTCTCCTGAGCCAGTGAGGGCTGGCTGCTTATTCTGCTTGTTCCTTGGAGAAGTCAGTTACCTTCTCTGCATCGAGGTCCCCTCCCCTGAAGCACTGACAATAGTTCAGCTCTTATGAGGCTCTTGTGAGGGCTGAGTTTGTGCCGATAACTTACTCCATTCCCTGGCATGCAGTGAGCACACTGTTCATGCTATTGCCAGGATTATTAGCATGATTATTGTCATCATTATTTTTAATTGTTTTGACAAGGCAGCTTGTAGGTAACTTGTGGGAGCCTCTGAGGCTGAACTTGAGAAGTGCTCCTGGGGAGCTGTGACTGGCTCAGAGTCAGGTCAGGGTTTGGAAGCCAAGCAGAGCCCCACGCTGTTCGCCATGGAGCGAGGCAGGTGAAAATCTGGGTCGAATATGACTCATCTTTTCACATATGGCTAATGTGTGTTTGGTGGCTCTAACAGAGACCTCTTGTTTTTGTCTACTGAGGACACCTCTGAGGCAGATGCTGGGGAAACTGGGCTCCTGGGAACTAAACACAATTGGCTCACTCCCAAGCATGCCTTTTCAGCAGAATATAAAAGAGGGTTTGGGGATAGGCTGGAAGGTACCATGTCCTGTCCCCCACAGAGATATCTCAGCCTGTGCTCTGTGATGCTGCCTCTGTGTCACTCCTGGATGGGTCTTCATCCTGCAAATAGCCTTTTTCTACACCCACACCTATACATGTGCATGCTCATACATGTGTACACACAGGTGCACAACATGCCTGTACCACCCACCCACACCCACACACTGGGAGGACACAAAGGGTAGAGCTTTGAGCAGATGGAATCAGAGAGGGCGAGGCTGCGACTGCGCAGCCAGATGGCCCTTTGGCCTCTTCTCTCTCTTCCATCCCTCTATCCCTCAGTCTGTCTGCTGGATCCTGAAAAGACAGCTTGAGGGGCTGGGGTGTGGCCCGGCTGGTAGAGTACTTGCTTGGCGTGAAACCCTAGGGTTGATCCTGCGGTGCACGCCTGTAATCCCAGCAGTAGGGAGGCCGGAGGAGCAGCAGCAGCTCAAGATCATCCATGCTACAGAGTTCAGAACCAGCTCGGGATGCGAGAGGCCATGTCTTATACACACACAAATAGGTAAACAAACACACACATGCATACATACATACATACATACATGCAGACATGCATACATACATACAAGCAGGATAGCTTGTGTTGGGCCTTGGCACAGAGCTCTGGGCCAGTCTGGGGGAGAATGTACCAGCTGTGTGCCATGGGAGGGTGGGGATAGAGGCCTCAAGTGTGGAGCATCCACCTGCTTTTCACATGAAGGCAGAGTCTATTGGGTAAGGGGTGGCATGGAGGAGGCTAACAGGCAGAGGTAAGAGGGCCTGTAGGCAGCAGGCCCTCCTCAAGGAAAGGATATGTGCACCTCTGGGGCTGGGAAGGGTCTATCCAGAAGACCCCTGTGTGGGGTTGGGTCCACCAAATTCATAGCACTGTGTGCAAAATGGGCAGGTGATGGGGGAGGGGTGGGAACCTGCATAGACTCAGGGTTGTTCGTATTCTAGAACCCTGGGGTGTCACAAGGACTCAGGACTAAACCCTGAATGGGGTTGTGACAGACATCTAGAAACTGCTTTTGATAAAAAGCATCAACTCTTCACTTGGCCCAACCAGTAACAGTAAGACCTAAAGGAAGGACAGACCACCTCCAGGATGTTACAGTTATCCATCATGTGGAAGCCATACCCTAGAGCAGGTCATCTTGTAGCAACCCAGTTTGATCCCTGGGGTGATTAGCCTGTATAACAATTTCTTCTTTTAAAACAACAACAAGCAGGGCAGTGGTGGCACTCGCCTTTAATTCCAGCACTCAGGAGGCAGAGGCAGGAGGATCCCTGTGAGTTCAAGCCCAACCTGATTAATAAAGAAAGTTCCAGGACAGCCAGGGCTACACAGAGAGACTCTGTCTTGAAAAACAAAAACAACCAAAAACAAAAACAAAAACAAAAAAATCAAACAAAAACAAAAAACAAAAAACTCACCCCCACCTCCACCAAACTCATTTAAGGATTTTTTAAACAATGGTTTAGTGTGTGTGTGTGTGTGTGTGTGTGTGTGTATGTGTGTGTGTGTGTGTGTGTTTGCGCGAGCGCTGTAAGGCATTAGATTCCATGGAGCTGGAGTCACAGGAAGTTGTGATCACATGACATGGATGCTGAAAATTGGTCCTCTGCAGGCACAGTCTGCAGCCTCATCTGCTAAGCTCTACCCCGGTAACAACTTAAGGACCACCTTGCAGGACCAGCTGTATTAATGATGGGGCCAAATCTGGGTCAGGACTGCTTAATAATGTACACTTCTCACTGATGCTGCCACCTGAATTCTCCCTCTATACAAAGCTAATTGTGTCAGCAACCCATGATAAAGTTGGGGGTCAGAGGACCCCTTATCTGTTTATCTTCCCAGTGACCAATGATTATGTCTCCTTTTTCTGCTTTTTACCGTTCTTTGTCTCTTTAAGAGTGTTTGGGGCAGGTGGCCAAATCTACCTTATTTGGGTTGCTGCAGTCAAGGCTATTGCCCTACAACTCCATTTTCAGAGGGGGCTTAGAAGAAGTGGGAATGAGAGAAGAGCTGGGCAGCAATCTCAGGCTCCCAGCTTCCACAGCCAAGCAGAACTCAGTGCCATTGGCCCAGATAGGACAACCCAAGGTCTGGGGAAGGTTGAGAGTTCAGTGTGGGCTATTCCGGAAGCTAACAGCTGCTGTTGGGAGGGTCCTGCTGCTGTCCCTGACTTTAGGAGCCTGGTGAGAAGGGACTGTGAAGCAAGTGACTGGTGGCTGGGCCTGCTGTTCTGGCCAGGGCTGGTCATGTGACTGAGCTGGCAGATTGAACTGTGTGGCTTGGCCCCTGAGATCTGTTTGATGTGGTCCACAGGCTGTGACTGAAACAACCCAATCAATGTTGAACACTGGGAGATTTCACATAAAAACTGTTTTTTCTAAGTTAAAAAAAAAAAAAAAAAATTCTCCGGTCTCATGAGCTCCATGGCAACGACTGGATGGACCTGAGTTGCTAATGCCTTCAATTACACCAGTGAGCTCTTCACTGCCCCCTGCAGGTGAGCCCGGTAATGTCCCCTCCAGACCAAGCCCTGATTGGCCTTCTGCAGGTGAGTCCTTCCCTGCTCCGTGCATGCAAGTCGTGAATTGTTCACTTCAAGAAATCCCTGCACTGCCTACTGCAGGCCGATCCCTGCATTGCCCCCTGCAGCAAGCCTTGCACTGGCCTCTGAAGGCCGGTGCGGTTATTAAGTTACCTTTATTCAGACTGCCTGTTCTTACTCACCAGTGTGTTGTTCGTCACCATATCTCCTCCTCTGGTCTGTGATGATTTCTGGCTTCCTTCCTTCCTTCTTTCCTTCCTTCCTTCCTTCCTTCCTTCCTTCCTTCCTTCCTTCCTTCCTTCCTTCCTTCCTTCCTCCCTCCCTCCCTCCCTCCCTCCCTCCCTCCCTCCCTCCCTCCTCCCCTCCCTCCCTTCCTTTTTCCCTTCCTTCCCTCCTTCCTTCCTTCTTTCCTTCCTTCCTTCCTTCCTTCCTTCCTTCCTTCCTTCCTTCCTTCCTTCTTTCCTTTCTCTTCCTCCTCCTTTTAAAAATTATGTGTATGTGTGTTTGTATGTGGGTATGCACGTGAGTGAGTGCAGGGGCCCACAGGGACTAGAGGTTTTGGTGTGGTGTTGGGAATTGAACTCTGGACCTCTGGAAGAGTACTGCATGCTCTTATCCCCTGAGCCACCTCTCCATCTCTCCTTAATTTCTGTCTGTCTTATTTCTTTTTTTATCACGACTTTAACAGCTTTGGGGAGTAACACTCAGGCATTTTATAGAGACCCACAGTTTGGGTTTTCCTGACGTTTTTCTCGTGATCAGACAGGATATGGGCCTTGGGCATATCAGTGATGTGATGACGGGCATCCTCATCCTATCACCCCTGCGAATGTGTGAGCAGTGGCGCGGATATGCACTAAGGACCCCCCAAGAACGTCAGGCAAGGTGGTATCTATCTTGGGTACCCTGACTCAGCCCCTTCACTACATGCTCTTATCCCCTGAGCCATCTCTCCAGCCTTAATTTCTGTCTTATTTCTTTTTTTATCATGACTTTGACAGCTTTGGGGAGTAACACTCAGGCATTTTATAGAGACCACAGTTTCTAAAGAGCTCATTGTTTCCCCACCAGCTCGCTCTCCACGCTTTTCATCCCTTAGCTTCTCTCTCTTGTTCCCTGCTTTCACCCCTCCCTTGGAGTCTCAGGAGAGAACTCATACTGTCCACCGTCACATGCATGTGTGGTCGGGGGACAGCTTTATGGAGTCTGTTCTCTCCTTCGACCCTTACATGAGCACGTCTCTGTTTCTGGACTCCGCAGGACAAATGTTTTCAGTATTGGGGATGGAACCCCGGAACACGAGCATGGGTAACAAGTGCCCTGTCACTGAGCCACAGCGCAGTCCTGCGTTCTTCTCTTTGCAGAACTGTTTGAGCCGATCCAGTTCTTCGTGTTTTCCTGTAAACATTATCAAGCGTGTGCTTGTCGATGTTATGTTGGTATGGTTCTTTGAGGCAGGATCTCATGCAGCCCAGGCCTTCTGTGGAAATTGCTGTGTAGCCACGGATAACTTGGAGCTCCTCGTCTTCCTGCCTCTCTCCTACATGGTGTGATCACAGGTGTGTGTCTGCACGGCTGGCTGTGCTCGTCCAATTACACAAAGGAGCCAACATGGAGGTGACGTCGAATCTGTGAAGCAAACTGTGGAGAATTGGCATTTTAATAATGCCGGGCTTCCCAATCCTGAACGCAGGCCAAATGGTTACTCTTTAGGCCTGTGTTTCTTCATGAGCTTGTGCATTTGTTCCTTCTAGCATCATTCATCAGCCGCCTTTCCTTCAGTGATTTACTCCTGGGTATCACTCCTCCCCATGCCATGGTTAGGTGGGGTTTGCATTAGCACATTTGGTTCTGGGGGTTACTAGCTTCCAGAAATACAATATATCAAACGTGCATTCTTCAGCCCTGCCAACCTCAATTGTTTTAGTAACTTTTATTTTGATAGGGTCTTTTCATGTAGCCCAGTGAGCTGGCTATTTTTTGTTGTTTTCGAGACAGGGTTTCTCTGTGTAGCCCTGGCTGTCCTGGAACTCATTCTGTAGACCAGGCTGGCCTCAAACTCAGGGATCTGCCTGCCTCTACTTCCTGAGTGCTGGGATTAAAGGCGTGTATCACCACTGCCCAGTGAGCTGGTTACTTTTGATTATCAACTACACACAGCCTAGAATCACTGAGAGTCTTACTGAGGAATTGTCTAGATCAGCTTGGGCTGTGGACATGTCTGGGGAGCATTGTCTTTAAGTTTTGATTGATGTAGGAAGACCTATCCTGAATCCAGGGACACCATTTCATGGGCTAGCTGTGAACTGTATATGAAGGAAGCTAGCTGGGCAGAAGCAGGAAGCAAGGATGGTTCGTTCTCACTCTGCACCTGACCGTGGAGCAGTATGACTAGCTGCTTGGGTTTCTGCCATGACTTCCCCTCAATAAAGGGCTGTGTGAAGGGCTCTAGCAGGCTGGAGCAGGGCAAACATTGCAGACTGGTTTTACCCTTTAACCTTTTTCTTCTCCTTTGCTAGAAACCATTACATTCCTAAAGCTACTCCCCAAGAATTATCCCTTATTTGGCCACTTCCTCCTCTTGAGACTGACTAACGAGGTCCGGCTCTCAAAGTACTGAAGTCCATCAATCAGTTGGACTTTGACTTCCCTAATTAACATGCCCAATCAATATTAAACACCTCATCCTAACACAGGGGTTTCCCTTTTTCTTTTATAAATTGCCATTTGCCTACGGGTCACATCTGTCTCCACTCTATCCAGAGGCAAATATCCCTTCTCCCCTCTCTCTTGTTCCTCTTCCTTTCTCCTTTGTCCTCTGTCTTTGTCTCTTGTTCTCTGCCCTTTCTTCCTCTGGGACAAATAAACCTCCTGTGTGCTGAGAACTTGGTCTTGGGGTGTCTTGTGCCGACATTGAAGTCCTTTTACTGTGACCTGGAATCGTTGTTGTTTTGTTTTGGGATTTTGTTGTTGCTACTGTTGCTATTGCTGTTGCTGTGTGTGTGTGTGTGTGTGTGTGTGTGTGTGTGCGTGTGCGTGTGCGTGTGCGTGTGCGTGTGCGTGTGCGTGTGCGTGTGTGTGTGTGTGTGTGTGTGGTTTTTCTGTGTAGCCTTGGCTGTCTTGGAACTCAGTCTGTAGACCCGGTTGGTCTTGAACTCACAGAGATCCTCCTGCCTCTGTCTCTTGAGTGCTGTATTTTAAGGTGTGCACCACCACCTGATGATTGTGACCTGGAATTGTAAGTCCAATGAATCCCTTTTCTTCCAAGTTGCTTTCTGTCAGGTTGTCTCAGCACAGTCACAGAAATACAGCTAGAATACCCAGGCTATTTTCAAGCCTGTGGCCATCTTGTTGCCTCAACTTCTGGGTAGCTGGGATTGCAGATGTGTGTCTCCACATGGTTTTCTGAAGTGTTTATCTAATTATTCTTTATCAACAAAAACTTGGGAGTCAGATATTGGGGTAAGAAACTGAATGATGAGAGAAGAGTCAGAGAAGTGACCAGTGACCTCTCTCTCTCTCTGTCTCTCTCTCTTCTGTCTTTCTCTCTCTCTCTGTCTCCGTCTCCCTGTGTCTCTGTCTCTCTGTCTCTCTGTCTTTCTCCCTCTCTATCCAAAAGGGCCAAAGCCCTCTCTAAGCTCTGTCCTACTACTTCCTGTGTCTCTCTATCTGTCCTCAAGTCTCCAAAACCTCTATGTTTAATTTTGATCAGCTCCACTTTCTGATTCAAAGCAAACTTTTTTGGCAGTCTCAGAAGCATCAGAATTTGATCAAAATATCACACAACATTTTCCAATTTTTATCTAAATAAAAAGGGAAGGTTTTAATTCTGACACAGAAACTATATACAATAAGAACAATTATCAGGTAAGAATTATACTGATAATGTCCAGTCCATTTGCATTTGGAAAATTCAGAAAAAAATCTCTATTATCCATCTTATGTTGGTGAGTCCAAAGTTTTGTATCTAATTCACTTCCCATCCTAGCTTGTATTACCAACCCCAAACTATATTTTTTAGACCTCAAACATTTTCTTAGATAGACAATTTAAGCTTTTATGTCTCTCAACCTTATATACTTTGTATCTCTTTTGTGAGTTTCTTTTCTGAATTTGATAACAAGGAAAACTAACTGTAACTATTTAGCCTTCAACTCCATCAGAGACCCAAGAAGGATATAATATTACCTGAGTAAACAGGAAATACAGAGCAAACAACTTCCAAAACTATAGAAATGACAGAAACAGCTGGTGCCTGGACAGGCACCCAAGCTTCCTCTACAACGTTGGAGAATCTATCTTTGGCCTACAGGCAGGCTTTTCTGTGAAGCAGGAATTTTGAAGGACTGTCCTACCTTGTCTTGGCAAAGTTCGGCAGTTGCTTTCTTTTATGTCCTGCTTGTCCAATTTGGACAGCATACTGTCAGCAGTCAAGGCAAGGACAGTTTCTTGCCTAGTGGCTAACTTTACCACAAAGAAAGCAAACTCCATATGGAAGTTCTTCGATGCCCATCATCTTTTCTGAAGTATATTGGTGCTGCCAGGAGAAGTGTCTCATTATCATGAAAAGCCTTATGTTAGCAAAATATCGTAAATGCCATATGCTGTAGCTCTCTGAAGTGTGTGAAGATTACCTGCCTCTCTAAAATAGATATCTGTTTGACCTTGAAAACATACCTAATATGACTACAAGTTTGATTGTTATAGGTGACTATTAACTTGAATTTCTTTATTATCCTAAATAGTTTGTAATAATAACATTCAAGGACCAGGAATATACATTACATTGTTAAATGAGCCGCATAGGTACAATATCTTAAACAAGAGTAGAAATGTATATACAGTATTTTCTAACAAAAAAATAACCTTAAATTTGTATCAGCATACAAAAATCATTAGCAATGTAAAATATTTAAGACTAGTAGTTGCTTTTTTTTAGTTTAAAAGATGATTCAATAATCTACCCTTTTATCCTATCATTTCTACAAACCCCCTTTTTCTTTTCAGAATGAGTTCTCTGAATCTAATCTCCTTTGTTCAGATTTTTCCTGACCATTACCAATAACAACTTGTAACCAACCCCCCTAAATGATGAAAACTATCCATAACCCACTGAATGACCAAAAACCACCAACCTCACCTCTTGGGAATATAGAGTCATGTTCTTTAGACTGCTTCCTACTGTCTGGGGGATGGAGCATGACAGCATCTTTGGGGACCCTGATAAAATTGAGATAATGGTCAAGTCCTGGGAGAGCTAGCTGTATCGTTTGTTGCCAGTCTCTGTGTAATAGGAAACTGTAGAGCTTATCTGAAGTCCTGGCTGGAGTAGTGCATGAGGCTGGACCACCTCAGCTAGCCGCCTTGAAATTGTACTGGCAGTTTGCAGTCCAAAGCTGATCTTTGGGTGGGGTTTGTCAGCTTAGTGGTATTACCACAATCCAGGTGGAATTGTTGTTGTGGGGATCCACCATCCTTTTGGAGAATTCAAAGGTCACTATTAGGAATGGTCACAGTTCACTGCAGAAAACTTAAACATTTTAAATGATATATGCTGCAGACTACAGAGAGGTTAAAGGACCACAATTTGTTAAGTTCATCCAGGCACACAAACTTAATTCCTAGTTACCTGATTCAGACTCAAGCCTGAAATCATGTACAGGAAGCTAGATGAATCCTTTTTCTAGAATTAGTTAGTACACTATATGACCATTAATATCATGACAGGAAGTGTGTGTGTGTGTGTGTGTGTGTGTGTGTGTGTGTGTGTGTCTTATAAATTTTGAGGTAATATTTATACCTTAAGAAAAGTTTTAAGGAGTCAAGATAAAACCAAAGGGATAGTGGCAATAGAATAATCCCTTAATTTTGGTTTTTCTTCTGCCCCATACCAGGTGACTCTTCCGACATGAGGCAGATTTTGGATTTTCCTTTAATGAGCATGCTTGAGTTAGAGAAGAGGGCCATGCTCTCCAACTCCAAAGTCATCTTTAATTTTTAAATGAACGTGGCCTACCAAAAGACCATTTGTCTTCTATGTCTGTGGAGAACATCAGAAACAAACATGCATTGGGCTGCAAGAATATATTACAGAGATTAGGCTATATTTAATAAGCTCTACCTTGACTGATCAGGGAGTCCTTCAAGAGGAAGCCATTTATCAAGGAATATTTGGTGTTATTTAGTTTTAATATATATCACCTGTCTTCTGCCATGAAATTCTTGTGTGCTCATATACTACGAGGCCATATGGCAAACAGTTTAGCTTCTCACTGCTGATCCACTAGGTAACACCCCTACAGAGTCTAGGAGACAGGCAGACTGTACATGCATAGCCTTGTTTCTTGTGCAAATGAAGCTCAGACCATCTTTTGCCTTCAGGCCTAGTAGTATTGCAGAGTACTCAGGACAATAGGGATTTTTGTATAAACAGGTGCAGTAAAGACTGGAGCAGAATTTCTGGTCCAGGCAGAGCCAAGTGTGGCCAGAGAGAAGGGAAGAAGGCAGAGTTTCTGTAGATGGTAAGGCTTAATGGCTCAGGCCCAGGAGTGAGGAGCAAGGAAGAGTTTTTGTAGATTGTAGGTGAATTAGATCAGGAGAGGAGAAGAGGGAGGAAAGATGGAGGATGAAGGAACAGGGGATGAAGAAGAGATCGAAAGCATAAGGGGTTAGTTACTACTAGGGCTATGAGGGGACAGGAAAAGTAGGTACAGAGAGGAACTGGATGTGAGGACAGAACTGAAGCTGTGTAGATAGAAGTTTGTTACAGAGAAATACAGTAAACGGATGAAAGAGCATGGTGTACATTGATTCCTTGTCCTCAGATAACCCCACGCCAGATGTAGCGTCTTCCCCAGGACCCTAGGAAGATTGATGAAATTTTATCTTGTTGGAAATGTGCTATATCATTAGGCCAATTTACTTTTTCTTAGACATTTTCTTTTCTGGATGATTTGTCCTTTTTCATCACACAGCTCATTTGTCTGGTGGTCTTCAGATTCCTTAGCTGGATGCCTTCATTCTTCTGGAAAAACAAAAACAAAACCCTGCCCCAACCCAAACTTTTGGGAGTTTCCCTATTGACAAGTTATATCTGATCAAATGAAAATCATTTGTTAGTCTTATAAGTTAGTTTAGATTGAATGGCCACACTGTTTGATGAACTATTGCCTCTTCTAATCAAGAGGTCTCTCCTAATCTTTATCTATCTTGATGGTAGCCATAGCTTTTCTTCTCCTGTGGAAACAAAAGCAAAACCTCTTCACCAATGTAACACATATATTGGTTTCCATTCTGAAGTCAACACATCTTTAAAGTACAGAGGCTGATTTAATTCAGTAGATTTTTTCTGTTATTCAATGTCTCTCTTCAGCTGTCATTCCTTTCTCATTAGCATTTAAAAATTAAAGTTAATAATGCACTGTGCCATCTATTTCTGGTGGTCTTCATTACCCCTTTCTGTTTATTAAGCTTATCTTTTAAAGTGTAATTAGGTATTTCTATAACTTCTTGCCCAATAGGATTGTGTGGTATACCTATAATATGCTTTATGTTGTAATACACAAAAAAAAATTCATTTTACTAGAGGCATATGCTGGAGCAATGTCAGTCTTAATTTGTACAGGTATTTCCATGATGGCCATAACTTCTAATAGATGTGTAATTACAGAATCACCCTTTTCAGAACTCAAGGCAGTTGCCCATTGAAATGCTGAAAATGTATCTATAGTATAGTATACATATTTTAATTTTCCCAAACTCTGCAAAATGAGACACATCTCTTTACCAATTTTCATATCTTTGAGTACCATTTGGATTACTTCCTGCAGGTAGTAGAGTTTGGTTACACAAAGAACAAGTAGGACATTTCCTTATAATTTCTTTGACTTGTTGCCAAGTGATGAAAAAATCTTTCTTCAAACCCTTGATATTAACATGCTGTTTCTTATGAAATTCTGAGGATTCTAGCACATTTCCTATCAGTAGCTCATCAATTTCATTATTACCTTGTGCTAGAGGGCCTGGTAGACCTGTATGGGATCTGATATGTGTTATACAAGGGATGTTTTCTATTTCTGATTATTTCTTGTAATTGAATAAATAGCAAAGTTAATTCTGTATCATCTAGAATAAGTTCAGCAGTTTCAATATGTAAAACAACTCTTTCTGCTTATTGAGAGTCAGTAACTATGTTAAGAGGTTCTGGAAAACCTAATAATACCATGAGAATAGCATATAATTCTGATTTTTGAACAGAATCATAAGGGCTTTGAGCCATTTTGTTGAAATTTCCTAACTTATAACCCACCTTTCCTGATTTATTTGCATCATTATAGAATGTAGGGCTCCAGAAATTAGTGTTCCCTGTATAATGTGAGGAGGGATCCAGTTAGTTCTCTTTATAAACTGAAGTTTCTTACTTTTGGGATATTTGTTGCTAATCTCTCCCCCAAAATTACTGGAAGCTCTTTGCCAATGTTCATTTTCTGCCCATAATGAGGAAATTTTAGTATTAGTAAAAGGTATTACAGCCGGGCGGTGGTGGTACATGCCTTTAATCCCAGTACTTGGGAGGCAGAGCCAGATGGATCTCTCTGAGTTCGAGGCCAGCCTGGTCTACAGAGTGAGATCCAGGACAGGCAACAAAACTACATGGAGAAACCCTGTCTCAAAAAAACAAAAACAAAAACAAAAACAAAAACAAAAACAAAAACAAAAACAAAAAGGTATCACAATTTCTGCTAGGTCTATTCCTGCTAATTGACAAAAATCTTAATTTTCCTTTCAGAATCAGTTCAGAAACTTTTCTACAAAGGTCTTTAATTTTTTTACTCTGTTTGTGTGGTCAAAATATCTATTCTAAGATGTTATCTTCTCTCTGCATTAGAATTCCTGTAGGAGAATGTGTAGAAGGTAAAATAACCAGAATACAATCAAATACTGGATCCAACTGATCTACACGTGCATCCTATAATTTCTTTTCTATCCAGAGCCAATTCTCTCTCAGCCTCAGCTGATAATTTTTTTTGGACTATTTAAATCCTTATCAACTTATAAAGTTTGAAATAAATTACTTAGTTCTTGAGTTGTCAATCCAAGTGTAGGCCATAGCCAGTTAATATCTCTCAGCAATTTTTGAAAATCATTACGAGTTTGTAATTGATCTCTCCTGATTTGTACTTTCTGTGGTTGAATTTTTTGTTAACTTATTTTATATCCTAGGTAATTAATAGAATCTCCTCTTTGTATTTTTTTCAGGAACAATATGTAATCCCCAACAAGGCAAAATTTTCTTTACTTCAAACATTTTCTATAAGGTATCTGCATCTGAATCAGCTAGTAAGATATCATCCATATAAAGGTAAATTATATATTGAGGAAACTGATTATGAATCATTTTCAATGGCGGTCATACAAAATATTGGCACAAGGTGGGGCTGTTTAACATCCCTTGTGGAAGAACTTTCCACTAATCCCCCTTAACAGGATGAGAATTATTATAAGAAGACACTGTGAAGGCAAATTTTTCTCTATTCTGTTCTTGTAGATGTACAGTAAAAAAAAATCAGTCTTTTAAATTAATTACTATAATAGACCTTCCTTTAGGTAATAGAGAAGACAAGGGAATTCCAGACTGTAAAGAGCCCATTGGTTGAATCACCTTATTAATAGCCCTTAGATCTGTTACCATTCTCCATTTTCCAGATTTCTTTCTAAGACAAATATAGGAGAATTCCAAGGACTGGTCAATTCTTCAATATGTTGAGCATTTAGCTGTTCCTGTACCAGCTGTTCTAAGGCCTGTAATTTTTTTCTGATGTCACAGACCTTTGTCCCACTCAAACAGGTTTGTCAGTCAATCATTTTAAAGGCAGGGCTGCTGGTACCTTTGAAAGATCAGCAGCTGTTATGCCCTATTTATGTACAACCTGAATGTCTGGTGACCATTCTTGATAATATCTTTTAATATTTTTCTCAGAAGCATACATTAGTTTATGTTTTATTTCTGAGATTAGAGTAATGTTAATCTGGGTATTCCATTGCAGTAACAAATTATGTCCCCATAAATTCATTGCTATGTCTGCCACATATGGCTTTAAATTTCCTCTCTGTCCTTCTGGTCCTATACACTTGACCCATCTTGCACTTTGTTTTACCTAAGATGAAGTTCTAGTCCCTAGAATCTGAACATTTACTCCCTGAAGAGGCCAATTTGGATGCCAAGATTTTGGTGCAATTATTGTTACATCTGCCCTGTGTCTACAAAACCCTCAATTTCAATGCCATTTATTTGTATTTTTTGTTAGGATCCTGCCCTCACTCCAGCACATGCGCAGCTTGGGTTTTGCATCTTACAGCATCAGGGGGCACTGGAGACTATGTACTCATGATGTGGTCATGCAACCTGTGCCTTAAAAAGCCAGACGCGGACCCCACCCTCTCTCTCTGTACCCTGCTCTGCTCTGCTCCCTCCCCCAGGCCTGGGTCCCCTCTCTCTTCCCCTTTTTCCCTCCTAATAAAGCTCTTTGTAACTCTGGTAGTTGTGGCCATGGTCCATGACTTTTCCGCCCATAACCAGTGCCACCAACCAGCGCCATTTACCTATCATTTTTAGCTTTGGTCTTTGCTCATTTATAGAAGTTTGCCAAAATACTTGTTTTATAGTCTCTCCTGACAATTTTGTTTTATCAAATGAAGCTGTTCTTTCATCCAGAGCCTTATAGTTTTTCACAACAGGCATTAAGTCTTTTAATTGCTCTGTGGAAGAGTTTCCCAATGCTGACAGGGGATGATTGAACCAAATTTGACACAGGGGCCTGCAAGAGGCCCCCTAAGGCATTTCCTGGTGGCAGAGGGTTACTTTGCCTCTCCTGTGGGAGCCCACAATTGACTCAGTTTCCCAGTTTGAATCTGAAGTCTATTCTGAGTCATTAGAGTTCAAGTTTGTTTGCTCCAAGGCTGTGAGAAGGTTCTGATTAGCCCACAAGAAGGAACATACTATCTAGCTAGATGCAGGCTGCTGATGCCAGCCACAGGTACATTGAGATAGAAAATAAAACTGCCTGCTCCTTGATGCAAGGCAGGATAGATAGCAGTTGAATGCCTGTGTTGTGCATTGTTCTACCTCTGTCCTTCAAGACTGTATATAACCTGGCTGTGAAATAAACTCAGGGCTGTCCAGCATTGACCAGCAGACCTCTTGACTCTTTTCTGTCTTCTTCATTGTCTCTTCAATCCGCATGCCTCTACCTAGCTACCCAGCTGACTCTCGGCAGGCCCGACACTCTCCCATGTTGATCTGCATTCTTTAGTCCAGTGCTGGCCTTTTCCATACCTTCTGTATATTCCAGAAGGCTGAGGCCTTCTATTTGAATTATCTCTAGAAAAAACATTGTTCCTTGGAATGCCTTGACTATAGTCCTTTTTCAGATGACCTGGTTTACCACAGTTAAAACAACTAACCTTTTGATTTTTCTTAAAAATTTTTAGAAATCACTTCGCCTATCCAAGTATCATAAGTGTGAGATCCAATATCAGCTGTATTTCTAATCCACTCATCTATGGGTGCTGATCTTGCCTTTAAAGGCCTAATCACCCTTTTACATTCTGAATTAGCATTTTAAAATGCCAAAGATTCAATTAATATTTGTCTAGATCTGGATCTGCTATTATATCTACAGCTGAAGTCAATCCTTGTAAAAAAAAAATCAGTGAAGGCTTCTTTTGGGCCTTGTATAATTTTAGTAAATAACTCAGTCCTCCTTCCTGATTCTTCAAGCCCATCCCAAGCAACCTCATTTCAATTCAAAGCTGCTGTAAGGCATAGAGCCAAGATGTGATCATCAAATGTAATCTGTCTTTCCAAATCAACAAACTGGGCCTCACAGAGAAGCTGTTCTTGGGAAATTTCCACACCTCTAGCCCTACTTCCTTGTTCTATGGCCCTGACTTCCTCTCTCCACCAGGTTTTCCACTGTAACTGAGGACCAGCTTCCAATACTGCTGTAACTAAATCTTTCCAGTCTTGTGGAATAATTCTATTCTGAGTGGCCCCTGAATTTAACATCTGCTCTACAAAAGGTGAATGCATACCATATGAAACTATTGCTTCCTTAAATCTCTTTAAATCTAACATTTCTATAGGATCCCAGTTAACTTCTGAATAGCCTTGGGTGTACCTATATCTGGTGGTTGTTCTTGAATGGTAACTGGACAAATTAAGGTTGGTTTTCTAATAACCTTGGGCCACTCCTCTTCAGTTTCATAATGCAATGGTGTGGTAACTTCTGTTCTAAACTCCTCTGTCTGTGTGTGAATATTTTTCTCAGTTTCATTAGCTTCTAAGGATTGTATCTTATCAGTCAATTTTTTGTATTTGGGCTTGATATCAAATAACTTTTTAAAGAATAAAACATGAATTACTGTAGATGTAGCCAACCGTCTTATTAAATAAGAAACACAGAACCAAAGTAAAAGAGAAAGCCGAGAGGTCAGAGCTCAGAGCTAAAACCTTACCCTTCCTCCTGCGGTGCTCCTAGCTCTCCGAAAGAGACCTACTTCCTGTGTGTTTGTCTTTACATAGTCTTTCTGTTCTGCCTTCTCATTGGTTGTAAACCCAACCACATGACTGCCTCGTCACTGCCTGTAAGTACAGCCCTCCAGGTCTTAAAGGCGTATGTCTCCAGTGCTGGCTGTATCCCTGAACACACAGAGACCTACCTAGCTCAGTCTACCAAGCGCTGGGATTAAAGGCGTGCGCCACCACCGCCACACTCTTGCTATGGCTCTAATAGCTCTGACCCCCGGGCAACTTTATTTATTAACATACAATTAAAATC
The DNA here is from genome assembly GCF_049852395.1 of Peromyscus maniculatus bairdii. Lineage (NCBI taxonomy): Eukaryota > Metazoa > Chordata > Mammalia > Rodentia > Cricetidae > Peromyscus > Peromyscus maniculatus. Next base: position 159,359,031 of record NC_134852.1, read on the forward strand.
ACATTTCAGTACAAATAAAATACCACCATAAATTACCAAACTGATAGTCAATCCCAACTAAGTCAATTATCCCTTCATTTAATTGTTCTATACTCAAACCATGCATTGTGGAACCATATAGAGACCCAAGTACCTGCACAATAATACTGTTCCCTATTCTTAATGGGGGGTGGGTAATATTTTTAAACTAATTCCTCCCCTTAAGAATTCCCAGGTGTCTCTCCAGATCTGCTGACGATGACAATGAAGTGTGAGGCTGGCTGCCCCCATGCAGCACAGCTGGGCAGAGAATGGGGGCCGTGCAGAGCCTGGCTGAGTGCTGTTGCAGCTGCTTGTGTATGCCTGGGGCTGAGGGTGTGTGGAGGTGGCAGCAGCAGTAAGATCCAAGCAGGTGTCAAGGCAGCTGATCTGATGTGACCGAGGCCCAAGGAGGTGGTCCAGGTCCAGGGAAGCCGGAAACCCTCAGGGAGAGGGAGCCAGCCGCCTGAAAAGCGGACACAGGGGAATGTGCAGAAGAAGTACATGTGGCGGGGAGTGAGGGCATGAGCCGGATGGTGGAGGGTAGCTAACACCAATAGCATTTAGGACCCAGCCACCTGTGGAGTTTGGAGTCAGGGCTGGAGGCTGCCATAGAGAGGCTGCAATGGGAAAGCCCCAGACTCAGACAGAGGGCCTAGGGGGAGGGAAGCAAAGCCAGCCACCACCATAGTGTCTCTGGCAGCTGCAAATCCAGCAGTGAATGATTATTTGTGATCTTGTGCCCCTAGTTGGATGCCAAATGAAGCATTTATCTAATTATTCTTTATCTATAAAAACTCAGGAGTCAGATATCAGGATAAGAACCTGAATGATCAGAGAAGAGGCACAGAAGCAACCAGTGACCTCCTCTCTCTCTCTCTCTCTCTCTCTCTCTCTCTCTCTCTCTCTCTCTCTCTCTCTCATTCCTTGATCCAAAATGGCCAAGACCTCTTTAATCCCTACCTTACTACTTCCTGTGTCTCTCTATCTGTCCTCAGTCCTCCAAAACCTCTATGGTTAATTTTGGTCAAATAGTAGCTAGCTCCACCCTCTGATTCAAAACAAACTTTATTGGCAGTCTCAGGAGCCTCAGAATGTGATCAAAATATCACACAAGGGCCAGCGGTGGTGGCTCACGCCTTTAATCCCAGCACTCAGGAGGCAGAGCCAGGCAGATCTCTGTGAGTTTGAGGCCAGCCTGGTCTACAGAACAAGATCGAGGACAGGCACCAAAGCTACACAGAAAAACCCTGTCTCGAAAAACCAGAACAAAAAAAAAATATCACATAAGTTTTCTATTTTCTTATTGCTCTGGTGAGGGGCAACACTGAAGGGAAGCTTCAGGAATGAGCCTCCCCATTTCCTGCCCCAAGTTTGCAGGAAATGTCTGCCTCTCACCCCTCAGGACCCAGTTACTGCTGGGCATCAGGACAGCCACCTGGGCACAGATGTCTTATCACTTGAGGTAGCCTCTTTAAGTCCTGCTTTACTCATGTTGCTTGTTGAGAATGCATTGTGAACCTTTGCTAATGCCCTTTGCACATCTACTGAGAGGAACATTTTGTTTATCTATTTTGAAATTTTGGGGTGTATATGTGTTGAGACATATTTAACTTTGTAGCCCAGCCTGGCTTTAAATATATCATCCTCTTTCTTAGCCTCACAGGTACTGGGGTCAGGGGTGTACACTGCCACTAGGCTGAGCTTGAATCTTTTTGTTTTAAGTTGGTTAATAATTTAATTTGTTAATCTGATTTTCAAATGTTCAACCGACTTTGTATTCCTGGAATAGGGTTTGTGTGGTTGTGGCTCCCTTTTTACAATGTGTTATTATTAATAGACTCAGCTGTTAACGTTTAAGTTGTTCTGTCTGGTGTGTTGGTCACAGGTTGTGGAAGCCACTCAGAGTGAAGTGCTCGCTGGCATCTGGCATCTGTGAGGCTGCCGGTTTCCAGCACCATAGAAAAGAGAGCTGGTGTCTGTGTTCATTAGGGACACCGATTCGCAGTTTTCTGCCAATGTCCTTGGCAGAATGGTGTGATACCAGCCTCATAGACTAACCTGGAGAATAATTACCTGTATTCAGCTTTCTGGAATAGTGTGTTTAGAACCCATGCTGTTCCTTGCTCAAGTGTTTGGTAAAATTTACCAGTGAAGCTGTCTGATCCTGAGAGGGGATTAACCATAAATTAAACTTCTTTAACAGACTCAAGGCTAAGAGAATTAGCATTTCCCCCTCTCTTCCTCCCTCCCTCTCACATTTCTCTGTCTCTATTGTGCAACTGTTTTATTGTGCAAATTCTAATTGTCTTTAATAAAGACCCGGAGCCAGATATTGGGGTAAATGCTGAAAAATCAGAGAGACAAAGGAACAAAGCCACTAGAGAAACTTCTCACCATTACCAAATCCTCAGGCTAAATGGAAGGTGAGATCCTATTTCCGTGAATCCTCTGACTGAAAGCCTCTGAGTCCTCAGCCAAAAGAAGGGCTCTAGTTCCTGTCTCCTCACGCCTTATATACCTTTCTCTGCCCAGCCATTTCACTTCCTTCCTAGTGCTGGGATTAATGGCGTGTGTGCTTCCCAAATACTGGGAGCAAAGGCATGAGATCTCAAGTGCTGGCATTAAAGGTGTGTACCATCACTGCCTACCTCTGTTCCTCTCCCAGACTGAATCAATATCATGTAGTCCAGGGTGGCTTTGAACTCATGAGATCCAGAAGGATCTCTGCCTCCCAAGTGCTAGGATTAAAGAAAGGTGTGTGCCACTACTGCATGGCCTCTATGTTTAATTTTGTGGCTGGCTCTGTCCTCTGATCCTCAGGCAAGTTTCTTTGATACATAATATATCACCACACTCTTTCATCTAAAATTGAAACATTCCCTCATCCTGGCTGGAAGCTCCTTAATCTGGAAAGTAAACAATTAAAAAAAAAAGCTTCAGGAAGTCCCTGAAACTGATCAGATTCACTAAGCCCCTCCCTGCTATAGTAAACAGTTAAGGCTGAGGGTCCCTCCCAGAGAAAGTGAAACTCAGCCACCAGGATGACTCTCAGAGGAGAAAAGGCAAAGACTGAGACCAGAAGAAGCCTGGAAGAAGCAGAAACCAGCTGAGCTTCCTGGAAGAGGTTTAGACAACTCTCCAGCCTTTTGAGGTGCCTACAGGCTGCTCAGTGAGCTCCTAGCTTTTGTGAGCTGTCAACCATGCTAGCATGGGCCTTGATGATGCAGCTGTCTTTGAGTAATTTTTGCTCCAGTAAGTAACTCCTCACTATATTCCTGTAGGTAACCCCGATAAGACTCATTGCTTCACCAAGTTGGACTTTGGTGGTGTTTATACTTTGCTCTGTTGTAGACCCCCTTACTAGGGTGAGTAGATGTGTGTGTTGTGTCTCCCCAGGAAAAAGATGTGTCATTCTCTCTCTTTCTTTCTTTCTTTCTTTCTTTCTTTCTTTCTTTCTTTCTTTCTTTCTTTCTTTCTTTCTTCCTTCCTTCCTTCCTTCCTTCCTTCCTTCCTTCCTTCCTTCCTTCCTTCCTTTCTTTCTTTGCTTTTTGTGTGCCTGAGTTATTTGCCTGCATATTGTAGGTAGACTTTTCTTTTCTCCCAGGCACTCCCCAAATAACCACACAGAAACTTAATATTAATTATGAATGCTTGGCCAATAGCTGAGGTTTATTTTTAGCCAGCTCTTATAACTTAAATTAACCCATTTCTATTCGTCTATGTGCTGCCCCGAGGCTTGTTTAACTCGTGTACGTGCTTCCTGTCTTGCTCATTCTGCATCTCATCTGTGTCTCCCCCGCCTCTGCCCTTCTTCTCCCCAGCATTCTCTCTGCCTTGAAAATCCTGCCTAGCTATTGGCGGTTCAGCTTTTTATTAAACCAATCTGAGTGACACATCTTGACAGTGTACAAAAGGATTATTCCACAGCAGCACATATACCTGTGTATCCTGTGCGTGTGTGATGCCAGTGGAAGCCAGAAAAGAACTTCAGACCCCTCTGGAGTGGCAAACAGTTGTGAGCTGCCATGTGAGTATCGGTCCTCTGCAAGAACAGCCAGTGCTTCTAACCACTGAGCCATCTCTCCAGCCCCTTCTTTTAAAAATATTGTTTATTTTTATAAGTTTTGCCTACATATGTGTATATGTAGCATGCCTGTGCTTGGTGCCTATGGAGGTCAGAAGAGGGCATTGGATCCCCTGGAACTGGAATTAGGTAGGGATGATTGTGTGTTGCCACATGGCCACTGGGAACTGAACCAAAGTCCTCTGGAAAAGCAGCCAGTGCTCTCAACCCCTGAGCCACCTCCCCAGCCCCATCTTTTTTTTTCCTTCTTTCTTTTCTTTCCTTATCTGTGCTGAAGATAGAGTCCTGGGCCTTGCATACACTAGCCATGATCATGTCGTACCCCTCCTTGCCTTAGCATCTCAAGGGACATTTCTGGTTTTTAAGGAACTTGTTAGTTGCTGTGCAGTAGTGGTGCACGCCTTCAATCCCAGTGCTCAGAACACAGAGGCAGGTGGATCTCTGTGAGTTCAAGGCCAGTCTGGTTTACAGAGCAAGTTCCAGGACAGCCAAGGCTACATAGTGAGACCCTATCTTGAAAAATGAAAAAAAGAAAAGAAAGAAACTTGTTAGTTTCAGTGGAGTATCAAGTTTATTGGTGAAAGGTTGCTACTGTCTGTAGGGTCTGTACTGTTACCTCATCTCTTATTGCTACATTGTCACTGTTCCCCGTCATTTGCATAACTAGAGGTTATAATTTTGTTGATCATTCCAAAGAACAGACTTCAGGTTTCAGTGGTTTTCCTTCTTGTTTTTCTTCATCATTTCCTTTGTGTCAATTAAATTCATTTTTTAAAAAGTTCTAGTCTTTCTCTCTTTTTTCATTCTTTCTTACAGGGTCTCACTATATAGCTCTGGCTGGCTTGGAATTTGCTATGTAGATGAAGCTGGACTTGAACTCACAGAGATCCACCTACCCCAGTCTTCTGGGTGCTGGAACTAAGGGCATGCTTCACTATACCCACATATACTAGATATCTTTTTGTTACTGGTTTTTTTTTTTTTTTAAAGAATTATTTCTGGTGTATGTATGTGCAGATGTGTATGCCTGTGTGTGCACGTGGAGACCAGAAAGGGCTATCAGGTGTCCTCTGTCACCCTCTGCCTGCTCCTTTAAGGCAAGCTGTTGCCCTGAACCGGGGGCTCATGTTTTTTTGGCCAGGCTGGAAGCCAGCAAGCCCAGCCATCTTCCTGACTCCACCTCCCTTGGAGCGGGGGTGGGGGTGTGTGGTTCAGGTGTGCATAAGATGCCTGGTTTGTTATGTGGGATCTGAACTCTGGTCTTCACGATCATGCAATGGGCATTCCAATTCTTGTTACTTATTTCTAATTTAATTTAACTCCAGGATGCCACCCAAACATTCCTTAGAAGATTTGAGTCCTTTAAAAATGTATTCTAATGATAAATAAGGCTGGGGACTGATAGGGGCTCTTTGTGGTTGTGGAGGCAGAAGATGTATATGGTCATTCTAAAATTTATTTGTGTGTGTGGATGTGTGTAGGCACACACACTGTGGTGTGTGTGTGTGTGTGTGTGTGTGTGTGAGAGAGAGAGAGAGAGAGAGAGAGAGAGAGAGAGAGAGAGAGAGAGAGAGAAGAACTTGTTAAAGTCAGTTCTCTCCTTCTACCCACCATGTGTGTCCTGAGGATCAAACTCGGGTCATCAGGTGGTGACAACCCCCTGTCCCTGCTGAACCATCTTGCCAGCTCAGTGTAGGACATTTTTGTGAACCCTGGGAGGGTTTTAAGCAGAGAGAATTGGGTTTATATTCTGGTTCTTCTTCCCCCCTCTCCTCCACCTCCATCCCCAGGTCTCACTCAAGGCCAGGCTAGCCCGGAACTCACTGCATATCTAAGACTGGCCTCTGATTTACAGTAATCCTAACAAATGCGTGCCATCACACTCTTGAACTGTGTTTCCTAAGTTGTGGCCGGTGTGTGTGTGTGTGTGTGTGTGTGTGTGTGTGTGTGTGTGTTTGGGGGTGGAGTGCACTATGTGGATGCCAGGGGCCAGTTCACATTCTGAGCAGCATCCAGATCCAAGGAGGGGGAGATGGATTTGGGATATTTGAGAAAATAAAAGACTAGTGTGGGCCGGGCGGTGGTGGCTCACGCCTTTAATCCCAGCACTCGGGAGGCAGAGCCAGGCGGATCTCTGTGAGTTCGAGGCCAGCCTGGTCTCCAAAGCAAGTTCCAGGAAAGGCGCAAAGCTACACAGAGAAACCCTGTCTCGAAAAAACAAAAACAAACAAACAAACAAACAAAAAAGACTAGTGTGTGAGAGGGGCCCCTCCATACTAAAGGACCAGGTGTAGTCTTGATGTCTTTTTTTTTAATTGAAAAAAAAATCTTAAGAGAAATTTATTTAAAAATAACAGTCATCTGGAACAATATTTTTTAACATATTTCTTTATTGATTCTTTGAGAATTTCACATCATGTACCCCAATCTCACTCACCTCTTAGTCCCTCCATATCTGCCCCTCATCTCTGCAGCATGGCCCCCAAAAGAACCCCCCAAAATTAATTAAAAACAAACAAGCAATACACCCTGCTCCTCCACCTTTCCACACCTCTTCACTCCCCCTGGTGCCCTTGGGAGCTGCCCCGTCACGCAGTACACCCCTTCTGTCCAATCAGAACCACCCGCAAAATGTTCACTTCAATGAGTCACTGGTCTGGTTCAAGGCCTCTGACCTCTGTCGCTGGACTCTCACCGGAACTCCTCCCAGATATCCTGCCGTTGCCCAGAGTCATGGAGAGCCTGTGGTTAGCATTCTGCAGGACCAGTCCCTTAATGAACTCCAGCAGGTCATAGCCAGGGTAAATGTTAGGGTGGGCAAACCCAAGGCCCAGGATGTGAGTCTGGGTGGCAGCTAAGTTGGTCAGTGCGGGCCACTGGGACCCCCCCACCTCAGCTGAGCAGGGAGTAGAGTCAGCTGTCCTAGGCCAATGTCATGGGGCCGGCTCTCCCATGCCCATGGTGAAGGTTGGGACCATCTCTCCTGAGTGCAGGGGTGGGAGGTGGGGGGTGGGGGGTGGGGTGGTAGCTCTCCCATGGAGGGCCAGATCTAGCTCTTCAGTTGCAGTATACAGTGAGGGGCAGGGCCAGCTATCCCAGGGCCAGTGAGGGGCAGGGCCAATTCAGCCTGGCCCTCAGATTTCAATATGCATGGTTTCTGTGACCCCTGTGGAAACACAGGTCTTGGACATTATCACAGACACCAGCTGCAACAGGAACATGGACCCAGATGTGGCTCTCGGTCACAGCTCAGTCCGGACATTACCATGGCCCCATTGGCAACACAGGCCACCCAGATCAGTGTGGCAGGCCCTCGGACACCAACATGGTATCAGGTGGCTGTTCAGACCCATGAATCCAGACATGGTCCTGGCAGCAGCTCAGGCCAGATGTCATCATGTCCCCTGGTGGCAGCGACACAGATCGACATGGCCCAGAGGTGGCACAGCCCTTGGACACCAAAATGGTGTTTTTTAACCAGTGGGCTTTGGTTCCCTGTCCACCAGCAAGCAAGCTAGTCACATCTTCTGCAGAAGCCAGGAGTCACTTGGTACTTCGAATCCTGCTTCCCACAGCTCCTGGGTGTTTATTTTGACACTGTGTGCAGACCTGTGTGGCCTGTGTGGTGTGGTAGGGCTGGCCTCTCCGGCATGACAAATTAAATTGCCATTGGTCTTGTCTGTCCAGTGTTTGGACCATGTGTAAACCCAGGGCAGGAATCTACCCCTCACCAATGAGCAACAGGAAGTGATTAAAGCAGCCCTTTCTTGTAATATTCACTGCTCCCAGAGGGCAGGTGGCTGAGCCAGGGCAAACCCTGGCTGGATTCCGGCTCCCACAGGTTTCCTCTGGGGAGTGCCTCGAGATGATGCACAACCTGTGTACCCACACATGGCAGCCGTTAGCATACTGGGTACTGAACTCTCACCGGAACGAAGATCAGTTGGGCCCACACCCAACTCTGGAAGGTAAGTGCCTTCCTCCATTTTATAGCTGAGGACTCAGTTGAGGACACAATGGGGAGTCTGAAGCCCTAATCTTGAGCTAGGGTCCTGAGTGAAGGTGTGGAGAGGACATCCAGCTTGGGCAGGATGGAGAAGATGCTGAGGAAGGGAAGTACTGGAGTGAGAGTTACCTCCAGCTAGAGGAGGCAGCCATGTTGCCGGCCGGCCCTGCTAGGGTGAGTCCTCCTGGTCATTCAAGGGCTTCCTCCTTCAGACTGAAGAAGGGGCCACTCCTTCCCAGGAGGCTTCCACCAGCCAATGGCTCCAATGGTGGTGATATTTCTAGGACCAGGTGCTTTCCATAATGACCACCTCTTGCTGGTTACCCTTGGCTGTGGATGATCTAGAAAAATCCAGAGAGAAAACATTGGCACATGGGAATATCAGGTCTGGTGGGAGTATGGCCTCTCTGATACCTGGGCTTTATTACCCCCTGTAAGCCCCATGCCTAGAACCATACCCGAAACACAGTAGGTACACAATGAAAGTGAATTAAATTGAGTGTGGTGGTAAAAGTTTGTGATCCCAGCAGCGAGGAGGCTGAGGGAGGAGAACTGACTGAAACTCAAGGTCAGGTTGATGGAAATTGTGAGCTCCAGGCCAGCCAGGTCACACAGTGCGACTCTCACTCTCACTGGGCTGGAGAGACAGCTCAGCTCTTGAGAATACTTGCTGCTCTTGCGGAGGATCCAGGTTTGATTCCCAGCAGCCACATGGTGATTACAACCACCCATAACTCAATGTTCCTAGGGAATCTGATGTCTCTTTCTTGTCCCCTTGGATACCAGGCATTCACACATTGCACATACATACATGTAAGCAGAATACTCATACATGTAAAATTTAAAAAATTACTACATAAATCTTTTTTTCTTAAAACTCAGTCAATTAAATCAGCTGCCCTGCCTTTCAGCTGGGAGTCCTTAGATGAGCGACAATACCCTTTCTGAGCTGCAATTCCCTTAACAGTGAAATTGGACAGCTATACTACGACTGCTTTGAGAGGATGCTAGAGACAATATGTGCCAAAAACAAAAACAAACAAAATGCCAGCGGTGGTGGCGCACACCTTTAATCCCAGCACTCGGGAGGCAGAGGCAGGCGGATCTCTGTGAGTTCGAGGCCAGCCTGGTCTACAGAGAGAGTTCCAGGACAGCCAGGGCTACACAGAGAAACCCTATCTGCAAAAATAAAAAGACAATAAGTGGGCTGCAGATGCAGTTTAGAGATGAGATGCTGGCCTAGTACGAATGAGGGCAAGTGAGGGCATAGCTTCCAGCCCGGGCACTGAATAAAAAAGGGGAGGGGCTTACTAAGTAGCAAAGTGCCAGTTGCTTGACAACAGGAGAGGCCACCCCCCCCCCCCGCCCCCCAGGACCTGATCACCAGGATACAGGAGCCGAAGGGAGAGTCGGTCTAGTGAGAGCCGCGCACTGGAACTCCAGACAATCATTTAATCCTGAGGTTGAGTGTGAATGAAGCCAGTGCGCATGCGCTCTCTCTGTCTCTCTCTGTCTCTCTCTGTCTCTGTCTCTGTCTCTCTCTGTGTGTGTGTGTGTGTGTGTGTGTGTGTGTGTGTGTGTGTGTGTGTGTGTACACATGTATGAGCATGAGTGTGGAGGCCAGAGGTCAATCTTTAGTGTCATTCTTCAGGTGGTGGTCATTTTATTTTATTTTTTTATTTTTTTTTAATCTCACTAAATAGCCCTGCTGGCCTGGAACTCAGAGACCCACTCGCCTCTTCTTCAATCCCAGGGATTAAAGGCGTATGCCACCACATCCATCTACTGTGGTTTTTGAGACATGATCTCTTACTGGCCTGGAGTTTGCCAAGTGTGCCAGACTGGGTAGCTAGTGAGCCTTGGGATCTGCTTGTGTCTACCCTTTCGATGCTGGGATAATAAGGTCATATCAACACACCTACTTTTTTCCTCCCACGGGTTCTGGGGACTGAACTTAGGTCTTCGGCCTGGTAGGGTGAACCCTTCACTCATCCAGCTGTCTCCCCAGGCCTGCTTTGGTTTCCCCTCTGTCCCCCATTCTACATCTGAGGACACAGAGGCGAAGGAGATGCTGGTTAGAGGAAGCAGTTGGGAGGTCTCCCTTCCTTCCCTGCTCAGGAGCATCAGGTCAGATGTCAGGATGTCAGGAGTTCTACCAAAGCACGCAGCTCTTCTCCCTCTGAGCCAGGAATTCACAGCAACTTGGAGCTAGGACATCAGAGACTGTTGATGTCTTCCTGTGCCAGTTTTGGTAAGAGAGGTTCTGTAACTTGTCCACACAGGTGGGCATTCAGTCTGTGGCCCCATCCACACCATTTTCCTGCCTAAGCTACAGTCATCACCTCCCTGGGGGGACCTTGGGACTGTAGCCTTGCTTCTCTGAGCCTTCCTCATCCTGGAGATGGAAACAGTCACCACCGTCACAGGGCAGTCACAGAACTTCAGTGGCTTCAGTGGCACAAGTCTGGAAGTAGCTGTCTGTCCCTGCAGCCCCGAAAATCTCTCTTCAGTCCCAGCCCAGGTGACCCAGCCCAGGTGACCCAGCCCAGGTGACCCAGCACACTCACCCGCCCTCCAAGTCCTGGGTGGTGTCTGGGAGTGGGATTCCCTGGGTCTCCGGGAGGGAGACCAGGAGGACCAGGCTTGAGGCAATAGGGAAAGCCCCATAGGTGAGTGGTGGTGTCAGGGGCAGCGCCTGGCTGGCCATCTTAATCAAGGGGCCTGTTATGGACCCTAGGCAGCCCACAGATTGCAGGACGCCATCTGCTGTCATCCTGTGGGAGGAGAGGAGACTCAGATATAGTTGCCACTGTGGCTGGAAGGTGGTATGTCAGGGCCCAGGGACTCAGGAGTGAGATAGCTGGGTACAAGAGTCACTGTCTCATCTCCAGAAGCAGCCACCTCCTCCATGGAACCCACCTTGGTTTCCCTGTGGATCTTCAAGGTAACTCTCTAGGGCCCTTAGCATCCTCTGTGTCTCTGGGCACCTGGGGGCAGCCTCAGTGTCTACCAGGCCACTCAGCTCCAAGCTCTGAGTCTCCATATTATAGGGGAGTCAACAGACACCATCAAAACACATTAGTGAAGGCCAGGCATGGTCAGAAAGCTGAGGCAGGAGGATTCCTGTGAGCATGAGGCCAGCTTGGCCTACATAGTGAGAGTTGGTCTCAAAACACCAAACCCAATGTCAAGCCTGGGTATCCTGGGGGCGTTAAGGGGCCCTGCCAGTGCTCCCCACTGAACCTCTGGGGGCGTCCCGTCCCTGGCTCCATGACCACACCCACTCCTGAGGCCCCAACAGCACCTACCTCAGCTGAGTCGGGAAGAGCTCTGTCTTGTACACAGAGAGAGACGACAAACAGACCCCGAAACAGCCTTTCCCCAGGATGGCCAGGGCCACACGCAGAGTCTGCAGGTCTGCAGGAACAACGGTGACGGTGAGGGCAAGTCAGCAGTCCTGGGCAGAGCCAAGGCGGTGCCGGGCTACCTAGCACCAGGTGAGGGCACAGTGTGGCATGAGGTACCTGGCCAGGGGCCAGGGAAGAAAGACAGGTGTGTTGGGGTGGTCAAGCCTGGGGCAAATTCACAGTATTTCCATGACTGGGAGGCTATGTTATGGCAGGTCCATAGCAGGGCCCTGGGAAGCCCAGGTGCCTGGAAGCCAAGGCTGGTTCACTCTCCTGCGAGTCTGGCTTGGACCTTGTCTCCCTGCACTGTCTTACCTGGTCTCACAGGGGCTGGAGGTGTGCCTCAGTGGTACAGCACTTGCCCAGCCATCCTCACTCCGGGGGGCGGGGAGTTTTTCGGCTGTCACTGTCTTTGAGACAGGGTTTCTCCCTGCAGCACAGAGCTTTGCCTGCCTCTGCATTCTGAGTGTCTCCACTGCCTGGCTGGGAAAAGTCTTATAGAGGCCGTGGAGAGGGCTCAGTTTCATCCCGAAAGCATGAGGGCCTGAGCCGATCACACCCAAGTTCAAGGCTGGTGTGGTGGTGTAGATTATAATCTTAGTGCTGAGGAGGTAGAGACCTGTGCCTGCCGGGGGCCGGCTAGCCAGGAAGTCTAGCCTAAACACTGAATTCCAGTCCAGAGTCACTTCTGAGACAGAGAAGCCCTGTCTCAAAAGATACAGACTGCTGGGCATGGTGGCCCACACCTTCAATCCAAGCACTCAGGAAGCAGAGGCAGGTGGATGGATCTCTGTGAGTTTCAGGCCAGCCAAGGCTACATAATAAAATCTGTCTTTTAAAAAAAAAAAAAAAGATATGGATAACCTTTCTGGAATAACATCTGAGGTTGACCTCTGATCTCTGAGGAAGCTTACATGTGTGCACACACACGTACACATGGGGCAGAGAACCAAAACTAGTCATTTTAACATGATGTTCCCTGTAAGTTTGAATGTTTATTCTCAGTTGGTGGCTCTTTGTGGAGAACTAGGAGGTGTGGCTTGCTGGAGGATTATGTCCCAGGGGTGGCCTTCCATCGCCATCCTGCGCCCTCCCTGCTTCCTGTGTGGTTGAGATGTGAGTCCTTGGTGCTCAGCTTGCTGCCTGCTGTCTCAGCTCCGCCCTCACGGACTGTGACCCTCTGTAACTATGAGCCACAGGAGCCCTTCCCTCTCAAAGTTGTCTTGGTTACGATGCTTTGTCACAGCAACACGTAAGTCCCAGTCAAGCATAGTCTCACCAAAAGACTTCACCTCTGAAGACTTCTCAGAGCTCTGCATACTGCCCTATTTTGGGGTGGGTGGAGGAGATTGCTGTGGCCCAGGTTCAGGCACAGGTCACCTTCTCCTCCACTCAGACCCTGCCGGCTGCCAGCAGGGGCGTCTCTCTGCATTCCTCCGGGCTATTACTGTAGTGCAGGACACAGGTCCCTTTCCCCAGTCTCCAGCTGAGCTTTGAGAGGGACAACGAGGGTATCAGGTCCTACAGCTCCTTCCTGAAGAGAAAACCAGCTCCTGGTCCCCAGAGTAGCTGTTACCACTGCTGCCTGGCATGGTGGTACAGGCCTGTGATCCCAGAAGCAGGCAGGTGGGGCAGGAGGACCAGTTCAAGGCGATCCAAGGCTACATGGGAGTCTGAGGTCAGCCTGAGCTATTTGAAGTCCTGTCTCCAAGCAACTGAAGCCAAAACAAGTGACAAGAAGAAACACCTGAACAGATGCATGTCTGAAAAAGCACGCACGCACGCACGCACGCACGCACGCACGCGCGCGCGCGCGCGCACACGCCCTTTCTGCCCACTCAGGTCCAAACCCTGGCTGTCTGTGTCACTGAGTAATTCAGGCAACTGCTTCACTTCTCTGAACCCCAGTTTCCTCCTCTGGGAAATGGTCAGGGGCTTTGTGATAGTCATAGGCCAGGCAGAACTGGGGTGCTGTGGCTGTGGCTCAAGCGGAGAAAAATGAAGTGTTGTGGAAGGGCGTGGTGTGGCTGGGTGACAGGACTCTGCCCTGGCCTCCCTGCTCAGCCTCTTGTCTCACCTTGTGGCACCAGCGCATTGGCTGAGATGCAGAACCCCGCCAGGGAAAAGAAGCCCCCCAGGGTCCTGCGGGCGCGGCCCAGGAACCTGAGCAATAGGACGGCTGTGGCTCGGCCCAGGAAGTCCACCGCTCCAAAGTCTGCAAGAGGAAGAGGTTCCCGCCCAGGCTTTGCAGGTCCAGGACCAGGCCATAATAGGACAACAATAGGGAGAAGCTATGGGGAGAGCCAGAGTCAGGTGCATGCCACCAGGGAGCGACCCCAGCCCGAAGCATCATCTCTCACTGGCTTTGTCCCAGGGAAGGTGACAGCAAAGAGGGAGCATGTTCCTCAGCCGGGAGAGCATCCCAGGACAGAGCGTGGAGGACCTCCAGAAGGGCCACCTGGTTCCCAAGCTCCCTGACTCCTCAGTTACCCCTGAGGACAGGGCGGCCTCATCCTCCAGCTCCACGGTGCTCGAATTTAGTAGCGGCTACAAGGTGAGGTGATTCCTTTGCACTCTCAAGCCCCGGTGGCTTTGCTCAGTGGATGCAGACAGCCTGGATGACGGGTGCAGAGCAAAGCTTGGTGTGACAGAGGTCCCAGCTTTTCAGACTTCTGTGGACACTGACTGTGGAGGATTTAGAACGCTCCCTTCCATGGGAACCGCAGAGAGTTGTGGGTAATGGCAGGGTTAGCATTTCAAAGGCTCTGATTTGAATAACAAAAGATATTCTGTGGCCCCTGGGAGAGCCCGGAAGCCTTGAAGGTTTTTTTTTTTTTTTTTTTTTTTTTAGGGGGGTGGGGATGGGGTCCAAATGTTGGCTTCCAATTTATCAAGAGAAAAAAAACCCTAAAAATGAAATATTACCAAAAAAAAGCATTTGATCCCATTCTTTGTTCAGACATAAATTATTAGTGGTTATAACGTATATGTGGCTAACTATAGTGTAAAAGACACATTTTTTCCATCGTCTTTTTTTTTTTTTTTTTTTGGTTTTGGTTTTGTGATGGGCTCATGTAGCCCAGGCTAGCCTACCACATCCGTTTTTGTGTGGTGCTGGGGATCGAACTTAGGGCTTCCTGCCTGATAGGCAGGCACTCCTAGCCTCAACTTAGTTTTATTGGCAACCAAATTCCAATCAAGCCTCATCTTCCCTTTTCAGATGCTCTTTGGATGTCATGCCAACTAAATTTGCTTACAGGAGATATTTGCTGATCCCTAGTGCTTCTCAAGGCAGGGCCTCTCTGTGCAAGGCATGGTGGGTAATAGATGGGGACCAGGAAGCTGCTTGGTCAGGTTTCAAGTACAATCTCCCACCAGGAACTACTCACCCATCTGGGACCTACTTTTCCCATCTGTGAAATGGGAGCTATAAGGAGACACTCAGCCCTTGTCACGCTCTGGGGCCTAGCTGTAACCATGAGCTGTTAAGGCTGGCAAACAGCGTCCTCTTCAGCTATGGTCCATTTCCAGGCGAGCGTGGCCCTGGTCTCCTGCAGGGACTGCCATTCCAGCTGCAGGGGCTGCCATTCCAGCTGCAGGGGCTGCCATTCCAGCTGTGCCTCTCAGCTGGCTTCCAGCTGCAGGGGCTGCCATTCCAGCTGTGCCTCTCAGCTGGCTTCCAGCTGTAGGGGCTGCCATTCCAGCTGTGCCTCTCAGCTGGCTTCCAGCACACACTCATGCCCAGGTCAGCTTCCCCCCTGTCAAAACAGCCTACTAGGACTCCTGTCTCTCTGCCGCCCTTGGGAGACCTGAGGGTGCTGGGTTCCCTGGACACCACCCCCAAGCCCCAGCTGTGCCTCTGAGAGAGGTGACCAGCACATCCTACTTCACCAACGCGATGACGCAGGTTCTCTGGAAGAGCACAGGCACACGGAACAGGTCCAGCACAGATCCCGGAGTCTCGGTTGCCTCGCTGGCCACGCTAGATGTCAGCACCTCCAGGAGGGGAGAAAACAGGAGCAGCATTAGGGTGACAGGCCTGTGCCGTGCCAGGTAGTGGTCCTCAAGTGGATAAGATCGAGGGCTTAGCCTGGCCTGGGCCTCTGGACCTGTGACTAGGAAGGGCAGCAGAGATCTCCTCTGGCCTCTGTGGCCTCTCCTGCAGGCCTGGCTTCCTGAACTGAACAGAGGAGCGGCCACAGTTGCTTGTCAGGCATAACAGCCCTGAGGACTGGCACCATGGCGTGCCACCCTGGCCAAGCTGGCCCCTTCTCTAAGGGCTCATTCAGTCCACATGCACCCTCATAGCCTGGCATTAGCTTTCTGGCCTGTTTCTGATAGCTCCCCCTGGTACCTCCACAGAACTCTATGTCCTCTATCCTCTGCTGAATTTCCACGTACTTTCTAAAAACAGCTAGCTTCAAATAACAACCTTATTTCCCCGGATACATCAAGGGGTCCATGAGGCAGGTGTGTGAGACACACAGGTTTAGGTCACAGATGAGACAGGTGATAATAGTAGTACTGTTATTGGTAGTGATGGTGAGGATGGCAGTGATGGTAGGGATGTGGTGATGGTGCTGATGGTAACAGTGATGGTGATAGTGGGCCTGGTGGGCATGGCAATGGTGGTGGGAATGGTAATGATGCCTGTGATGCTGGGATGGTGATGATAGTGGAGATGGCAATCAATGGTGGTGGGATGGTGATGATGGTGGAGATGGCATCGATGGTGGAGGTGATGGACACAGTGGGGATGGGAGATGCCACGGACCACAGGAAAATATCGTAACTCAGCCGGTTATGGCAAAGCCACTACCTGAAGGGATCAAGGAGTTCCTTCAGAGGAAGCCAAATCTCAGGGAATATTTGGTGCTATTTGGCTCATTATATATCAGCTGTCTTCTGTTATGAAAATCATGTGTACCTTCATAGTTTTCCCAATAGATTTTTTTCCTAAGAACTGCTAATAGTGTGGACTGATCACTCTTTGGACATATATGTTCGAGGTATTTGGAGAACAGCCTCAGGAAAGACTTCCTTCCCTCAGGCTCAGAAGTGATACATGTTATAGTGATAGTGTTTTGTAGAGATACTGATGGTGATATTAATGGTAGTGTGGTGAAGAGGAGATCCATTGTGGCGGAGGAGGTGGTTGTAGAGATGGGCTGTGTTGGTTCTAACACTGCTGCTGAAGAGGTTGACGATGATCTTGCTTTGATTGGTGATAGCAACAGTATTCATGTGGTGATGGTGGTACTGATGGGTATATGACTTCATGTGATGACGGTGGAAGTTTATGTGATGTTCTCGGTAAACTTGATGGAGATGTTGGTGCAGTAGAAGCTGGGGGCAATACAGATAACACCCTACTGGACATATTTTCCTGACTCACCTCTATGGTCAGCATCTGTTTGGTTTCTTTGTGGCCATTTATCCTGGCTACCTTCTGGAGTTCCTGAAGCGCTTTTTCTGGTTGACCTGTGGTAATCAGCCATCATGCAGATTCTGGCAGCCACCTGTCAAAGAAGCAGGTACTTGCCTAGAACCTTGCTGTCCTGGAACATCATGGGTACTCCTGAGTTGGTTCAGAGGGGACAGTGGGCAACAGAGCCCCCAACTTGATGTGACAGAGGAGCAGGAAGGTTCTTTGCATCTGTCCTCTGCTGTGGGATGTCTTTCTGTATGCTGTGAATATGTGTGGCTCCCATTGGATAATAATAAAGCTGTTTTGGCCTATGGCAAGAAAGTTTACAGCCAGGTGGGAAATCCAAGCAGAGATACAGAGAGAAGAGGGCAGAGTCAAGAGGGACTCGAGCTGCGACCAAAGGAGCAACAAGATGCCAGCCGACTGGTAACGCCATGGCACAACACACAGATCAATAGGAATGGGTTAATTTAAGATGAAAGAGCTAGGTAGCAAGAAGCTGAAGCCATAGGCCATACAGTTTGTAGTTAATAGAAGCCTCTGTGTGTTTACTTGGTATTGAGCAGCTGCGGGCCTGGGTGGGACACAGAGAAACTTCCCTTACAATCCTGTTAAAGCAGGATTGGGAAGCTTGGAATTCAGCTGAGTCCAACACCCAGACTCCCTCCCTCTTCTTTTCTGGGATGCCCCCACCTGGCCTCCCCTGATGCGGGAGCTCCATGTCTAGTCTATGTAAAGACTTCGGGGACACAGAAGCTGTCTCTCCAGGGACTCTGAGGTCAGTTCTGTGGTAGAAAGTAGAAAGGCCACATGGGTGGTGGGACGCTTCAGCAGGTAAAGGGACCAAGCCTGGCAGCCTGAGCTGAGTCTCTGGGACTCACATGATGAGAAGAGTTGTTCCCTGACCGCCACACACAGTGGCACACACACACACACACACACACACACACACACACACACACACACACACACGAGAGAGACAGAGAGAGAGAGAGACAGAGAGAGAGACTTGGTGTTGTTTTATTCTGATTTTTTTTGTTGCTTTTTTGTTGTTGTTTTTTTTTTTATTACTGTTTATTTCCCATAAGGCAGAGATAAGTGAGTCTATAAAGCCAGTCTGCTTGTCCCCAACCTTAAGGGCTGCTCTCCTGGGGGAGCATTTCTCTGGTCAAAGACACTGGGTTTGCCTATTTGAGGCAGTCTGGCACAGTGGCTAAGCTGGCCAATCCCGTGGCACAGGCCTGTGGTCCTGCTGCTCAGAAGGTTGAAGCTGTAGGTTCACAAGGCCAGCCTGGGCCGTGTAGTGAGTTTCAGGCCAGCTGGGGCAATTTTGTTTCAAAATAAAAAAAGTAAAAAGAAACCCAAAATATAAGTCAGTGGTACAGTGGCCCTTCAGTCTCATCCGGAATAAAAAAAGTAAAAAACTAGAACAAACCTGCCTGCCCAAGTTCAAATCCTGCCTCTGGTTTTTACCAGCCTGTCTGATTTGGGACAAATGATGAACTCTCACCTGCAAACAGAGACACTCAATATCTTATCAGTAAATGTGTGGCCACACCTCCAGTGTCACAAACCACACTGTCTATGTACCAAGTCCCTGTAACTTGTCATCCAGTAGCATGATACATCATCATGCCATGGCTGTCTTCTTTGTTTATCAGTGCTCGTCACAGAATGGAAACACTATGCTGTGGGTGACGTTAGTCTGTTTTAGTTCCTGGTGTGTCTTCAGGGCCTGAAACCACATCTGGCCTGAGGCAGGAACTCAGTCCTATTTAAGAATGAATGTAGTCCTCCACACCCTACAAGTGTCTGACTGGGGCCTGGACTGACTGGTTCCAGTCTGTGGGTGCCAGAGAACCACAGTGACATTCATTTGTATTGGTTTTCCTGTCCCTCCCCACAGCCCCCACCCAAGCAAGGGTTTCCAGATGTTTGCAGGACTCTAAAAGTAACAATGATACCCACAGTCTCATCTCTAACACTGGCCCTTGCAGACTTGGATGCCAAGTGCCCTGCGAGGGTCAAGCTGGGGTCGGGGACAGTGCCAGCATGAAAGGAGGATGGGTCAGCCCCAGCCCAGAGGACAGAAGCTGCTACCCTGCTTCCACCCCATCCCTGCCTGGTGGGACCCAGGACCTTCTCATTTTCCAAGAAAAGGGGAGAGCATTACTTGTTTCTGGTTTTAAGATCTCCTGGTTTTAAGTGTTGGTAATGTCTCCTCTCAGGTCAACACTGTGTGGTCCCCACTTGGCAGGAACCACAGGCTTCTGGCCAAAGCATTCACCCAGGGACTCCAAATGATGAGCGTCTTTGTCTTCCTGTGGTTCCCAGCAGGATGTGACCAGTTAGAGGGTGAGACAGGAAGACTCACTCCCTCAATGGGTCTCCCATGAAAAGAGACCCTAGTGTACTGACCAGGACAGCAGGAATATGGCCAAGAAGGGGATGGACACAGCCAGCTGGAGGTTTCGCCAGTCCTGCGAGGCCAAGGCCAGGCCTGCCAAGGCCATCTGGCCTGTGCTGTAAGTGTAGCCCAAGATCGTCATGGTAACATCCCTCCTGCGGACTGTGGTCCACACAGCCACTGAAAGGTGATGCAGAGGCCCCTTCTACTATAGGGCAGGAGAAAGAGCGAAGGCCTCCAGGGTACCTACTCAGTGTGGCCTGGGTCATAATGATACCAGCCAGCCCAAAGGCACTCAGGAACCGGAGGCCACAGTAGATGAAGAAGTTGGGAGCCAAGATGGCGCCAGCAGCAGCCACAGCCACTTTAAGATAGCACCAGAGCAGCATCGACTTTCGCCCCAGCCTGTGAGGATGAACAAGTGGGGTGTCGGGGTGTCCCTGGGGGCCCCACGCAGGGCAGGTGACACCTGCTTGAGGCCTGACAAAGGGAGACAAGTGCAGCCAGCTTCACCTTCTCAGAGCTTCTAGAAACTTCTGGAAACATGAAAGGCTTTGTTATTCAAATGCTAGTATCTTGCTCTCAGGGTCAGTACAAACTTGTGGTTAAGAATATGGCTTTGGCATCAGGCATCCAGGTCTGAGTCCCCTGGGGCTCAGTGGCAACATGTGGGTGACTGGAGAGGAAGCCGCCTCTGTTTGAGAACTCTGGAGTGTGCCTGACACCTTCATGCCTTCCGCTCCCAGAGAGCTATTCTGTCCTGGGCGAGCCAGGAGGAGAGGAGATACTCACCAGTGGGAGAGAAATCCCCAGACAAGGGCTCCTGCCTGGGTCCCAGCCATGAAAATGGCCTGGCCCAGGGCCTTCAGGCTTTGGGAGCTGCACACCAGGTCCCACTGGAAGAGAGAGAAGCCTGACAGTTTCCATGTTCCATGGAAGGGTGACTGGTGGGGAGCTGAGTGGAGCCTGGGTCCTCAAGGTTCCCTACATCTGAACGTGGGTCGCCATAAACCATCAGAAGTACAAGCCAGATGATAAAATCCTCCACTTGAGGGAAGGGTCTGGAGAGGAACATGCTTGCCAGAGAAGTCGAAAGATGTGACTTCAGTCTCCAGAACCCACATAAGAAGCTGGGCATGGGGGTGCATGCTTATAATCCCAACATGGGGGTGGGAATCCTAACAGGAGGATTCTCTGGCCAGGCAAGTCTGGGAGCCTGCTGTCCCACGCCAGGGAGATTCTGTCTCACAAAACAAGGTGGAGGCTGGAGAGATGGCTCAGGTCGTTAAGAGCCCCTTGTGAAGACCAGCATTCAGATGCCCACCCCTATAATAAGTCAGGCATCTGGAACCCCTGCCCTGAGGGGAACAGAGACAGAAGGATTCTAGGGCTTGCTCGCTTCTGGCCTAGCTGAGAAAATGTGAGGCCAGGTTCAGGGAGAAACCCTGCCTCACAGGGACAGGCAATGACAGAAGACACCTGACACCTTTGGACTCTGCAGGTGTGTGTAGGCACTTGCACATAGACATTTACACACACACACACACACACACACACACACACACACACACACCACACACACACACAAACCACACACACACACACACAAACCACACACACACACACACTTTTTAAAAGGTGCATGGCTCTAGAGGAATGACCCAAGGTTGACCTCCAGCTTCCACGTGCACATACATGCATATCCATATTTACCTGTTCATGGACGCGCGTGTGCACATACACACTCTCTCTCCCCGGCCTCTCTCGACTTGGGCAAACTATTCCTAGATCTGTCTGTTTTCTTGTACACTCCAGTTTTGTTAAAGGACCCTGCTTAGACTGTTCAGCAAGAACATCCCACTCTGTCTCGGTGAGAATCCTGGTTTAGCCAGCCGCCTCCAAAGTTGCCATTTTCTCCCTCTGACCCTCCCAGGCTCCTAGCTGTGACTGCGCTTTTGTCTTGAGTAGGAGCCCATCTCTCACCCCCACGGCCAGACAGCATCTCTACCTGACGGTTTCAATCCCTGTGGAGAGGTCGAATCTGCCTTCCCACATTGGAAAACTGGATAACTGTTTTATGTGTTGGTGTGTGCATGGCATGTGGGGGGGGGGGGTTACATATGTGTGTGTAACGGCTGAAGCTGACAATAAGTATCTTTCTGAATCACTCTTCACTTTATAGTTTGAGACAGGGCCTCTCACTGAAGCTGGAGTTCACGGATTCGGTTGGACAGGCTAGCCAGTGAGCCGCAGAGATCTTCCTGTCTCTGTCCCCTTAGCACTGCCCACACCTCCCCCTTTAGAGATGGGTGCTGAGGGCTTGGATTCAGGTCTTCAGCAAGCAGTCTACCTGCAGAACCATCTCCCAGTCCTGTATAACACTTGAACAGTTGTTTGTCATGCAAGGCTCAGGAGGAGGCAAGTTGTGCAGGCCAGCTCTGGGGACCCTTACCCTGGTTACAACTGTGGACGTGAAGGTACTGTGGTCATAGACCCAACCATCCACACATGGCTCTGTGGCGGCCTCACTCCTGTTGGCAGCTGTGGCATTGGGGTCCAGGAACTGCCACTGTGGGTGACGGAAGCAGCGGCACTGGTCAGGCTGCAGGTTGGGGCCAAGTGGGATGGAGATGGCCAGGAGGGCCTCGCGGGTCAGGTGAGTGGGCACCTCAGAGCTGTTGTCCAGCACATGGGTCCAGCAGTGGTGGTCTGGGACAGCAGCCGAGAAATTCTCCAGAAGTACATGAAAAGGTGCCAAGAGGGCAGGGAGAAGCAAGGTGCCGATCTGCAGGACCTGGAAGAGTCCCACACCCCCAGCCCTGGCCAGAAGCTCCTCAAACGCCATGAGTGGACCTGATCCTAGCCGTCGGGGCCTGCTGAGACCTGCTGGTCCTTATGGATGCCAAGTGCTCCCAAGCTCCTCCTTGCTCTGCTGGTGGAGACTGGGGTGGGGTGGGTGGGAGGATAAATGTCTCCTTGCCTTGTTTCCAGGAGTGATCACTGGGATGTCCCAACACTAGAGAGTGGACGTCAGGTAGAGGGCTCACTGGACCAAACTGCCTGGATGGCCAGGCTTCTACTAGGTCAGGATGGGGAGGCCTGAGCCCTCCTGGCTTCTCTGGTACCAAGAGGGAAAAGTCAAACAGATTTTTCCAACCTCCAGGGCAAAGGTGTTACTGAGTCATAGCCATGGAGGGACTGGCTACTGCCACTACTTACCTGGGGGCAGTCAGCTTTCGTTCACCCTCAGCCTGGGCTTCGATCCCTGACTCTTCTCACTCGGGGACTTTACACCCTTTCAAACTCTTGGCATAGGGCTGTCCAATCGGAAAACCATGGCCCTCACTTGAGCCCAGCCAGCTCAGTGGCTGATGCTGGCAATTGCTGGTTAGTGACATATTTGCTTCTTTATTCGGGGGCATGTGTATGTGTGTGGGAATGTATGTGTAGGTCAGAGGACAGACCACAGGGTTGGTGCTCTCCCCCCATCATATGGGTTCCAGGGATTAAACTCAGGTCCCCAGGCAAAACCCTTTACCCACCTGACCCCATCCAGAGCTCTTTTTTTTCTGGGGCTCTTTATCAGACTGGAATCTTTAGGATGGAACCCGTGGCTTTTGTTTCTCAGAATCTCTCCGAAGTCACTTGAGGGCCCGAGTGGATGCGCATGTGTGGAACCTCGCCATTTCTGTGCTCACCCAAAGCCAGGCCCTCTCCCGTGTCCCCTGTGGGGATGAAGCCAGCCTGACCCGAGTGCAGCATCTGAGCTGTGCCCCTGAGCTGTGCCCCGTGGTGACAGCCATCCTCTGCTCCCAGATTCACCTTGTGAGCTGTGCTCTGTGCCCTTATCCACGTCTCACAGCAGCCCAGGACAGAAATGGTGTTAACTCCCTCCAACAAGAAAACAAGGCTCAGAGAGGGCAGGCAACTTGACCAAGGTCAGTCGGGCTCAAATTCGAACCAGGCACCAAAGTCTGAGTTCTCCAGATGTGGCGTGGGCAGTGCCTGAGTGGCCCCCAGCTGGTCCGGAATACAGGATATGGGTCAGAATCTCAGCCGGCCCCAAGTCACCTCTCTGGGTAGCAGAGGGAAGTGTCTGAGTAGGTTTTAGAGAGAGAATTCTGCGCGGGTGAGGACCCTGGACTTTCAGGAACCTCGCTAGAGGGCTGGGGGAGCTATGTGGGACTCCCTGGCTCTGCCTCAGCATGCGAGCTCACTGTGCTGTCAGCAATAGCAGATCCAGAGAGACGGGGTAACCAGACCAGAGGAACCCATGAAAGGCAGTGGGAGAGGGGTAGGCCAGGTCCAACCACAGAATCTGGTATCCTGGCGTTAACCTTGAGCATGGCCTCACCTCCCCGTCCCTCTGATTTTCAGTCTGTGAAACAGAGCAATGTTTGCAAACCTGAGCATACATCAAAGACCAGGCTGGTCTCTCGCCTGCACTGCCCTGCCCCCAGCCTCTGGGGATTCTGCTGTGCTGAGAGTCTGGGTTCCAGGAGGCAGAAAGCCAAAGCATGGGGGTGGGGATTCATTTCCCTTCCAACTCCGTCCCTGCCCTTTGCCTGTCACGGACTCCTCCAGGATTTGCTAGCAGAAGGTCAAACCTCCCGGATTTGCCAGAAGGCTCTCGGAATCTCCAGCTGACTTCCACGTCCAGGCCAAAGAATTTTTAATTTGTATTTTCTGCTTTTCTAGGGCTGCTGGGGGCAGGGCGCGGTGCGGCTGCTCCACCACCACCTGGTGGTCACACCCGGGACTGCAGCACCTCCCAGCCCCAGGCTGAGCTTGCCGGGCTTGGTGCCTGTCTCCTCAGTCTCCTCAAGGATGAACAGGTCCGTGAGGAGAAGGCCCTTGGGAAGAAAGGCAGGCAGCCTTAGACGATGGCTGCTCTCTGGGGAGTCTCACTCAACTTGTTTGGATGGGGTGAACACCTGTTCCTCACAGGACCAGGACTGATGCTGGGTTCACTTTCCCAGCCTAGGGCTCCCATGAAGGAAACCAAAGCTAGGCTGGCTGCCAGATGACCTTAACAGGCCCTGCCCCTTTCTTGTCTCCAAGGTGGGGTCTTTTGTTTAATGTGGTAAGGTTAAATGAGATAATGGACAAACGAATGTTTGCTTACACCACGATCACCATCTCCACCATCACGGTCATTGCGACAGTCTCTCATCTCCATCGTTGTCATCACCACTATCATCCATCCCACCCCCCCCACCACCCCAACCCCCCACCACACCACCACACCACCACCATCATCACCATCACTACTGTAGCCATCTCCACCATCGCCACCATAACTGCTGTCATGACTCACCATCGTTACTGTAGCCATCTCCACCATCTCCACCATCTCCACCATCTCCACCATCATCACCACCATCACCATCACCACCATCACCACCATCACCACCATAACTGCTGTCATGACTCACCATCATTACTGTAGCCATCTCCACCATCGCCACCACCATCATCACTACCACAGTCACCTTCACGATAGTTGTTATCACTACGGTCATCACGGCTGCGACCATCCTCATCAGCACCGCTGTAGACACCATCATTGTGCCTTTCTGCTTGCTCTTCCTTTGTCTTTGCCAGCTGAGGCTGCAACTGCAGGTCAGACCCAGCCTGGTTGTGGGGATCCTTGTTTGCCTTGCCTCTGCACCCTGTCAGAAGCCCGGCTCCTCAGAAGGTGGGGTCGTGATTCCGCAGGATCTCACATACTGGCTTCCACTTTGCTTTGTTTCCCATGGTACCCTTGTGAAAATGCCTGACAGAAAGTCACAGGGACACTTTCCACAAATGTCATTGTCTTCCTGGCCTCACTGGGCAGGAGGCACTGATGGGCCCTGGTAAGGGCAGACCAGGCCTTGGCTTTCCTTCTCTTCTTCCTCCTTGAGGGCATCACTTCAGAGATCCCCTGGAACACCAGGAGCCTACCTCAGTACTTTCTTCAAATCCTCTCCAGCTCATGGCCAGCAGCAGTTTAGAAATATCCTCTGTGTCACAAAAACCTCATCTTTTCAAACCTCCCAGAATTCACATATATGCCTTTTTTTTTTTTTTTCAAGGAAAATGGAAGAAGGAAGTTCCTTACTTAATACTCAATCCTTTGGCTTTGGAAGTTGGGTGAGGGATGGAAGCCTGGGCCTCATACACACTGGGGAGGTGCTCTACCATGGAGCCATGCTCCAGTGTGGCTCTGTCCTTCCGTGTGTGTGTGTGTGTGTGTGTGTGTGCTTGCATGCTTGTGCGTGTGCACAGAGGCCAGAGTGGGATGCTGAGTGTCTTACTCCATCACTCTCCACCTATTCCCTTGAGACAGGGTCTCTCTCTGAACCTGGAACCAGCCTGGCAGCCAGCAAGTCCCAGGGATGCTCCTGTCTTTGCCTCCCCCGTGCTAGGATTACAAGTGTGCTCTACCACACCCGGCATTTTCAATGTGTTCTGGGTGTGAAACTCAGGCCTTGCCTCCGCAGCAAGATAAAAGGCAGGAACGTGTTTCAGAGCGCTGCTTTCTGCGGTCTCCACCCTGAGGTCTTTTCCATTTATCTATGGTCATACAAAGATAAGATAAAAAGGTCAATTATTGAATCTACTTTTACAAAAGGAACTGCTTGTTTAAATAGGATAAATAATGAAATTTTTTGTCTGAATTTGTCAAATGTTAATGGACTGGACATTGTTAATTTAATTCTTGACTGTATATTGTATATACTTATTTGATATAGTTTTTCTTGTATTAGTTATAAGCTTTAAATTTTAGACAGAAAAAAGGGGAAATGTGGTGATATTGTGTTCCCCAAAATATATAATAATAAATAAAAACTCTAATAAACTTATCTGGGGGTCAGAGAACAGAACAGTCACTAGATGCAGAGACCAGAAAATGGTGGCCCACACTCCTTTAATCCTAGCATTCCTAAAGCAAAGATCCATCTGCTCTTTGAGTTCAAAGCCACACTGGAAACAGCCAGGCATGGTGACTCACGCCTTTAATCCCAGGAAGTGATGGCAGAAAGGCATATAAGGCGTGAGGACCAGGAACTAGAGCTAGTTAAGCTTTCAGGCCTTGGAGAAGCAGTTCAGCTGAGATCCATTTGGATAAGAACTCAGAGGCTTCCAGTCTGAGGAAACAGGATCAGCTAAGGATTTGGCCAGGTGAGGTTAGCTGTGGCTTGTTCTGTTTCTCTGATCTTCCAGCATTCACCCCAATACCTGGCACTGGGTTTGTTTTTATTAATAAGACCTTTCAAGATTCATACTATAATACAAAGAGGAGCCAGCCAGCAGACAGCAGATACTAGAGGAGGCAAGGGGTGAGAGTATGGTCTTGGGCAGGGGGAGGTTGGCTTGCAGGGAGGTTGACCAACTCCCCATGGTGTCAGCTGTTAAGTTTGACAAGATATTGGTTTCCTCTGACCTTTGCTGTTCCAGGGGTCACTCGCCATCATTACATATTAGCCTGGGCAGGATCTGGCCCTGGTCATGTAGGGTCAGCACGAGGCTGAAGTCAACCAGCTGTCACACATCACAGAGGACAGGACAACCTGTTTTAGATCAGGACCCCAGCCCAGCCCATGTCAGAGACTTGAATGTAATTTGTTATTCCCAAAGTGATCCAAGAGGCTCGGATAAGGGATTGGGGCCAGCAAAATCTGTAACACTAAGACCTGGGCTGTGAATGTAAGTCAGTCAGCCAGGTGTGCTGAAGAAAAGCCAGCTGTGCTGGACAGTTTTATGCCAACTTGACACAAGCTAGAGTTAACTGAAAGAAGGGAACCTCAATTGAGAAAATGCCTCCATGAGATCCAGTTGTAGGGCATTTTTTCAATTAGTGATTGATGGGGGAGGGCCCAGCCCACTCTGAGTGGTGCCATCCCTGGGCTGGTGGTCCTGGGTTCTATAAGAAAACAGGGGGTTGGAGATTTAGCTCAGTGGTAGGGCGCTTGCCTTGCAAGTGCAAGGTCCTGGGTTCAGTCCTCAGCTCTGAAAAAAAAAGAAAAGAAAAGAAAAGAGACAAGACTGAGCAAGCCACGGGGAGCAAACCAGTAAGCAGCACCCTCCATGGCCTCTGCATCAGCTCCTGCCTCCAGGTTCCTGTCCTGTTTTGAGTTTCTGTCTTGACTTCCTTCGATGACAAACTGTGGTGTGGAAGTGTAAGCCAAATATGCCCTTTCCTCCCCAACTTGCTTTTTGGTCATGGTGTTTCATTGCATCGAAAGAAGCAAAGACAGTTACCTAAACTGAGCCTTGACTGTTACTCTGAGAAGGACCAGCTGACCTTGTGATTGGGCGATGGAAGAACTGTTGCCCAGCCTATTATGGTCAGATGCTATGATTCATCTACCTGTCAGAGCTCAAAGGGGCACACAGGGGACCATCCATCACAGGAGCCCTTGGACAGCTGTGTCCATCTGAAGGGATGAAGTTGGGGGAGGGGGGCTCTGGAAACTGACCATTAGAATTGTGGGCTCAGCTCATGCCCTTTCCTACCTTTTCCCACCCTGGCCCCCAAACCATTGGCAGCTTGTTTCTCAGCCCACTTCAGCATCAAGGATGGGACTGGCTGGATCCAAGGGGCTATATGATTTAGGTACAGACAGGTAAAAGGAAAGCAAGCCCTCCTTTGGGTAAACTGAGGCAGAGTGAGTGTAAGAAAATCTTTCTCCATAACATAGTCATAACTTTTATAACAAACCTGACAAAGACTGTCTAGAAGGAAGGCCCAAATAGCACCTCGGCCCTAGCTTAGATGGCAGGAACCTTCCACCTGAACCAGGGATGCAGGAGCAAACCCACTAGGAGATGGATATCAGGTCCCAGATGGAAGACCCGTTATTTAAAAACCCACTAGCACAGCTCAGCACACTCACAGGTACCTCTGTGTTATGTAGCAAGTACCTCTGAGATAACTTCCATTTTGTTGAGAAATGCATTAAGTTCAGGAAGTATGCAATTCATAGGCTTCAGAAGTCCCTGAAACTGACCAGATTCACTAGGTCCCTCCCTTCCCTAGAGTGTATGTACTGCTGAGAGACACTCAGAACAATCACACTACCTGGAAGAAATGGAGATCAGACAAAGTACCTGGAAGACTCTCAGATGAGCTGAGCTGCCTGAATGAGACACTCTCCAAACTCTGCTAAATTGTACAGGGAGAGGCAGGTTCCCAGCTTTCATGAGTGTCACCTGTTGTGAGATATTAATCTGTGTTACATTCTTTTCTGCTGTGGAACATTTGTTTAACGATACAATGATGTGTTGCATTCTTTTATGTTGCGTTTGTTTAACTCTGTGAAGCTGTGTTACTTTGCCTGCCTAAAACACCTGATGGTCTAATAAAGAGCTGATTGGCCAATAGCAAATCAGGAGAAAGGATGGGCAGGGCTGCCAGGCAGAGAGGATAAATAGGAGGAGAAATCTAGGGAAGAACAAGGAGCAAGAAAAGGAGAAGGAGAAGAGGACATCAGGGGCCAGCCATGGAGTAAGAAGGAAAGAAAGATATATAGAATGAAGAAAGGTAACAAGACCAGAGGCAAAACATAGTTAAAGAGAAACGGGCTAATTTAAGTTAGAAAAGCTGGCTAGAAACAAGCCAAGCTAAGGCCAGGCATTCATAAGTAAGAGTAAGACTCTGTGTATTTATTTGGGAGCTGGGTGGCGGGCCACCAAAGAGTAAGAAAAACCAACTACTGTCACCCATGCTGGGGTGGGCTTTGGAGATACAGCTGTCTTTGAGTCATTTCTGCTCCTGTAAGTGACCCCTCACCACATTCTTGTAAGTGACCCCAAATAAAACCCATTCGTTCACCAATTGGAATTTGGTGGCATCTGTGCTTTGGTCTGCCATTGGGTCCCTATCTGGGGTGAGTAGATAGATGTTTGCTCACGTCTACCTCAAAACAGTGTCACTCAACAGAGGGCCAGCTACACTGTCACCTTGCAGGGCTGATGAGGCATGAGCTACAGCCACTGGCTTGAGAAAAGCCATGAGAGACTTCTTTCTTTCTTTCTTTCTTTTTTTTTTTTTTTAATTATAATTCAAAATCCCAAAACCAACAAAGAATACAATTGAGAAATTCAAATTATGAAATAATTCTACATGTCAAAAATAAATACCAGGAAGAGCCTGGTGTAAAAATCAAAAGACAAACTGGGAAAAAAAAATAACTATATTTGCAACTCATATCATAGGCAGAGGCCACTTCCCTGGTCTATAAAGAGCTTGTAGGAGTGAGAAGCTGGGTCCAATCTAGGAGAAAACAGAACAAGCGAGTCATAGGAAAGACACAGCTCATCTTCAGTGTTAGGTGCTCAGTCACATTCCGAAAAATGAAAAATAAAAGCTAAGCTCAGGTGCCACGGCCTCAACATGAGAAGGGGGCAGCCCACGAGTGAGACAGCAGCTCCCTGTGACGTGTCCCTGGGGAGAGTGGTGGCTGCTTCTCAAGTCACTCACGTACCTTTCCGTGGAGCCAGCTCCCTTCTGGGCCATCATCTGACAGGCAGCACACACTCCAAGTAGGATGCATGCAAAGGAGTTTGCTCGGGCTGATGTAATAACAGATCTAACACAGCTGGAAGCAGAGACCCGTTGAGTCAATCTGTCCAATGGGGGTGTCTTCAGTGAGTGTGGAAAGACATCCATGGTATGGGGGATGAAAGGCAAGGCCAAGGGAGTAGGATAAGGATGTGTATTTAACCTTGCTTGCATTTTCAGAAGAGGTCTGGAGAGATTCATAAGAAATACACCTGTGGGTGGTGTGGGAATGGTTTAGAAGCGGGTAGGATGGAAGAGAGAGCCTTCTTATTGTATAGTTACATCTTCTGGTCTCAGACATGTGAACTTACTGTCCCTTTAACAATTTGTTCTTGTTTTTGTGTTTTTGTTTTTGTTTGAGGCCGAGTCTCACTATGTTGCCCTGGCTGGCCTAGAACTCATTTTGTAGACCAGGCTGGCCTCGAACTCAGAGATCCACCCACCTCTGCCTCTCGAGTGCTGGAATTAAAGGTGTGCGCCACCATACCCAGCCCTGTTCAACAACTTTTAAAGTTCGTGTGTATGATTGACAATTGATGAAGGTTTTTCTGGAAGAATAAATACTGCGCCACACCGGGCCCATCGCACTCTCTTATTCCAGCTTTTTCCTTGACGTTGTTTTCTGGTAAATTTCTCACTACTTCTTGAGACTCGGGTCCTGAAGGCTGTGTAGGTCTCCATTGTCACTGTGGCACCAAGGTATATATTAAGCACCTCCCAGGTGTCAGGGAGCATGCAGGGCCCCAGGACCTGAAGGGAATTGACATCGAGGTACACACAGTGAAGAAGGGGTGTAAAAACTTGTTACAGTGCATTCTGATCACACAGTGTTAGCTGAACCCAACATGCTGTGGAACAGCTCGGAGAACAGTACCGAGGGCTCAGGGCAAACGTAAGAGGCTGCAGGTTTGAGAGGGAGGAAGGGATGGAGAGTGATTATTCCAGGACCACGAGAGCATGTGCCAAGGTCCTGAGGCTGGGATGGATGGGGAAGAAGGCCTGAGCACTAGGGGAAGACAGGTAGTGGGGATGGGTTTACATAAGAAAGACAAAAACCAGTTAACCTTGGGCAGGCCCAGTGTTGGGTCTGAACTGGGCACGGACAGTGAAAACTGGGAGATGGGGGCAAAGCTGGGATGTTAGTGAGACAGAGGGATGGGACACTAGCAGCGTGACATGTGACCTTGTCAAATAGGTTTCACAGTGTCCAGCCAGAACTCCAGCACCTCCCTGGTTCCCCTGGCCTCCAGCTATGTGGAGCGAGTGTGCCCTGGTTATATGCTCAATTAACTAGTGAGTGCATTAACCATGAGTCGGCACCTGCTGACCCTCAACGGGAACCCTCAGAGCAGCATGCAGGTTAGGGTACCCCAGGCTGCTGGATAGCCACACCGGCCTTGGCCCCTCACCAACATCACAGGCAGCCAAGTGTGACCAGGCAGTGGAGAGGAGGAGTTTTTGCGTTGACCCAGAATGACCCTGGGTGGTGGCTGTAGGACACTGAACCTGCTGAATCATCCAGTTCCAGGAAACAGCTATGGGTTTTCGGCCCTGGCCACATGTCCACATGTAGCTTGAGTTTTCCTGCCTGGCCCACAGTCAGGACAAATCTGTCACTCGCCAGTCCCACAGCCGCTCAGACCCCACCAAGTAAACACAGAGACTTATATTGCTTACAAACTGTATGGCCGTGGCAGGCTTCTTGCTAACTGTTCTTATAGCTTAAATTAATCCATTTCTATAAATCTATACCTTGCCACGTGTCTCATGGCTTACCGGCGTCTTCACATGCGGCTTGTCATGGTGGCGGCTGGCAGTGTCTCTGACTCAGCCTTCCACTTCCCAGAATTCTTCTCCTCCTTGTCCTGCCTATATTTCCTCCTGCCTGACTACTGGCCAATCAGTGTTTTATTTACTAACCAATCAGAGCAACACATTTGCCATACAGAACATCCCACAGCATCCACACTCCACATGACAGTCTCACTTGGGGCTTATGAGGAACCCACCACAAACTCCAAAGTCTGAGGGATGTGCCGGAGAAGTGGCTCAGGGTGTGTGAGGTACCTGCTGTGGACGCATGGGGACTGAGCCTGATTCCCAGCACGGATGTGAACTGGGCAAGGCTAGGGCACCACTGCAGCCCAAGTGCTGAAGAAGACAGATGGGGCCTGGGACTTGCTGCTCCACCAAAAGGGAGAGTCCCAAGTTCAGTGAGAGGCCCTGCCTCAAAAACTGAGGTGGAAAGCCATCGAGGGTGACACTGAGCATCTACCTCTGGCCTCCACATGCACACACATCGGCTAGTACACACACACTGACACACACACTGCACCATATTGTATATGCGCGCGCACACACACACACACACACAGAGACAGAGAGAGAGAGACACACACACAGCAGGGGGGAATAAAAAGAAAGAATGAAAAGAAAAAATCTGAGGTGGGGTTACATGAGTATGTCACACCAGGACCTCATCCAACCTAGGTAAGCACGTGGGAGCAGAGTCAGCCTGAAATTCTAGAAAATTCTCTTCCTGTCTAGGTCACATGCCGATACGTGGTGCCCTGTCTAGGTAAAACCACTCCAGACTTTTTCCCTGCATGGGCCTTTAGCCCCAGTCATGGTGACCTGCAGGCTAGACTGGTCTGCACGTGGCCTGTAGATCTAGTCAGGACAAGGCTCCAGGACAGTTTGGACTAGTGAGCTCTTCTGGGCCCCACGAGAATGGAGTGGGCAACCGTTCGTCCAGGACCATCCAGGTGCTATCGCCCAGGGAAAGGCAGAGTCTCAGGCCCCACCCCAGCTTGCTGGGTAGCATCTGCCCTTACAGGACCCTGAGGAGCCTCTGTGCCCAGTGAACGATGAGAAGCACTGGCCCAGAACCTTCTGCGGGGTCACAGCTGTCCCACACCTCTGTCTGCTCCGAAACGCCTCCAGAGTGCCTGAGGTCCAGGTTTGCTTTGATCTCCAGCACTGAAAGAAAATTCACAAAAACAAAACGGTAACTTTCTTGGGGCGGGAAAAATTCTCCTAACCTCCAGCCACCTGAGCCTGATTGTGCACTGAGCTGCCTCCCCAGCTGGAAGGAGGGGACTTCGGGTCCCACAGTCTGCGGCCAAATCCATGATGTTCCCTGAGTGATCAGGCAGGAAAGACAGCAAAGAGTAGGACAGCACCTGAGGACAGAGCAACATGTATGTGCAAGCATATGTGCTTATGAGTGTACGCATGTATGAATGTGTGTGTATATGAATGTATTGTGTATGCACGTGTAAGTATATGAATGCATGCATGTGTGCATGTATGAGTGTATATATGTGTATATGAGTGTATATATGTTATGTGTGTATGAATATATGTATGTATGCATGCATGTATGTGTGTGTATGGACACACACACACACACACACACACACACATATATATATATACACTGAGGCAGGGTCTTATACAGCCAGACTGGCCTCTGTCCCTGTTTCATTTCTTTTCCTGTGACAAATACATGATAAGCAGCTCAGAGGAGGGAGGACTTCTTTTGCCTCACAGTTCCAGGTTACACTCCATTATTGTGGAGACGGAAAGACAGGAACTTGAGCAACTAAGTCGCATCACATCCACAGACAAGAGCAGGGCAAAGTGAATGCACCCATGCTGCCTGCTCCCTTGCGAGCTTTCTTCGCTCTTGTCCTCAGCCACATAGTGAGTTCGAGTCCAGCTTGGTCTATTTGAGACCCTATCTCAAAAAATAAGACCATACATACCTTAATTAAAAAGCATTTATGGCTAAAAGTGCAAATGACCATCTGAGCTGTTGGGGAAATGGCAGAGTGCTCAGAGACTGGCCTGATGCAGGGTGACTCTATTTGCTTAAAATAGAAAAGGACATTCACGAAGCGTAAGAAATACAATGAACTGGGCTGTAGAAAAGCACTGGACGAATTCAGGAAGACAGCACCGAGTGGAAGGTCGGGGAGCGTCAGTGTGAACCCCCCTCTGGGGTCTGCAGACCTGAAGACAAGGAGCTGCCCAGCCAGGCCTGCCTGGCTGTGACCTCAAGGGAAGAAGTCTACGATTTGGATTGACATGGGATGGCGCCAGCACTGTCTCTTTGGGCCTGGGCCTCAGTGTTTATTCAGTCCCTGTGAGGTGCATCTGGCTGCTGCCTGAGGCCCAGGACTTGTCACACCCTGTCGGGGTGACACTGATGAGGACCACTCTGTCACCAAGGCCTGCAGGAAGCTTCCTGACATACTAGATAGTTCATGTTTTATTAGACAGTCGCGCTCATCCATAACCTGATTTATATTCAGCACATCATGCTTCCTTGGCCCCCAAGGCCTAGCGCCAGGGCCAACATGGGGGCAGAAGGACCCAGTCATGAAAGGCACAGACTGAGGTCACTGCCGCCGGCAGAGACAGGGAGGTGGCCAGAGAGACAGACTGGGGGTCAGGCCATGCTTCTCCTTCAGGACTGTCCTCAGAGACACAGGGGGCAAGGGGCTCTGGGGCAGGATTTGTCTGTGGACATCAGTGCATGGGTGTGTGTTTCTGTGGGTGTACATTCCCACGGACGCACATGCCAGTGTGCGCACAGGTATGTAGCAACCAGAGTGCAGCTTCAAGGGTCATTCTTCAGTCACCATCCACTTTAGCTTTTGTTTTTGTTTTGTCTTGTGTGTATATGAGGGGGAGGCACACATGCATCCATAACACGTGTGTGTGTGTGTGTGTGTGTGTGTGTGTGTGTGTGTGTGTGTGTGTGAAATGACAGTATGTGAAGGTCAGTTCTCTCCTTCCACTATGTGAGTCCCAGGGATTGAACTCAGGCTTCAGACTTGTCGGCAAGCCCCTTTACCCACTGAGCCATCCCGCTGCCCCTTGGTGTGTGTGCGTGTGCGTGTGCGTGTGTGTGCACTATGTGAATGCATGGGGGGCATGTGTGTGCCACAGCATGCAAGAGGAGGTCAGAAGATAACAAGTCAGATGTCTTGTTTGAGATAGGTCTCTTTGTGATTACTGCTGTGTAAGCCAAACCAGGTCATGAGCTCCTGGGGGTCATCCTGTCTCTGCCTCCCATGCAGCATACGAACACATGGTTACAGATGTGCACCGCCACACACAGCTTTGTGTGGGCCCTGGGGTTACAGATGTGCACCGCCACACAGCTTTGTGTGGGCCCTGGGGTTACAGATGTGCACCGCCACACACAGCTTTCTGTGGGCCCTGGGGTTACAGATGTGCACCGCCACACACAGCTTTGTGTGGGCCCTGGGGGTTCAAGCTCAGCTCCTGAAGCCTGTGTGCAAGCACTTTGCCCCCCTTCCTCATCTCCCCAACCTCACCTTTAGAAAACAAAAACAAAACATAAAACCAGAATCTCTCACTGGGGCCTGGGCTCTCCAGTAGACGAGGCCAGATGACTAGTGAGCACCAAGGACACTCCTGTCCCCTCCTCCCCGGCACTAATGTTACAAGTGGGGGCCACCAAGCCTGGCTCGGTTCTGATGTGGAGTCTGCAGATCAAACTCAGGTCCTTGGTCCTTCACGGTGAGTGCTTTATGACAGCCATCATCCCTGCTTCTGTGGGTGGGATTTGAACTTTGGGCTCCATGGGATCCCAAAGAGGACAAACACCAGGTTCACTCGATGACATTCTGCTCTTGCAGGATGCCCAATGACCTCTTGCTTCTGGAAGAACAGACACAGGAAGCACACACTCCTCTCTAGAGCTTGGATCTGCAGCCTAGGGTCTGGGACTGGCCAGAACTCTCTGGAAACTGGTGCCGGGACTCCCCAGTCTCCAGTGCCTCCAGGCTTTCCCTGTGGCCATGGGGATCTCTTCCTGCTAGGCTTGACCCAAGAACTGTGTCCTTGGGGTTCCTTCTCAGCATCCCACTTGGCTGTCTGTTTTTGTCCTCTGTGTTCAGGGGGTGCAGGGGAAGGTGGTAGAATCCAGGAGGAGGGAGGAAAGCCCCAGGTTGGCAGTGCTGGAAAGAGAATTGCTTCCAAGCCCCTTGGTGTTCTAACCTCACCCCAAACATCTCTCTCTGCCTCATTCTCCCACTACTGTTCCAAAAGAGAACAGAGAATTCTAGAGGACCCTGTCCTGGAGGGAGCCTGGCTGTGCCTGTTTCCTGCATCAGTGAACAGAACTCCCCTAACAGCCTGGGAGGACAGTGGCAGCCATATTTCCTGCTGCCGGCTCCCCCAGATCCTTGACACCAGCCAAGGACTAGCTTCCCTAGTCTGGGGAGAGGATTTCAGCCTCCAGATCTATGAGTTTATCTTGTTCCTCAGGCATTCAGGGCTCTCCTTGATGGTGTGGCCCCCAGTGTCCCTGGGAAACCAGAGGACAAAGTCCTAAGACTCCCCAGGTGACAGCACTAGGCAGATGAAGGCCTGGCCACCACAGGCACAGATGGACCGAGAAGTCAGGGTTCTGATGAGAGCACAATCCAGGGCCAATTTACCTGGACACAAACCCTGGCTATCCATAGCCGGGACTGGAATACCACATAGGTGGAGGCCGGAAAAACACACCACTGAAATTAGTCTGTGAGCACCTCTGATGGCCTTTGTTAGATGGTGGGTTTTTGGTTGGTTGTGGCACTGAGATGGAATCATCTGTGTCAGGTAATCACTCTGCCATGGAGATATCCCACCAGCCCTTCTTTTTAAGAGCAAGACTGGCTGGGCGGCGGTGGCGTGCACCTTTAATCCCAGCACTCGGGAGGCAGAGGCAGGAGGATTTCTGTGAGTTTGAGGCCAGCCTGGGCTACAGAGTGAGTTCCAGGAAAGGCTCCAAAGCTACACAGAGGAACCCTGTCTCAAAAACCAAAACAAAACAAGAACAAAACTGTAAGCAACCTCAGGTTAACCCACTGCGGCACACATGCATGTGTATGTGCGTGTGTGTGTGTGTGTGTGTGTGTGTGTGTGTGTGTGTGCGCGTGCGTGCGTGCACATATACAAGGAGACTTGTTGGGAAGCGGAAGGGGCTCAGAGCAGGACAAAAGAGGGTGATGGGGCAAATATGATCAAAATACATTATATGTGTTTATAAAAATGCCATAATGAAACTTATTGTGTATAATTCATATGCACTAATTAAAAAAAAACTTTAAAAAGAGACTAAGAATCATTGTCTGGGTGTGGTGGCACGTGCCTGTGATCCCAGCACTAAGAGGGAGCGACAAGAGGTCGGAAGTTCAAGGTCATTCTTGGCTACAGTAGAGAGACTGAGGCTAGCCTGGGCTACACGAGACCCAGGGGGACGGTGGATAAGGGGGGGATGGGAGAGGGAAAGTAGTCATGTAAGGTCAAGACACTGCTGCCGGCAGTGAATTCTGGGGACAAAAACACTGGAAGGAAACAAGCCCCCTCTTGAAGGTGCAGTTAACGCTCTGTGACAAGTCCCAGGTCCATCCTCACTGTGACCTGGGCATCTCAGCCAGTGTCAGGAGGGGCACCCACTACAGCCGCACAAGGAGCCGGGCCACCTGGCAGGGAGAAATAGGACATGAAGGAGCCTCCTTCCCAGCTGGTGATAACCTGGGGTCCCCCGGTGGGTGCAGCCCCAGCCTCCTGGTGCCTTGGCTGAGGACAACACATGGCCCCCTGACCCTCTGGGGCTGGAGTAGCAGGGTCCTGAAGAAGCAATCATCACATGACCTCACCCACGGCACACTGTTCCCATCTGCTCTTCACACTTAGAGGCCCCGCGTGTGCCCAGATCCTGTGGCATCCCAGAGTTCCTCACTGGTGTGGCCCACTGGCCTCACTCCTTGTCCAGCCCCACCTGGCAGGAGGGCCTCACTTCACCCAGGAGCACAGCAGCAGCCTGCAAAAAAACAGGGCACAGGCTGGGGAGATGCTGCTGCCCTTGCCGAGGACCCGAGTTCAGTTCTCAGCACCCACATCCAGTGGCTCACAACTGCCTGTACCACAGCTCCAGAAGGTCTGACCCTCCGGCCTCTGTGGCACTGCACTATGTGCACAGACACGCAGAGATGATGGGGGGAGGGAGGGTGAGCTTGTGTGTGTGTGTGTGTGTGCACACATGCGCGCGCACACATACACATTAAAAATAACCCAGCTAGGATCAGACCCCAACAGGGTCCATCGGGGGACAGCAGCAGTGGTTGTCATGGGGAAGGGTGGGGACTGACAAGAGGTTGGCACCTGCCTTACTGGCTCTGTCCATCATGTTGCAGAGGCAGCCGGTCCGGGGCCAGGCCTCCACGAAATCTGCCACCTGTAGGCCAGGGTCCAGATACCAGCAAGCAGGTCATAGCAGGATGCAGGGGCCAGCAGGGCCACAGCTGGAAGGGCTGGGGACCCGCCTGGGAGACACTTCCAGTGCCACAGTGCCACCCTCCTGAGGAGAGAGGGAAGAGCTGTGCACACACATGAGGCATGCGCCCTGGATGGTGACAGCAAACACACACACAAAGGTCGGACTGGACAGGACAAGGGGACTTGGAACAGCCCTGGGCCAGCAGGCCTGGAGGACAAACAGGACCCTCTGCATCCACCAGCGCCACATCAGGATTAGGGAGTGACTGCCTGACCTAGTTCCTCTCCTCCCTAGTCTTGGACCAGATAGACCAATGATTCTCAACCTCCCTAATGCGGCAACCCTTTAATACGGTTCCTCATGCTATGGTGACTCCCAACCATAAAATTACTTCCATTGCTACATTTCATAACTGCAATTTTGCTATTGTTATGAATCGTAATGTAAATATTTTCGGAGACGGGAGGTTTATTAAAGGGTCACGACCCACAGGTTGAGAATCCCCGAGCTAGACCAAGCGAATCTGCTCTGATCGGTCCCATCACTTCCGCTGCCCATCCGGACCAGCAGCCCCGCAGCGCTGTCCCTGGCACTCCCTTCCCACCGCAGAGACTTCTCGGCCCCTCCTGCCTTTGGGTCTCTGCCCAGTGTGCGCGATCCAGGGAGGCCACTCTGTGGCCGGAGCGGATTATGAATAAACAGGCTCCACTCGCTCCCATCTGCTCCGTCTTTGCTTATTTTCTCAATAGTGAAAATGTCAACAAACTGTGTGTGGTACAATGAAGCTAATCTCTCTCAGGGCTTTTTATCTGCAAAATCAGACTAATCCCCATCTCGGGGACCCAGGCTCAGAGAGGGAGAGACACTCACCACGGCCACTCAGCCCACCACTGATGGAGCCAGGATTTAGGGGCAGCCATCTTGGTACATGACGTCCTCCACGCATCCTCTTCCTGGAAGTGGACAGAGTGCTTGTGCTGAAGCCTGTCCTTTCGTTCATTCGTTCACTCATTCGTTCATTCATTCAACTTCTGGCTGAAGAGGGAGCAGACGAAAGGCCCCGAGGCAGCAAGGACGGTCCTCACTGTCCTTCAGGAGCCAGCGCTGATGTCTCACGGCACAGTCCCTGCCTGTCCTCCCAGGGCCCAGCTGGACACCTCCGTGGGACCCAGGTTCACCGTGAGCCCCGGGTCCACCCCGAGCCGGCTGCTCCCCTGAGCCCTGCTGCTCCCCGGAGCCAGGCTGCTCCCCCGAGCCAGGCTGCTCCCCCGAGCCAGGCTGCTCCCCCGAGCCAGGCTGCTCCCCCGAGCCCTGCTGCTCCCCCGAGCCCTGCTGCTCCCCCGAGCCAGGCTACTCCAGGTTCACCCTGAGCCTGGCTGCTCCCTGTCCGGGGAGTCCCAGTCTCAAGAGCTCAGCACATGAACCAACACATGACCTCTGACTCATGGTCCCCACAACACGGTCCACAACTTCAGACAGTGTTCTCACGTTGTTCTTTAGCTTCTTAAGTTTCAAGGCTATTTTGGTATTTTGGTTAGTCTATAATTTTCTCTGCCTATCTGTGGACCTGTGTAAGCTGTGCATGTGTGTGTACATTACATGGGTGTGTAATTGTTTATGTGTAAGCAAGTATATATGGACATGTGTTGTGTGTGCATGGGTGTATATGTGTGTCTGTGTCTAGAGTTATCTTGTGCATGCAT
This sequence comes from Peromyscus maniculatus bairdii, assembly GCF_049852395.1. NCBI lineage: Eukaryota > Metazoa > Chordata > Mammalia > Rodentia > Cricetidae > Peromyscus > Peromyscus maniculatus. The sequence goes on from NC_134852.1 coordinate 159,398,938, forward strand.
ATGTACTTGTTTGTGTGTATGCATATACATGTGTGTGTGCATATGCACACATGTGTTCATGCATGTATATATGTGTATGTGTATATTCCTGTTTGTACATGTTCATGAGTATATGTATGCACGGGTGCATGTGCATATGTGTGTTTATGTATGTATGCATACACATTGTACATATGTGTGCTTATTTATATGTATGTATATATGTTTGCATATATATACACATGCCTGTATGTACATGTGCAGTTGTATATATATATGTACACATGTGTGTATATTTGTGCATTTTTTGTATGTGTGCCCATTTGTGTGTGCATGTGCATGTATATGTGTATGCACATATGTATATATATGTGTGTGTACATGCATGTGTGTGTGTGTGTGTGTGTGTGTGTGAGTGTGTGTTGGGGCTGAGGATGGTTAGAGCTGGAGATGGTTATTAGCCTTTGAATCGGGGCTGAGTGTACCAGATACATCTTTGTAAGGAATCAACAAGGATTTGTGAATGAATGAATGCAGGAACAAATAAGTGAGCCACAGGAAAGGTGAGTAATGGAGGTGCAAATGCAGCAGTGTGCCCTTCCCAGTGACCCAGTTTCCTTCCCTCACTCTGGCCACGGCCCAGAGCCCCACGACCACCCTTTGCTCTGACTATGACACAGGACCAGAAAGATGGGAGACACCAGCCGAGAGCAAATGACTACCGACTTCAGCCTCTGTCCAGGGCCTGCAGCCGCTCTCCCTCTGCTGGGGAGCCCTTGGGCGTAATGACGTCCAGCCGAGATTCAAAGCCTGTCCCCAAGGCTCTGCGTGGGGCTGTCTCTGCTGCTGATCGATCTATTTATGAGCCAGCCTCCCTCTTTCCTGCTGCCTAGAGGGTGATTAAAACTCCAGGCTGTCTTCCCCAGCCTCCTGGGGACACTGGCGGGGTGGAGGGGTGGTACACGGGCGGGGTGGGGGGACACAGGCGGGTGGGTAGGGTAGGGGCTTCCACTCCACGACCTGCCTCGACCTCCCTTTCTTGGCCTCCACCCTTCCTGGGCCTGTCTTCTCAGCCTCCCTCCCTCGGGGCTCCACTGAGAAGAGAATCAGTGAAGTGGAAGTCACTGTGACAGCAGGCCGAGCTCTCTGTGGACATGCCGGCTGGTCGGGTTCCAGGCTCTCTGTGTGGGGGACAATAGCTAACTGGGAGACGCCAGTGTCCAAGGCTGTGGGGAACTGTGTAACTTGCCCTTCTATGGGGGCAATTCAGGGGGAACCAAGGGGGTCTCCTCTGAAGCTGCATCAGATCTGTACTCCCCTCAGGGACAGGAACCGCCTCATCAGTGCTGTCCAGCTTCGTGCTGAGGCCTGAACCCTGCAGAGCCTCTTGGGCCAGGAGCACAGATGAAGGGCGGCCAGCAGCACTCCCCACTGGGACAGAGAACACCGCAGCTCCTGAGGGAGCCCAGTGCTTGGGGACCCCTGAGGTAGGCTCAAGGCTGGAGACCCTGCTGTCCTGATTTTACCCTTTGCCTAAGACAGAATAAGGCAGAACTGCAGCAGGGAATAGCCTGAGTGAAAACTCTCTTGTCGCTGTGGGACACAAAGCCTCTGACTGGTCTTCTCTAAGCCGCAGCATCTGGAAACTGAAGTACAGAGAATGAGCCCTTTCGATGGGTCCTGGTGGCTTCCTGCACAGGACATGTGTGAGGCTCAGAGCATGGAGCCTGGACCCCCAAAACCCCAAGAAGGGACAGCAAGTGGTGGGTGGGGGTTGGCTTAGTCAACCTGGCATCCAGCAACCTCGGTCCTTAAGGGAACAGTGCCATTTGTTCTCAACAAAGAAACTGAGTCTAGAGATCTCAGGGGGGCTCACTGAGACCTAGGGCAGGCTCTCGGGGCCCTGTGCCAGGGTGCTGTCCCCAGAGAAGACTGTCCCTGCCTGCACCCTGCTGTCCAAAGACTTGTCTAAAAGCGCGTATGAAGCAGGCGGAGGTGGCGCACACCTTTAATCCAGCACTCAGGAAACAGAGGCAGGAGGATCTCTATGAGTTGGAGGCCAGCCTGGGCTACATAGAGGAGCCCAGACCAGCTAGAGATACATAGTGAGACCTTGTCTCAAAAAAACAAAACAAAGCCGGGCGGTGGTGGCGCACGCCTTTAATCCCAGCACTCAGGAGGCAGAGCCAGGCGGATCTCTGTGAGTTTGAGGCCAGCCTGGGCTACCAAGTGAGTTCCAGGAAAGGCGCAAAGCTACATAGAGAAACCCTGTCTCGGAAAAAAAAAAAAAAAAAAAAAAAAAAAAAAAAAAAAAACCTAAAGGTCCTTATGTGTTGTTTTCCTCCTCTCTCCCTCCCAGTGGAGCCAGAAGCCTGCTGGGTAAATGCTCCGCCATTGACTCATGCCCCCAACCCACTTTCTTTTCTTAAATCACCCATAGCCCCTGATCATTTCTTTTAATTTAAAATTATTTATGAGCCAGCCTTTATTATTATTATATGTAACTTATTATTATGTGTAATTCATTTAATTACATATATTTGTTTGTGAGCATGTGCCTTAGTGCCCATGTAGAGGTCAGAGGGCAACCTGAGGGAATTGGTTCTCTCTTTCCACCATGTGAGTCCTGGGGATTGAACTCAGGTCATGAAACTTGACAGACAGTAGGTCCCTTTACCCATTGATCCACCTTGTTGACCCCTGCCCATTTCCACTAACAGTGTTTCCCAGGACTCATTGCAGATTAGATACACAGAGTTAGTGGGAGTGGGTGTTTTGGCTTGATCTCATGTAACTAGGGTGGTCTTGAACATGCTGTATAGCTGATGATGAACTTGAACTTCTGATCCACCAGCTTCCTCTTCCTCAGTGCTGGGATCATAGGCATTTGCAACCAAGCCGGGTTTATTTGGTGCTGGAGACAGACCCCAGGGCTTCATGCATGTTAGACAAGACTCTACCAACCTAGCTACATCCCCAGCTCCCCTCTTTCCTTACATCAGTGTACTGGCCTTTGGTCATTTCTCCCAACAGAACATGCCAGGACTGCTGGAGATCAGGATGAATGGACTCGCTGGTCCTTTACACCCACTCAGTGCATACATTTCCACAGGTAAGCGTAATAGTTACTTGAGAAGGTGAGCGCCTACATTGAGGGTGTGAGCTGATGACTCTTGCCGACCCTCATCCTCATCAACAGAGCATCTAACTTTGGCCAACCCCATGCTGAAGGCTGGATCTCAGTGTGCTGTGACCACGCGGCCCTTCTCATGAGTGGGCATCTGCCTCCATGCTCAGCAATCATTTCAGCTCCCGTTTGTGCCTGCTTCTGCCCGTTTCTCCCAGCGAGGCTGCAGGCTGCTTGCTTATTGAGCTCTGTATATGGCTGTGATATGAGTTAAAAGTATTCTCTCAGCTGTCACTCACGGCGGCCACTTCTGACCTCTACTCCAGTCTGCAAGGTTCTCTTTCAGTTCCCAAAGCGTCCGACACTGCCTGTGGCATACAGCAGATAATCAATGATGTGGAACCTGCTTTACTCGATGCCTTTATATGTAAAGATCTCGAAGCACTCCCACCATCATTCTGTTTATTGTTTATATAAGCCCCTGCTCCTATCGTAACACATCAAGTACAGTCAGCTCTCGGTACCCACAGCTTCCTTAGATTCAACCAACTGTAGGTTGAAAATACCCCGAAGAAAAATTGTGTTTGTACTGAACACATACAGATACTTTTATTATCAATTTAAAATTTTTAATTATGTGTATATGTATGTGTGTTGGGGGTGCAGTGTCAGTGGATCCCAGAAGAGGGTGTCAGACTCCCCCTGGAGCTGGAGCTATAGGCCAAGGTGAGCTGGGAACTGAACTCAGGTCTTTGCTATAGCTGAATGTGCTCTTAACCACTGAGTCCCCTCTCCAGGCCCATCTGTTTTTTTAATATGACCACTATGTAAGCAGTATAACACGGTTTGGGTGTCACAACTGGGTTACTCGCAAAGACCATACCATTTCACACAAGGTGCTGGGCCAGCTGGGGGGTTAGGTACGCAGGGGTGTCTTGGAAGTAAACCCTTAAATATGGAAGGATCACAGGGTTAGAGAGACGACTTGTGGGTAAGAGGGCTCCCTATGTAAGCAGGAGGACCTGCGTCTCCATCCCCATGTATAAAGCCTGGTGTGGCTGCTTGTCCATAACTACAGCATTGGAGGGCAGAGCCAGGAGGATCCTGGAAGCCTGCCAACCTGGCCAAAATGGTTGGCATCCAGGCCAGCAGGAGACCCTCTCTCAAGGCATGGAGGTGGAGAATAATAGAGGAAGACACCTCATGTCCCCCTCTGGGCCCTGCATGTGTTCCTATCTGCACACTCATGTACACGCACCACACGTACACACCTCCCCACACATACAAAGAAAGAAATGGAAGATGAAAAGAACAAGCTCAAAAATACATGAATGCCCAGTCCTGATGCCTTTTCAAATGCTCCTATGGATTGTTTCGCACTGCATTCTGGGAGACCTCTCAATGGTCTGCAGACATGCCTGGCTGACTGCAAACCTCAGCTGTGTGTTTTGGTGTAATATTTTGAATGTGAAAGGTCCCGCCACAGACTCATCTGTTTAAACTCTTGGTTGCCAGATGGTGATGCTGTTTGTGGTCAGTTGTGGAACCTTCGAGGGTGGGGCTTAGCTGGAGGAAGTGGGTCGCAGGGAGACTGAGTGGCCTTCAGGGTTACAGCCTGGCTCTACCTCCCGTTGGCTTTCTGCTTCCTGACCCACCTGCATGTGAGCAAGTTCCTGCTGCCAGGGCCTGGATCTGCTCCAGCTACCATGCCTTCCCGCTGTGATGGGCTGCGCCCCTTTAACCTAACCAAAACAAATCCTTCCTTCCCAAGTCGCTTCTTATCACAACAGTACAAGTAACTAACACAATTGGCATGGCTGTAGGTTATAAAATGTCAGCCTCCCTCTCCAAGCTCACCTAAGACATCACAGAGTCACACAGCGATTCCCAGCCACACCAGGGGCACAGCCCAAGGGGGAGGGGCAAGTGGAGGTACCACTATGAAGCCAACCAGGAGTGATGGATAACAAAAGTCACCATGCTGGCGTGGCTGAGGTTGCACAGCACCACACACACACACACACACACACACAAATACACACACACACACACACACAAATACACACACACACACACACACTCACTCACACACACACACACACACACACACACTCACACTCACACACTACAAGGGAGCCTATAAGGGTGGGCAGTGTCCAGACAGGAAGGCAAAGGAAAGAACTGTCAGGTCTCTGCAACTCACAGAGACTCACAGTGGTCACAGCCATTGCCCCCAAGGGATGCAGCTGGGGCAGCCACCAGAGAAGAAAGCCAGCAGATCCATGTGACACCCCCATACTTGGGACAGGGGACAAAGGATGCTTCCCTCTCACGTGTTGGCTACTGGTAGTCTCCCTCTGGACCTAACCGAGAGCTCGGCCTGGAACAAGTCCTTGGGAGTCTCAGGGAAACCCAGGGAAGGCTCAGCCACTGTGGTAGAAACCGGAAGCTCTAGAGTGGTGCAGGAGAGCCTGCCTGTGCCCAGCCTCTTTCTGGTCCAGCTTCGAGGATGCTTTGCAGACTCTTGAGGCTGGAGGATGGCTTTCAAGAAGGAGGAAGGCTTTCCAGAAACCGTTGGGGATTTTTTTAAATTGCTTTTAAAGATTTGGTTCTCCTTGAATTTTTTTCTCCTACTTATTGTTTTAAGAACTGTTCACATAAGCTCTGCTCTCTTAACAGAAGAGCTTCCCCTCTTACCAAAAGAAACAGTTGCTTCTCTCTGTCTTGGTTTCATGGCGCTGGGCCCACAGCCTCTGCCGAGCCACACCGCCAGTCCTGGACACTACAGTATTGTTAACTATAGGTCTGGTTTTTGAACAGTGAATCTCTAGACCTCAGTCTCTGTGTAACAAAAACTTTATTCCTATTAACTACAGAGCCTCATCCCCCTCCCATCATCTAAGCTTTCAGAGGCAACTTCAAAATCCTAATCTATGAATAGATGCAGCTAACTTTAACCATCTTGTTTAAGGGGAGCTTTGATTAATGTTTGTACCATGTAGTTACTTAGTTAATTAAACTCCTTTAAACATTTTAAGCTGTAATCAAAATTTATTATATTCCATTTTCTAAGTTTTTCAATTATCTGACTAGAGAATCTTCCCTGGTCCTTACCTGATTCTGATAATTCAGATACATTAAATGTACAATTACGGTGATTTTTAAATATTCAAGAGCTATTTACCAACTTAGTGAGATTTCAACTTGCAATCACAGATCGAAATCAATGACTCAAGGGCTTATTTAAAACAGGAGACAAGTGTGGTGTAACCTCTCAGACACACCAAGCTCCTTCAGCCTCTGACAGTTCTCCAAATTACCAGAGACCCGGGCTTCTGAACTTGGCACCAACATGGACACTGTTGTTTTTGATCTCTTGTATCATTCTGTGCTCAATTCTAAATTTCCCTGCAATTAAAATTACTCCCAAATACATCTGAGATCTCTTTATTTTATTTTATTTAGTTTTAAAAGATTTTTTTAAAAGTATGTGTATGTGTGCGTGGAAGGTATGTGCATGTGTGGGTGCAGTTTCTGGCAGAGTCCAGAAGAGGGCTTTGGGTGCCCTGGAGCTGGGGTTATAGGCAGTTGTGAGTTGCCTGGCATCGATTCTGGGAATTGAACTCTGGTCTCCTGCAAGAGCAGCCAGTGTTCTTCACCATCGAGTCATCTCTCTAGGCCCAAGATCTCTCTCTTTTTATAAACGCACAGATGTCACAACAAGCATTTGGAGGTCAGAGGATAACTTTCTGGGATCAGTTTCTTCCTCCAACTGTGTGGTCCCTGAGGATTGAGCTTAGTCATCAGGCTGGCAGCGAGTCCCTTTCCCTGCTGAGCCTTTTCTCTGGCCCTTAGATTTCTTTCTCAAATGCTTTTCTGTCCAGTTGAAAGAGGCTTCTGAAAACTCTGCTTCAACATGTGGCCAGGTAGTCGTGAGCAGCCTGGAGTGAGCATGAGATGCCATGGGTGTCCCCATCCTCCATCCACAGATTTATGTGTTTGAGCTCTTGGTTCTTATCTGCTGATGCTGCTTTCAGAAACTTCAGGAGGTAAGGCCTGGCTGGAGGAAGTGGATTTCTGAGTGGACAGGCACTATGGGTGTAGCCCAGCCTCAGTCTGGTCTGATTTCTGTTTCCCGATCCATCAAGATATGAGCAAGGCTCCTGGTGCTCCCACACCATGGAGTCAGCAGCTTCCACCCCTGTGCCTTTCTCACCATGATGAACAGCAACCTTTCAATCCTGGAGCCAAAACAAACCATTCCTCCCTTAAATTGCTTCTTACCAGGTACCTGGCCACAGCAGTGACAAAATAATGCAGTTCTCAACAGGTTGCTGTGACTACAGGTGCCAGATGCAAGTTGAGAGCATGCCCAGGCCACCTGCACTTCCAACTGGTTGTGAATTTGGGTGGGTCTTCTGACCCCTCTCAGATTTTGTAAGGCATTGACCTGCTCACACTCAGCTCAGGGAAATACTTTAGTCTGTATTACTGACACAGGAAGATAACAGATGGACGCAAGCTAGGGCATGTATGTAACAGAGACTTTTTGCATCTTCAGAGAAAGAAAAGAAGATAATCTTTGTGTAAGAGTGTGTATATGCAAGTGTGTGCATGCTCAAGTATCTGAGTGTGTGTGTGTGTGTATGCAATGCACAGATGGCATGAGGCGAGAGATCAACAATGGATGTCTTATTCAATTGCTCACACCTTATTTTTTTGAGGCAGGGTCTCTCACTGAACCTGTAGTTTGCCAGTTCATCTAGGCTAGCTTGTCAATAAGCCCCAGGCACACCCCTTCTCTCTGCCTCTCCGGCATGGGGATCGCAGGCATACATTGATTGCTATGCTCACCTTTTTACACGGGTGCTTGGGATCTAACCCAGATATTTACAGTTGTGCAATAGGCACCTCACTTCCTCAGCCCACAGACAACTTTTTTTTTTTTTTTTTCAAGACAGGGTTTCTCTGTGTAGCTTTGCACCTTTCCTGGAACTCGCTTTGGAGACCAGGCTGGCCTCGAACTCACAGAGATCCGCCTGCCTCTGCCTCCCAAGTGCTGGGATTAAAGGTGTGCGCCACCACTGCCCGGCCACAGACAACTTTTTAAAGACAAAAGGGGACTGGGGAGAAGGCTCAGTGGTTGAGAGCACTTGCTGCTTTTTCAGAGGACCCAAGTTCAGTTCCCAGCACCCACATCAGGCAGTTCACAACTGTGTGTGAGTACAGCTCCAGGGGGATCCGATGCCTCTGGTCTCCAGCAGCACCTACACACATACATACACACAAAGAAATAAATCTAAAAGAAGATGGCTACATAAGCCACTTTGAAGCAGCTATTCTTGCCTACCACAAGAGTCAGATAGACATGGGCTGTGTGGTCTCCTTCTGGGAGCAGTTCTATCTGCAGGGTTGCATTTCTATCTGCAGGGTTGCATTTCTGTCTGCAGGGTTGCATTTCTGTCTGCAGGGCTGCATTTCTGTCTGCAGGGCTGCATTTCTGTCTGCAGGGTTGCATTTCTGTCTGCAGGGCTGCATTTCTGTCTGCAGGGCTGCATTTCTGTCTGCAGGGCTGCATTTCTGTCTGCAGGGCTACAGTTTTGTCTGCAGGGTTGCAGTTCTATCTGAAGGGTTGCAGTTCTATATACAGAGTTGCAGTTCTATCTGCAGGGCTGCAGTTCTGTCTGCAGGGTTGCAGTTCTATATACAGAGTTGCAGTTCTATCTGCAGGGCTGCAGTTCTGTCTACAAGGCTGCAGGGCTTCTGTAAGGATTTGATCCTTAATTACGTCATCAGCCTTCGCCGGCTTCCCAGCCTAAAAAGAGGGTGAGCCCTCTGTGGGCTCTCTCTGTCCCCTCTCCTCTCCGCTCCTTCCTCCCGTCGGCTCCCCTCTCCCCCTCCCCCCCTTTTGTGTGTCTCTCTGTCTCTGTTTCTCTCTCTCTCTCTCTCTCTCTCTCTCTCTCTCTCTCTCTCTCTCTCTCTCCCCTCTCCCCCCAATAAAGCTTTAAAAGGTAACCATGGCTATGATTCTTTTAATCAGCACGCTGCTCCGACAGCATGGTCGCTGCGGGCGGCGACCAGCCAGGAGGGGCAACGCCGGGGCATAACTAACAGCTTCAGCCAGGCTGCGGTCTAGGCAGAGTTTTTAAGGACAGTCTTGGGAGAGCAGCCTGCTTGAGGACCTCACCTTCATGACTCTCCGATTTAATAAAGTTAACAAGTGACCCCTGACGACTTTCATGACACTGTATTTACAATTACAGCCTCATTGTAAAGGACCCTGAAGATGGCCTCGGGAGAGGGTCACTAGACCTCTTTATTGCTGGGTCTTCCTAGTGGGCACACCGAGGACATCTTGCCCCGCATCTCACCATGACTTGTCTCTTCAACTCACCCACTGAGTAGGGTTGTCAAATGTGCTTGTTAGGGCTGCCAGGGCCCAGGCTCTCACCCCAAGGACTCAAACAACAGAGGAACCTCACCTTCCCAGCATACACCAGTGTTCTCCACCCAGGAAGCTCCCCTGAGCCCTGGTGTCCAGAGTACGTATCGTGGTCCCCCGATGCAGACTTGCTTGATTGGGTTGATTCTTGGGCCAGAAGACTGAACTCAGCCTCTAGCCTCTTCCCTCTTCAGAGCTCTCAAAGCTCCACCTTTCATTATATTGGTCTTGAGGCCTATTGCTTACCCTGAATTGTCTCAACAGCCCAGAGCCTCTCCCAGCTCTCACTGGCTCCCATGCTCAGGAGCGTCCGTCTCATTCCCAATAAACCACCTGTTTCTATCACTATTCATGTGTTCCCAGTCCAACTCTTTGTTCTGGGCACAAGAACTGAGACGTCTCAGCAGGTGCCTCTGGACTCCCATCTACGCCAATGGCACCAATATGGAGGGAGCTGACTGGCTTTAAGTCTCTCCTGGGCTCTGCAATCCTTCCGAACTGAGCCGCTGAAACGTCTCCCTGCAGCTTGGCCATGCTGTCTCCAGGCTGTATCTGACCCCGGGTCAGCCTCATGGTGCCCAGGCTCTGTAGTGTAACCCCTTTATCCCTCCGGAAGGCTGTGGTCCCCTCCCCCATCCTTTTGTGACCTCTTAACATCCGGCCTGGCACCCAAGAGAAGGCACTAGATGATTAAAATGTGAACTGCCACATCAGAACCGAGAGCAGCCGAGGAGCCTTGGAGCGCCCTCCTTGGCCTAAGTCCTGCGTATCTTCTAACACAAAGCAGGAAAACTGCTGTGAGTTCTACCTTCAGGAAAAATAATCTGCCTGTCTAAAAAGAGCTCCAGGCACCAGCCCCAGGGTGGGGATCCATTGTGAGGTTCGAGAAAAGAAGGAAGGAGGAGGAGCTTGCCCGACTTGAGCTCCCTGCCCAGCACGCCCCGCCCAGCACGCCCCGCCCAGCACGCCCCGCCCAGCACGCCCCGCCCAGCACGCCCCGCCCAGCACGCCCCGCCCAGCACGCCCCGCCCAGCACGCCCCGCCCAGCACGCCCCGCCCAGCACGCCCCGCCCAGCACGCCCCGCCCAGCACGCCCCGCCCAGCACGCCCCGCCCAGCACGCCCCGCCCAGCACGCCCCGCCCAGCACGCCCCGCCCAGCACGCCCCGCCCAGCACACAGCCAGCTCTGCAGCTTCCCTCTCCCTACAAAAGCCCTCGGAGGGGTGGCAAGATGGCTCAGCTGGTAAAAGCTCCTGTTGCCAAGTCTCATGACTCGAGTTCTGTCCTGGGCCCAGCAACTGGCCTGGCGGATAAAACGACATTCTTCAGAGACAGCGTGTCTCCCGATCTATGAAACAGTGGACCCCACTGAAGCAGGAATCTCCCCAAGAGTTTCCTGCTGGGAGAGGGACAGGGCACCAGGCAGAGGAGAACCTGTCTCCTGGAGAGAGATTTCACACAGTTCCAACAGTCTATCAGCTCCCCTCACAGGATGAGACTGAAGCCCAGACCATGAGGGGTCAATGGTGTAATTGTCCTCACTTTGATCTGTGATCTCACTTCAGAACCCCAGTGGACTTGGGGCATTCATTGGATCTCTGTCTCTCTTCCCAAAATGACCACACTGAATAAATCTTTTTCTTCTTTCCACTATTTATCTGATTTCTTTCTTTCTCTTGCTTTCTCCTTATTTTTTGTTTGTTTGTTTGTTTGTTTGAAACAGGGCTTCTCTGCAGAGCCCTGGCTTTCCTGGAACTCGCTCTGTAGACCAGGCTGGCCTAGAACTCACAGAGATCCTCCTGCCTCTGCCTCCCGAGTGCTGGGATTAAAGGTGAGCGCCACCACCATCCACACTGGGCCTGCCCCTTCCTCTGTCCCAGCTGGGTCTCTGGATAGCTATCTCCCCAGTGCAAGGGGAGCCCTTGTTGTGGGGGCAGGAGGGGGGGACGACAAAGGCTGTGTTGGTCACTGCTATGTCCTCTGCACAGGGCTGGACACCCTAATCTGATTGTTTTAATTGACTTACTGAGGACGAGTGGTCAAACCTGACTTGGGACACAGGCTGTCACTTCCAAGTTTATCAACAGATCCACGTGGTGGAACAAGAGAACCAACTCCCGAAAGTTGTCCACATACATGCTATGACACACTTGGGTACACACACACACACACACACACACACACACACACACACACGTCCTTTGTTTCCTGAGCCCTCCAAGAGACCCTGTAAATAAACTCAGTTTCTTCCCACCAACTCTCATCTCCAAATGTTGGCTTTCAAGCAGAGAGTGGTCGGGAGTTTGAGGTTTGAGTCTGCAGTCTGAGGTCCAGTCAATGGTGCCCAGGGTTCTTGGCAGATGCCTCACCTCCAGCCTGGACATCTACGGCCAGACAGCTGGTGTCCCTTCCTCACTCCCGGCCACTGGGATCTTCCTAATCCTCCTTTTCCAGATGCTGGCCTGAGCAGGTCTCGTGGGTGAGTCTCCAGGGTCCGCCTTGCCACCCTCCTGCCTGAAGGAGGACATGAGGAATCGTTCTCTTCCTCCTCCTCATTTTCCTCCTCCTCCTCCTCCTCCTCCTCCTCCTCCTCCTCCTCCTCCTCCTCCTCATTTTCCTCCCTTCTATCCATCACAGACCCCATCCCTAGCCTCAGGCCTCTGCTCCCTCTGCACTCATGGTGACCACAGGCAGTGTCCCAGCCCCAGCTTTTGCTTGGTGAGGGATGAGGGGCAGGAGACATTCATGGGAGAGCACGGAGAGCCTGGAGGGGTGAGCAAGATATTTGAATTTCAGTACTTTTTTTGCTGCATGAGAAATGCGCTCTGGGAAGCATAGGATGTGGGGTTCCCCTCCCCCACCCCCTTCTCTTTCTTGTCTATTGAAATGTACAAAGTGTTCAAATGGTGGGTGCTTGATGTTTTGAGTTTCTATACATGTTTACACCCCTAGGCTGAGGTCAGGAGCCTGAGTAGCACCCTGAGGTTCCCCAGCTTTCCTCACAATGACCACCTTCTCCCCATCTTCAGGAACCCACCCTTTGGATTCCTCCCACCCAAGTCAGTTCTGTATCTTCTGTGCTTTGTAGATCTGGTGTTGTTGGCCTGTGTCCTTAGATCTGGATCCTCCTGGCACAGTTGAGTCTACTCCATAGTGAAGAGGGACGGAGGCCCGGGGACCCGAGGACTGCCCTGTCAGAACTCACTGGATGATAGGGAGAGGAGAACAGCCACACACCCCCTAGGGGCCTGGGCAGGTTTCAGAAAGGAGCTCGCTTGAGCCCCAGATCCAGTCTGCAGCAGAGTTAACATGCCGTTGGCCCTGCTTCCATGAACTCCTGGACTTCCTGAAGGGTCTCAGTTCTGACCCCATCACCCCTCTTCCCTCCTAAAGCACCAGCTGCCGGAGGCTGGAGAGATGGTGCTGGGCTTCAGAGGATTTTTTGTTCTTACAGAGCACCAGGGTTCAGTTCCCAGCACCCACATGGTGGCTCACAACCATCTGTAACTCCAGTTTCAGGGGAGTCGATGGCCTGGTCTCTGACAGCATCAGGCATATACATGGTGTACATAGATAGATATATGAAGGCAAAACACTTAAATAAGTTTTAAAAAAAGAAGCAGCTATGGCCCCTAACCAGGGTCAAAGAGAAATACCTGTGTCTGTGACCTTAGGTGCAAAAGGGACTTTTCAGATGGGCTGGGCAGGTTGTTCTGTTTGTAAAGTGTTTGCCGCCCAAGCGCACAGAGCCAGCATGATCCCCAGAACCCACATAAAAGCCAGGCAATGGCACAGGCTTGCAATCCTAGCCCCGGGGAGTCAGAGACAGGCGGACCCCGGGGCTACTGGCCAGCCAGATTCCTTAGTGGGTGAACTCCAGGTCACTGAGAGACCACGCCTCGAAAAACAAGGTGGACAGCGCCTGAAGAATGGCTCCTGAGCTTGTCCTGACCTCCACATGCACATGTGCCTGCACATACATGAACACACGCACCGAACACATACCTACACATACCTGAACATATGTACTGAACACATGCCTGCACATACATGAACACACGCACTGAACACAAACCTGCACGTACATGAACACACGCACCGAACACATACCTGCACATACATGAACACATGCACTGAACACATACCTGCACATACATGAACACACGCACCGAACACATACCTGCACATACATGAACACATGCACTGAACACATACCTGCACATACATGAGCATACGTACTGAACACATACCTGCACATACATGAACACACGCACCGAACACATACCTGCACATACATGAACACATACCTGCACATACATGAACATACGTACTGAACACATACCTGCACATACATGAATACACACACTGAACATATACCTGCATATACATGAACACATGCACTGAACACATACCTGCACATATATGAACACACACACTGAACACATACACACGCAAAAAGACTTGGCAGATACACAGGATCTTCCTTTGCAGTTTGTGGCATAAAATCAAGGTCTTGCCCTGGGAGACTAGCCTGGCTTTGGGGGTGGGGCTGATATCTACAATGTTCTTATAAGAGAGACACTACATGCAGACAAAGAGCCTGGGAGGTGCCCCTGGCTGGCCTGGCAGATGAGTGGGACTCTCCAGAAGCCAGAGCGGTAAGAAGCACACTCTCGGGCCACCTCCAGAAAGAGCCAGCCCTGTTGCCACCTTGATTTTCATTCACGGGACCCACTCCAGACCTGGCCCTCCAGAGCTGCTGAACACATCTGTGCCGCATTTCAGCCACATTCATGGTCATTTGTGATCGCAGTAATAGGGGACAAATGCATGGAATGACAGAGTCAGCTGTTTACCAGCAGCTAGTGAGGACTCTGCGTGCCAGCCCATGTCACTGTCACACCACCTGCCCAGCTGTAGCTCTCTGCAGGACTGGGTGTGGGGAATGGCTTAAACATATCACTCAACCCTGATGGAGAAGGCTGGGTGTTTGGCACCTCCCACAACCAATTCAGAGGCTCCATACTAAGGTATTGGGTCACCTGGAGGAGGTCTAGTTATGTCTGCTTCTCTTTGCCCTGCACATGTGTCCCTGAAAATATTCTCAGAAGACTTCAACGGGACAGTAACCCAGCCACCAGGGGCCAGTCTGCACAGACACAAGCAGACGCAGCTAGCCACCTCCAGCAGACCAGTCCCAAGAACAGAGATGAAGCCTGACTCTGTAATGGCCACCCAAGGAGAGACAGACATGATGAAGATGGTGGGTGGGACCCGAGCAGTCTGGACCCTCGTGTCACCGTTAAGTGTCTTAGTTACTTTCTCCCGGCTGAGATAAAAATACGCTGACAAGGTCAACTTAAGGGAGAAAGGCCTCTCTTTGGTTCATGGTTCCAGAGGGGCCGTCATGTCAGGGAAGGTGTGTCAGCAGACAGGGAAGGTGTGTCAGCAGACAGGGAAGGTGTGTCAGCAGACAGGGAAGGTGTGTCAGCAGACAGGGAAGGCATGGAGGCAGGAGCAGGAGGCCGGCTGGTCACACTGCGCCCACACGCAGGAAGCCCCAAAGCTCTGCCCAGCGACTCTTGTCCTTCTGCAAGGCTCCACCTCCTAAAGGTTCTGTAACTTCCCAAAGAGCACCGCCAGCTGGGGACCAAGTGTTCAAATCCCTGAGCCTGTGGGGCACATTCCACATTCAACCACACTCCGTAACAGAGCCAATGTTGGAAGTGGTCCGCAGGGACGTACAGCCTTGTGAGAAAGAAGACCTCATCCTCCTAGAGCCTTACCAACTGGGGTTTTCCTGCTACTTGCCCCGGAACACACACCTGATTCCATGCACAGACGGCGGGCAGATGGAATGGAATCACACACCCAGAACTAATGGACACGTCACACACAGGGCAAGGGCAGGTATGCCAGGACAGTTCACTGGCAACATGAAAGAGGAATGTTAGAGCCCTGCCTCACACCACATATACCATATAGGGGGAAATATACTACAGGATGGGGGCATGGGCAGAGGACATGGCTTTGGGAGCAGATCACTTCCCTGACATGGCACCTTGAGGTGGCTGGGTACATAGCATCCTCAGTCAGGAAGCCGAGAGACCCAGTCTGGCAGCTGGAAGTGTCTCCATCCCATAAGCCTCCAGCCCTACCTCTACAGGCCTAAGACCAGCTAGGTCACACATTCAAAGGTTTCACAACCTCTCAAAATGGCGCCACCAGCTGAGGACCCAGAGCTCAAACATGAGTTGGGGGTTAGGGGAAGCATTTTACATTCAAATTCTGACAGAGGTCACAGACCGTGATCAAGTCTCAGCACAGCCAACCAGAAGCCTGTTTTCTTTCCTCGGATAGAGGGACTCCGTATAGAGGATCTGTTGGTTTGTTGATGTCAACAGCAACTGGGCACACTAGTCATGGGGCATTTGCAGTGCCCTGGGCCCGGCTGAGGTGTAGACTGGATCTAACCGAGGCTGTTTGTGGGCAGGGACATCTCCACCGATGCAGGATTCCACACCCTGGCAGGGGACCTTGAGCCGCCCTGACACCCTGCAGAGCCCTATGGGTGTAGCATTTTAAACAAAATGTTCACGCTGCTTAAAGAACAAAGGAAATTAGATCAATGAGCAAGAAACAGACTTCAAACATAACCAAAAAAGCTTTTTAAAAATCTGGTAACAGGCTGGGAAGATGGCTCAGTTGTTAAAGTGTCCGCCACACAAGCCTGAGGACCTGAGTGCAGAGCCTCGCTCAGCGCCTCGGCACACAGACCCTCGGCATACAGAGCCTCAGCGCGCAGGCACAAAGCCCAGCAAGCCGGCCTGGTGGATGGATGGGCGGCCAGTTCAGTGAAAGTCCGTCTCCAGAACTGAGGAGGGAAGCAGCTGAGGAAGACAACTGTATCAACTTCTGACCTCCACATACCGGCTCACACACGTGTACACACACACCTACAAATCACTCACTTACATACCACACACACAGACACGTACACACCTAAAAACGATTTCATAGAATTTCCCCAAATGAAAACAGTAGCTGTTCTGGTGGAGTCTCCACCTCAGCCCCTGGCACCCTGGCATCCATACACCCCAAGAGTCTGGAATGTTCTGGTGGAAGCCCCACCTCTCTGCCCAGACCCTGCCCCTCAGAAAGTCCTGCTAAACACAGCTCCTCCCCCAGAGATGTTCAAGACCACTCCCACAGGGTACTTAAACTGCACTTTAGAAAACAGACCGTGGTTTCTCAGTCTCTTTCCTCTCTCCTCTCTGGGGGGGCCGGGGAATCACCCGGGAACACTTTACCCGCTAAACTGAGGCTTTTCTAATTCAGTCTGTTTGGATTGCTGCATCGGTGAAGAGGCTTATGGGGTGCAGAAACTTTTCAATAGCGTTATTTAAGACTCAATGTAGGGACCTGAGCTGACTCGGTAAGTAAAGGTACTAGTCAGCGAGCATGATGCCCTGAGTTCAATCCTGGGGCCCACACGGAGTAAGAAAAGAACCAACTCCCGTAAATTGTCTTCTGACCTCTACACTACACACACACACACACACACACACACACACACACACACACGCACGCACGCACACACACGCACACACACGCACACACGCGCACACGCGCACACACGCACACATACACACCCATACACACACCACATACACGTACACACATTACACACACACCACACATACACATCTCACACACACACACCACATACACGTACACACCCATACACACACACACCACATATACATACACACACATCACATACACACACCACATACATATACACACATGTCACACACACACACCCCACATACACATCTCACACACACACACACACCACATACACGTACACACCCATACGCACACACACCACATATACATACACACACATCACACACACACACACCACACACATATATACACACATATCACACACACACACACACACAAAATTTGAAATAAATCTTTGTCAGGCATGGTGGAATACACCCTTCATCCCAGCTCTTGGGTGGCAGAGGCAAATCTCTGTGAGTTTGAGGCCAGCCTGGTCTATGTAATGAGTTCCAAGCCAGCCAGGGTTACCCAGTGAAAGCCTGTCTCAAATAAATAAATAAATAAATAAATCTTTTAAAACAAAATTCTGCCTTCTACAAGGGAAAACATTCACATAGATTTTTGGAATTCTTCTATGGGAAAGATTAGTCCCTCTGCCCCATTTATTCATGTGTGCAATGATTTATTTATACCCCTGTAAACTCATGTATATGTATTTTGTCCTTTGGGCTGTAATCCAACACTACATTATTAATTTTCCTGTTCAGAGTGTCCCATTTCAGGCCATGGAGAGCATTCCTGTTGGCCCTGTGACCCTGTGACCTGAGTCTACCTTGAATCTGTTTTGCCCTTACTTCTGACGCTATGAGATGCTCCAGGCCCATCCTACCTGCCCTGGGCCCAGGCTCTCCATTTCTCTAAGGAGCACCATGTCCTTTTGTTGCAGATCTGAAGCCTGGAGAGACGGCTCAGTGATTAAGATTGTGGACTGCTTTTGTAGAGGATCTGAGTTCAGTTCCCAGCATCCATATTAGGTGGCTTGCAACAACCTGTAACTCCAGCTCCAGGGGATCTAGCGCCCTCTTCTGGCCCCTGCCAACATTTTCACTCATGGGCACATATCCAGACATATACATGCAATTTAAAAATAAAATATTTTTTTAAAAACACCCCATATGCCGGGCGGTGGTGGCACAGGCCTTTAATCCCAGCACTCAGGAGGCAGAGCCAGGTGGATCTCTGTGAGTTCGAGGCCAGCCTGGGCTACCAAGTGAGTTCCAGGAGAGGCACAAAGCTACACAGAGAAACCCTGTCTCAAAAAACCAAAAAAAAAAAAAAAAGAGAAATTACCCAATTATTCATGGATAGATCAACTGAGAACCAAATTTTGCTGAGTACTAATCTGAGGGCCAGTGGGACATCTCCTACCAGGTTGTGGGAAGAGTCAGTTGGGACAACCTGGATGGAGTCTTTCTCTGTCCTGCCAGCCAGCTCTCAAATAATGACACAGAGACTTCTTATTAATTGTGAAAGCTGGGCCTTAGCTTAGGCTTGTTCCTAACTAGTTCTTACAACTTAAATTAACCCACATCTTTTAATCTACGTCCTTTTACGTGGCTCGGTTACTTTTTCTCTGTACCTGCCTCCTCAACATCTGGCTGGTGAATCTGCCTTCTTCCTCCCGAGACCTCTCTGTCCCCAGAAGTCCTGCCTAACCTCTTCCTGCCTAGCTATTGGCCATTCAGCTTCTCATTAAACCGATCACGGTGACACATCTTCACTCCGTGTACATATATCCCAGAACAGAAGACATCAGATCTCTGTGAAAACTCAAGCACACACACACATTTGACTCAGTAGCCCGGGTCTGCTGTGCTTGCCCGTTTGTAGAATTATGCACAAAGAAGTGTTTCTTACTATATTGTTTGTAAATTTTAAAAACTGTAAACAGCAAAATATCCAGCGATAGGAAACTGGGTGTTTAGATTGCAGTTCAGCCGTTGGGTGGGATGTTGTCGTGTGGAGGCCATCTTTTCTCTCAGCGTGGCTGGATTAAGAGGTTTAACAAGTGAGAAAACCCTGAATATGGGCAGAGGAAGTGAGCAGAGCACCAGGCTACCCTCCCCCTCCCCTCCCCCTCCCCTCCCCCCTCCCTCCTCCTGGCCACACGCACCCTCCCCACCTGGTGGACTGCAGGCAACAACCCTTCCTTCTTCCTAAGCTGCTCTGTCAGGTGCTTTATCACAGCAACAGGACGAGTCACTGATGCACTTTGCGAAAAGAAAGGAGGGAGCAGTTTACTGACAGATGTGGAATCATCTGGAAGGGACGTGAATAAGGACTGGCGAGAACACAGTTTACAAGAGAGTGAGATTTCTGTGTTGTTGTATGAGTTACCTCCTTCACTGTGGTGGTAATGTGACCTTGTGATCCCAGTACTGGGGAGCCGAAGACAGACAGGATTCCTCAGCTCACTGGCCGGCCGGCCCAGCCTCCTTGACAAGCTTCAGGCTTGGTTTGAGACTCTTATAGAATTTTTTTGGAAAAAAGCAAGGTGGGCCGTGCCTGAGGAAAGACACCTGAGGTTGACCTCTGACCTCCATATGCCGTGCACACACATGCTTCTGAAAATGCATACACACACACACACACACACACACACACACAGACTATAGTCCACAATTTGGGGGTAGAGATTGCTATGGCAGCCAGAGCTGCAGTTGGAGACAGCCTGGAGGGGAGCTTTGTCAGGTCCACCCCAGGCCCCGGGGCCAGCAGTTGCCCATCATGGAAACACACAGGGCAACTGAGGCCCACTCAGAGACTCCAGGTGGGGATGGGGTGGGGAAGCGAGGGATATGGGGACCCTGTAGTTTATAGTACAGACAAGATCTCAGGGAAAAGGTTGCTTTCATCCAAAATTGAAAATTTACACTTGTTCTAAAAAGCACGCGTTGGCAAGGACTTTCACTTTACAATATTACAAGAACAATTTCCCAGGGACTTAAACATTCTGATGTTTGAATTACAGAAGGTAAAGTGAGCGAAGCTGCCATCTGAAGACAGGAATAAATGTCAACAGAATGGCATGTGCAGCCGGGATGGGATTTTATGGGCAAAGCAGAGTCCTTAAAGCATTATCAAAAGGCCTGAGATGAGCAGTTACTTTGAATATCCTAATTTCAGAGAAATTTGCCTCCTCTTCTCCGAAACACTCTGTGCTGTCAGAACACACAGGCACAGAAACATTTCACGCTATTAGGCAAATATTTTTTTTTCTAGTTTGATGCTTATAACTCTTCAGAGTCCAGTAATAGCAAATGGATGGGACAGTCTAGTCTGCAGGGAGCAGGAAGCCAAAATTCCAGGTCAGAGTGAGCAATGGAGAAACGTCTCGGGGACCTCACTTCTCAGGGATGGGAGCAGATCCTATGCTTATGGACAGCCAGGGTATTTTGATTGGAATGTGAAATGACCCCCTACCATCTCACCTTTGGGGTATTTGATGGTATCTGGGGGCTGTGGAACCTTTAGACGAGGGGACTAACGGGAGAAGGCCTTTGAAGGTAAGAGTCTGAGTCCTGGTTCCAGAACATTCTCTCTGCTTCCTGATCCACATGATGCTAATAGCTGCTGCCTTGTGGTCCCACTGCCATGACCTCTTCTATGTCTTCCCAGACACATGCACTAAATGTCCGAAAATCAGGAGTCAAAGCAACCGTTCCTCCCTAAGTCGCTCCTGACAGGTATGTGATCACAGCAACACAGAGCAGTGAATACCCCACAGGTCTGAGGACTGTGGGAAAGCAGATGGCTGTGACGGGTAGCTTGGCTCCTCTCTGCAGGCTAATGCACCCCTGAGCTCTCTACAGCAGACGTGAGGGCCAGAAACCTGTGCAGCAGCCAAAGCATGCATGCAGGAGGTCACACTCCTCTGAGTGCCAAGGCCACCTGTGACTTCCTGAGAGGAGAGCATGAGGCCATCCGGCTTCAGGATGAGTGTCAGCTGGAGCTGCTGTCTCTGCCTAAGGTTGAACCTCATGCCCAGCACTCAAGTGCAAATCACTACCATGGGCTGAAGCACACTTTGACTATATCTGGTAAAACAGAAATGCATGGACCCTCATGCCCTAGTTCCCTGCCTTTTTCTATCTCCTACAAATGATGCATACACATACACACACACACACACACACACACACACACACACACACACACACACACGTTCATTTTATGTCTTAGTAAAAAACTGGAAATATCTGAATACCCCCTGTGGTAATTTGAATGTAATTGCCCCCCATAATCTCGTAGGGAGTGGCACTATTAGGAAGTGTGGCTTTATTGGAGTAGGTGTGACCTTTTTTGAGGAAGTGTGTCACTGTGGGGGTGGGCTTTGAGGCTTCCTATGCTCAGGATACTGCCCAGTGTCTCAGTCGACTTCCTGTTGCCTGCAAGATGTAGGACTCTCAGCTACTTTTCCAGCACCACATCTGCCTGCATGCTGCCATGCTCCTGCCATGATGATAATGGACTGAACCTCTGAAACTGTAAGCAAACCACCTCAATTAAATGTTTTCATTTATAAGAGTTGCCGTGGTCATACAGTCTCTTCGCAGCAATAAAAACCCTGAGACACCAGCCTTAGGAGAACGGATACAGAAAATGTTTTGCAAAGAGTGGAGCATACAGCACCAGGTAAAATGAACAGGTGGCAGCAGACTGCCTTCCAGAACTACATCTGAAAAACAGCGGTAAGTGACCAAAGCTGAGTGTGGTAATGCATCTGTAATCCCAGCCCCGGAGAGGCTGAGGCAGGATGATCAACAGTTCAGGACAGCCTGGGCTACACAGTGAGACCATTTCAACACACATACATGCACACACACCACAGCCAAATACATCCAACAATGCTCCCTCTACAGGGTTCTAGGGCAGAACACGAATCATGGTTGCATTTATTGTGATGGATATTATTTTTTCATGCTGAAAATATTTTCTCAATTTGTCAGGTATGGTGGTGGTGCACAGCTTTAATCCCAGCACTAGGGAGGCAGAGGCAGGTGGATCTCTGTGAGTTCCAGGCCAGCCGGGGCTGCACAGAGAAACCCTGGAAAGAGGAGGGTTGGGGAGATGGCCCATCTGTTACAAGTGCTTCCCGCTCTTTCAGATGACCTGGGCTCAGTTCTCAGCACCCAAGTGGTGGCTCCAGTTCCAGGGGACCCAACACCCTCTTCTGGCTTCCATGTGCACCAAATGCATGTGATGCACAGTCATACATATGAGCAATAGATGTGTACACATAAAATTATAATAGAAAGATTTTTTTGTTGTTTTTTGAGACAGGGTTTCTCTGTGTAACAGCTCTCACTGTCCTGGAACTCGCTCTGTAAACCAGGCTGGCTTCAAACTCACAGAGATCCGCCTCCCAAGTGCCAGGATTAAAGGTGTGCTCCACCACGGCCAAATAATAGAAAGATTTTTAAAGAAAATATTTCATTAGAAAGCAATATCCCAGAGGCTGGGAGACAGCTCAGTGGGTAAAGCGCTTGCCTCACAAGCACAGGGACCTGAGTTCAATCCCCAGAACCTACATAAAATGCCAGGCATGGTGGCATACACTTATCACCACAGCTAGGAGACAGGAGTTGTCCTCTTCAGTGGTGTGGCCACTGAGTCCCCCTGCCTGTACTCATACCAGCAGCTCAGTTCAATTCAGTGAGTCACTAAAGTAACAAAACAAGACATGGCGGGGGGGGGGGGGGGGGGGGGGGTAAGAGTGTGAGGAGCAAAAGTAGCCGAGTACAGTGTAGCCGGTATCAGATTGTCAGCAGATGAAGAAATAATGTTCTGAAGAGAGACGGGAGGGAGGGAGGGAGGGAGGGAGGGAGGGAGGGAGGGAGGGAGGGAGGGAGGGAGGGAGGGAGGGAGGGACTAGAGGGAAGGCCGAGCTGTCCTCTTTGGCAAGGCCGGGTCCACAGGGAAGGAGGAATACTGGGATGATGCTGATGCTGCGTGTTTGTGCGGATTCGCTAAAGCTGAGATTTAACACAGTTCTCTCGTCTGTTCAATGTCCCATCATTTCAGTCTCAAAACAAAACCCTGAATTTTGCAAGTTGCAAATGTGGGTGAGTCTTGGCTGTTTTAACTTGATTCTTTTACATGTACCTGGAATATTTCTGGAATTATTAAAAATTTCAGAAAATATTAGACAAAACACTGATTTTTAAAAAATAGCAATACAATTACAAAAAAATGACCCAGAGGCTTGCAGGAGCTATTTCCTCAGGTCGAGGTGACCCAGAAGAGGCAGGCAGAGGGTTTTATATTTGTTCTTGACTCTGCAGAGTTCAGGCCTCAGGTGATAAGTGCTGTTCCTTCCTACTCTGGAATAGTCAATCAGACAGACAGACATGTGCGTGTGTGTGTGTGTGTGTGTGTGTGTGTGTGTGTGTGTGTGTGTGTGTGTGTTGCGCAACACAGAGAGAGAGAGAGACAGAGACAGAGAGGGTTGAGCCACTCTGAGCAGTGGAAGGGGACTGACCTCAGCTGTTGCCTCAGGGAATCAGAAGCACAAGGCAGACTGGCCAGGAAGTTTCACCAAGGGCAGAGTGCAGCCTGGGCATGTAGCATCCACCCAGAGCAGTGCAGGGGATGGGACGGGCAAAGTGGTCTACCCAAAGCGTAGAGACCCTGGAGGGGAGGGCACAGCATTGTGAAAGGATGGGGGCTGTGAGGACAGAGGATGGTGGTCAGCGCTGGGGACTCGGGACCTGCTGCCTGGGTCACACGACCTCTGTGCTGACATGGGGTAGAAACACAGTGAGACAGAGAGGAAAAGAGAACAGGAGAGAAAGTTTGGGAGCGCTGGGGTGGCTGAATCCACTGAGGGTGGGGAAGGCTGAGGCCAGGCTAGGCCAAGGGTGTGGTAACGTACATTCTGTGGCAGGAAGACAGGGTCAGATGCCACACAGAGCTCCATTCTCTGCCAGGTCTCTCTCATAGGAATGAGATTGGGGCCCTGGGAACAAAACCCACAAAATCACATACTTTGGTCTAAACTGATGACTGTGGCCATTGTCACCAGGAGAAGCACAAAGCAGGCTAGACATGAGCTTTGAGGTGTCAGGGAGGCTGGAACTGCCTATAGGAAGCAATGTCTGAGTTGACTGGAGAGGAGAGGTAGTGTGTTCCCAATAAAAGGTCTAAGGTCCTATGGCAGGGTGAGCCTGGGGAATTCTGGGAGCCACAGGAATGTAGGGCAGAGCAAGAGTGGAGGAGCGTTATGTTGGCCTGTGTTAGCTTTCTCATAGCTGTGAACAAATGCCTGACGGGGTGGGCGAGAAGAGGAAGGGGAGGAAGGGGGATCCTGGCTCACAGTTTGAGGAGCTACAGTCCTTGGCAGAGACAGAGGTGGCTGTCACATCACATCTGCAGTCAGGAGACAGAGAGAGAGATGAATGCTGATGCTCAGCTCACATTCTCCTCTTTATTGTTTGGGACCCCAGCCTGTGGGATGTGCTGCCCACAGTCAGGGTGGGTCCTCCCACCTCCATGAACCTAATCTAGAACCCCCCCCCACAAATTTACCCAGAGTCCCATCTCCTAGGTAATGCTAACGTCCTGAAAATCAATATTAACTATCACTGTTAATCCCACAGATGTGAGGAGAAAGCTCATGAACCTAAGTCATGGCCAAATTAATTAAAGCAAGCAATTAATTAAAGCCAGTTTTTTTTTTTCTTTTAATTCGTGTACACAGGCTGTCTCTCCTAAAGGCAGGATCCAAGAGATCAGCACTGGACGTGGGAAAGATAAAGGTTTTATAGATCAGGAGTAGGGGGTTTCCAAATGGGGGGATCTGGCAGGCAAATAGACAAGCAAAATATAAGCATAACAAGTTGGTCATAACAACCTCTTGGAACAAAGACATGGTCGCAAGGTGGTCATAACAAGGTATTCATAACAAGGTGGTAACAAGGTGGTCATAACAAGGTAGTAATGAGGTGGTAACAAAGTGATCATAACAAGGTAGTAATGAGGTAGAAAAACAAGGTGATCATAACAAGGTAGTAATAAGGTAGTAACAAGGTGGTCATAATAAGGTGGTAATAAGATGATAACAAGGTGATCATAACAAAGTAGTAATAAGGTGGTAACAAGGTGATCATAACAAGGTAGTAATAAGGTAGTAACGAGGTGGTCATAACAAGGTGGTAATAAGATAGTAACAAGGTGGTCATAACAAAGTAGTAATAAAGTTGTAACACGATGATCATAACAAAGTAGTAACAAAGTGGTTATAACAAGATGATCATAACATGGTAGTCATAGCAAAGTAGTCATAACAAGTTAGTCATAATAACTTTTTAAAACAAAGGCATGGTTGCCATTTCCTGGGACAGACAGTACAGAATCAGTACTAGTTAAGGTTACAGGTGGGGCACAGCCCAATCCTTGAGAAACAGAGTTAAATATAAGCAGGAGTGAGCCGAGCTTGTCTTTACTATAAGATGGCTTCAAGCCTAAGATGGAGGCAGGCTGGTTCATCAATCACATGTCTTGTTTGGTTTTGGTTTTAGTTTTTTGAGACAGAGTCTCTCTATGTAGCCCTGGCTGTCCTGGAACTAGCCATGGAGACAACAGTAGCCTTGAATTCATGGAGATCCACCTATCTCTTTCTTCTGAGTGCTGAGATTAAAGACATGTTTCACCATACACCATACAGCTTACCATACGCTTTATTTATCTGACCAGTTGGCTCTGGATAGTCTCATGGCTTTAGATTGCTGCTATGCCCCAAGGACTCCAAGGTGTGGCTCTCCAGCTCACCTCCTGCCAACCCCAGACTCATGTCAAGGGTCTGTTTGAGATTTCCAGGGCGTGTCCCACATGGGTCTTCTACTAAACAGGACCAGTCTCGCACTCCTCTGGAACTTCCCCACCTCAGGGAGGGCAGCTGACCACTGAGAGCTGCAGGTGACTCATGTGTAATCTTTTCCTCCCTGCTGCTCTTTTGGGCTCCAGGAACCACTTTACTAAATCCTTCCCAATGGCCAGAAAGACCTGAGAAGCTTCCCAATAATCAGGTAGCACAGATGTGTGAGAGCCTCACTCTAGCCTTAATCCACGTTAGGTGAACTCCGGGACACGTTTGGGTGTCCTGCTGAATCGGCCAGGGGCTCACACCTGCACCTTTGACCCCCTGCCTGACATTCACTGCAAGTTAAATGATACAGAGTTATGACTCGTGGAGGGATATCGTAGCCTACATCCCTGTAGCGGGTCTCCTAGGGCTCTGGAAAGCTGAGCAGGGTGATGATGGTTCCTGCATTCCCACATCACAGTGAGTATGGTTGCCCAGGGACCCCGCAAGGTGTTCCTCTTTGGGCTTTGTATCCAGGGAAACTTGTCATTGCCCAAAGGTGTTACAGAGACAAGACCAGTAAACCAAACAACCAAAGTCCCTTAGCCTGTAAAACAAAAAACAAGTTACATATGTTCTCATTCCAAGAGGGAAGGACCAGGGCACAGTTATAGCAGATCGAACCAAAACCAGAATCCAATAGTGTAAATGCGTCAGTGTCAGACGTCTTAGGCTCATTCATGATCTTCCAGGCTCCAAAGTGCTTGGATAGCCAGCTCCACTGCCCCAGCTCTGCCATCCACAGCACACAATGCTTGTGTGGTAGGCCAGCGCTGACCCAATGCCACACCCACCACTGCCATGGTGGTTATTCCACAGTCCTGGGGTCTCTGATATCCAGAGGTCTCCACTGGACTTTCACCTCTCCTGGCCTCTCTTCAGAAACACAGGCCCTGACACACACTCCAAGCCTCTGCTTCTCTCCATGATCCCTCCAATTCTGTAGCTTCTGTGTCGCTGAAGCCAGCACCAACTATAAAGTTCTTACACATCACCAAGTTCTGCGGTCGGCTTGGGACGCAGCCTTGGCCCCCTATGGACCTTGAGGAAATACCCCAGAAGATTTCACCTCAGTGATGCTGGTCTGTTAGTCATCACTGATGATCTTCAGCCAGACAACCATCATTGACTGTTCTAGTAAAAAAAAAAAAAAAAAAAAAAAAGGGTTCACTTCTGCAGATTCATAATTCAAGTCATCACATACATGGTCCTGACGGTCTCTGATGGCCTGGCAAGCTTCCCTTTGCAAGTTATAACCCAGGCTTCCATCATCTATATTGCTCTCATCATTCTTCCAACCTCCCACAGAACAGCCCAGTAAGTTCTGAGCACTCAATCGCTTTTAGACCAAAACTCTAGATCCTCCTACAAGCCTAGAAAACAACATGGTCAGCTCCACCACAGCAGCAGCTCAATCTTGGCCCAAATTTCTAGTCTAGTCTGCTTTGCTGTTGCTGTGATAAAACACTGGCCAAAAGCACCTTGGGGAGGAAAGAGTTTATTTGGCTT
Source organism: Peromyscus maniculatus bairdii (assembly GCF_049852395.1). Lineage (NCBI taxonomy): Eukaryota > Metazoa > Chordata > Mammalia > Rodentia > Cricetidae > Peromyscus > Peromyscus maniculatus. The sequence continues at coordinate 159,426,490 of NC_134852.1, forward strand.
ACAACCAAGGCAAGAATTCAAGGCAGAAACCTAGATCTGAAACCATGGCAGGATGCTGCTTCCTGGCTTGCTCAGCTAACAACTTTCTTATACAGCCAAGGCCTACCTGTGCTGGGATGGTGCTTCACACACTGTGCTGGGCTCTCCCAATTAGCAATTAAGAAAATGCCTCAGAGATATGTCTAGTCCGATCTAGGCAATTCCTCAGTGGAGGTTGCCTCTTCCCAGGGGACTCTGGGTTGTGTCAAGTTGACAGCTGAAGCTTTATATGACAACCCCTTCATCTCATTCCCAATGTGTCCCACGGTTACTCTGAAACTCCGGGGGAGAAATGGTTGAGCTGTGCCATCCAGTCTGCTCTACTTCTGAATCTTCTATGCCCTAAGAGTTAGACTCAAGCCCCAGTCCTTCTATCAATGCCATCCTGGCCCTCCTACAGCGCCCAGAGCCACAGTCAGCCCGTGGGCACCTGCATGGCCCTTCCTGGCCTCCTGTGTCCTCTCCTCTCCCCCTTTGCCCTTCCCACCAGAACATCAACCACTGTGGGCATCCAATCTTAGAGCGGGTCTGCCAGGCTCCTCAGGTGCCCCCTCTGCCCAACAGGGCCTGCCTTCCCCAATTACTGTGGCACCCCCTGCATGATGTCGGCTGAGAAGGGCCTTGACTAGTATGTCTCTGAGAAGGGGCTTCTAAGTCTCTCTAAAGTTGGGCAGGAGCCTGGGGAGAATGCAATGAAAGCAGAACAGCTAAGGGGTCTGTGACTCCAGGCAGCACCTGCCGCTTGCAAAGGACATTGCCTGGAGTCACATATCAACTTGAGAGGACCCTAGCTGCCCAGGGAACTAGCCAGGCAAATCACCAAACCCTTGCTGTGGCACCTACCCACAGAAGATTTGTATGTGCATGGATGAATCAAGCGGGGGGGGGGGGAGGAGGCCCCCAGGGTGAGTGTCTCTCCCACACCATTTCATAGAGCAAAGGGCAGGGAAACAGGATCCTCATAGCCTGACTGCTTGAGCTGGGATCTGGGTCTGCCCTCCAATGCTCTAGTCCTTAAGCCTCAGACTCAGATTACCGTAGCCTGTCAGCTCCAGCCAGATGGCTTTGACACATCCCACCGGATTCCCTGAGTCCTCAGCAGACTCAGGAATGTCTAAGGATCCCTGGTGACATGAGACAATATCTTATCCTTACGATATTATCTCCTTATATAGACAAATAGAGATAATAAGTGGGTAGATAGATGATAGATAGATAGATAGATAGATAGATAGATAGATAGATAGATAGACAGATAGATGATAAATATATATGATTGAGAGGTGATAGCTGAATGAAAACTGCCAAAGAATATAAAATAAAAAATAAGGAATAAATAATTAGATGATTGATAGGTAGATGATAGATAGACCTATCATAGAGAGATGGGTAAATACATAGATGATAGATTAGATGAACAGTTATAAATTATGTACACAGACATAAAATAGATAAGATAAATGAGTGGATAGAGTGGATAGATATATGATTGATAGATCATAAATTAATGGAAGGAAGCTTACAGATGATTTGATAGTAGATAGGTGATTGATAGATGGAAAATAGAGAATAGATAGATGACTGATAGACAGGTGATGGACAGAGATACATGCTAGAGTGGTTAGTTGTAGGTGTCACTGTGACTGGACTGAGGGAGGCAGATGGACAGGTTGATGCAGCATTATTTCTTGTAGGTCCGTGACAGTGTCTCCAGGTGTCAGCCCTTGGCTCTGGGGGACACGGGGAAAGTTTGCCTTCATACAACATGGTTGGCACCATCCAGCTGGCTGAGGGCCAGACAAACAAAAAGGCATCCGAATTCCAGATTCTCTGGGACTTGCACCAGCCAGCCTCTGCCCTCCGAACTGAGAACGACACGATCAGCGTCTCTGGTTCTGAGGCCTTTAAACTTGAACTCAGCCAGGCAGCCAGCTTTCCTGGGTCTGTGCTTACAGATGGCGGATTGTAGCACTTCTCAGCCTCTAGGGTCATGTAAACCCTTAGACACACACACACACACACACACACACACACACACACACACACACCTGCATCACTACACAGCTTCCATTGGTTCTGTGTCTTAGAAGAAGCCTGCCTGATGCAGGAGGGTGGTCCATGCAGCCTGAAACTGCAAACAGTACCAAACTGCACATGCATTCCTGATTCTCCAGGCTCTGCCTCTCAGAGATCACAGGCACACAACAGGAGCCTGGAGTGTGTGGTGCTGAACCCAGGGCTTCATTCACATCAGGCCAGCACGCCACCCTTTGAACTCTAGCTCCAGCCCCTACTTCCTGTCGTGATCCTAACTTCTCCTCTCTCTGATCCTGGAGCTCTAGATTCTGACTTCTAGGAGTTTGTGTATTGCCAGTCTGGCAAAGACAGTTGGATCCCAAAGCCCTCATCCTGTGTTCCTGGAAATTCATCCTAAAGGGAGAGTGGGAACCACCCAGGTGCCTCCAATCTCCCTTTACCAGGTTTAATAGTCACAGCACCCCTGTGGCATAGCCTCCCAGCATGCACCTGTTCTTTCCTGTCATTGTCCACAGATGCATTATTTTGGTCCCTGGTCCCTGTCTCCCTCATCCACCCTCCCATTGCCAGGCTCTACAGCCATATCATGTCAGCTGGCCTCTATGGGGCACCCAGGCCCACTCCGGGATCTCACTGTGAACAGGGAATCAAAGCAAGTCTTGTGGGCAGCTGCCAAGGTCCACAGCTTGCTTGCCCTGAGTTTCTGGTGTTTTTCTTTTAAATTCTAATAAAATTGCTCTTAAGCTAAAAAAAAAAAAAAAAAAAAACTTTACAAAGTATGTCCTGACTCCACCCCGTCCAGGGAGAGGTGGGGGATGGCTCCTCCTGCCTGTCATCCGACCTGACCTGCGACCTGCGACCTGTGACCGACCTGCGACCTGCGACCTGCCCTGCATGGCTTTCTCCGCACTCTCTTCTGCAGTGAGCTGAGGAGACTTAGGAAGCTGCGGGAGCCATCGCCCGCCCGCCCGCCCGTGTCTCCTTTGAGGAAAAAGCCGATGAAGGCATTTGATTCAAGGCTGTGACCTCCTTTGCATGGAGCAGTGACTTTGGGAGACAAAAACAAAAAACCCACAGAGATAGCAAGATCAGCATTCTTCACCGTGGCAGATCAGCCCAGAGCCCATGCCAGGAACCAGTTCACGCACCTCATGTATGTGGCACCTGGGCTGGGTGCTGTTTGTGTCCGCAGAGTGGGTGGGGGCATGTGACTTGTGTCCCACGCTGGGCAGGATGGTGCCACACAACCCAGGAGCCTCTGATGCTGTACACTAATGCTGTAGGAAGGATGAACCGCTCCCTCCTGGAGGGAGGAGGAGGCTCATTAGACCCAAGAGACGAAGAAACTTCACGGGGCTCAGAAAGCTTGCAAACATACAAGACCCTGGAGATACCTTCCCAAGGTCATAGAGTAAGCAGCAGCTGCGGAGAGAGGAGCCTGTTGGGGGCTACTGGGAGTCCTGCATGGAGCTCGAGGGAGGCAGTTTCCTTCAGAAGTCGTTGCGTAGGCTAGGGAGGGCTTTTTGGTGATGCAGCTGATTTTGAGTCAGCCATGTTCATGTAACTCACTCCTCATCCATGCCACTGCTGGCAAAGCCCCATAAACTCAAGCGTTCACTAAACTAGTGTGGATGCAGCCATTTCTGTCCATCACCGCATCCCTGTCTGTGAGGAACAAACCCTCGTTCACGTCTCCCCAGGGAAAAGCCACACAACCACTGGATCATACTGCCTATCTATCTGTCTGTCTGTCTGTCTATCTATCATTTTAGAGTTTTGAAGCATGGTCTCACTCTGTAGCCCAAGCTGGCCTAAAACTCAAAGTAGTTCTCCTGCCTCAGCTTGCCAAGTGGTGGAATTACAGGTATAAACCACCAAGCCCAGCTCAACAGCAGAATTTAAAATCATCCTAGGGCTGGCAGGATGGCTCAATGGGTAAAGACGCTTGCCACTAAGCCTGAGGAGCAGAGTTGGTTCTCTGGGACTTACGTGGTGGAAGGAAGAACTGACTCACCAGAGTAGTCCTCTGATGTCTGTTTGCACATTGTGGTGCACGATGCCCCACCACATGCACACACATAATAAACAAATAAATACAATTAAAATCATTAGATTGTAAATATTTAAAATGTCAAATCCTAGCCAAGCACGATGGTGCCGGCTGCTCAGGAGGAAGAGGCAGGAGAGTTGTCACAAGTTAAGTCCAGACTAGTCTACATAGTGAGTTCTAGGCCAGCCAGGTTGACAATAGCAAGGCCTTGTCTCAAAAGAGAAAAAAATGTTCAAGTCTAATAATTCCAAAATAAATGTTCTTATAAGGTCCTGTTTATACCCACAAAGCCCCTAAAACATAGCATCAGTATATATTAAATTATTTGTTTGGATGATAGGTTATAGTTTGTCTGATTTTTACTGAGATCTGTTAACCCAGTTGCAAGATCATGCTCTTTAGTGGAGTTATGCCTGGGCATCTTTTCATTAAAAGACAGGTGATTTTATTTAAATTGTCTTTATTGGTTTAGGAGCCACTCACTGGTAAACCGAGCATGCGTGAGGTCCCGTGCTATGTCCTCAGCAGCCCTACACTCACCAAAAAAAAAAAGGTCTTTATTATTGATAGGTAGTTATAGTGAGATTTAAAAATATCTCTCGGAGCTTACACCTGTAATTCCTGCATTGTGAAGGCTGAGGCAGGAGGATTCCCAGGAGTTCAAGGCCAGCCTGGGCTACTTGGAGAGTTTTAGGCTAACCTGTGAAACCTGGTCTCATTAAAAACAAAATAACTAAGGCTGGGTTGACTTAGTCAGTGAGGTTCTTGCCACACTGGCGTGAGGCTCAGAGTGAGAAACTGAGCATTGGGATGCATGCTTGCTGTCCTACGTCAGGGAGGCAGAGGCAGGGGCATCCCTGGGGATGGCTGGCCAGTTACCTAGTCTAATCATCAGCATGCACATGGGGCGAGGGGGCAGGGATCCAGAGATGTAAATGAATGAATAAATGAGAAGAAAAAGGTTTTGAAGATAATATACTGAAAGAGATTATGGAATTAGAAAAACTAGCATTTGATGAGGCTGCAGGGGTGGCTTGGTGGTTACAGCACCCAATGCTCTTGAAAAGGATCCAGGTTCAGTTCCTAGAACCCACACGATGAATCAATTGTCTGTGCTCTGTGGTGATTCTAATTCCAGAGAGACCTGACGCCCTCTTCTGGCCCCTGTGGGCACTGCATACACAGGAACATGGACACACGCAGGCCCAACACCCATACACATAAGATAAGTAAATCTTCAAAAAGAAAACAAAATTATCATCTCAGTCAGGCGTGATGGCCCACACCTTTAATCCCAGCACTCAGGAGGCAGAGGCAGGTGGATCTCTACGAGTTCAAGGCCGGCGTGGTCTACATAGTGAACTCCTATCTCAAAACGAAACGAAATGAAATTGTCAACCTTCAGTTATCACAAGCTGAGCCTGGATATCAGCCGATACCACAACAGGGAAGACTGCTCACGTGGCCTCCTCCTCTTCTGCTCCAAACACCCGACAGTCACAAGGAGGAAGAAGAACTTCACAAGGAGCTTGACAGATGCCACCTGAGGGATGCTAGCAAAGTCCTTATCAAAGCACTGCGCCACATCGCCAGGCACAGGGCAAGCCCCACCGTGTCCCTGTCAAAGGACATCCAGCAGAGCTGCCGTGATGTGCCTACCCCATACATCACCTCGACCTTACCAAAGGAAACACAGACACTGTACATTCACTACACTCTGAAAGTCTCAAGGTCCTGAAAGTCAAGGAAAGAAAAACAGTCGGAGACAGGAGGAGACTAAAAAGACAGAACAGATAAGTGTCTGTCACACTGAGTGATGTTATTGGAAGTCAGGTAGATGATACATGACAATGATCCTAGTACTTGGTGAGGCTGGCGAATCAGGAGTTCAAAGCCATCCTCAGATACATAGAGAGTTGGGGGATAGCCTGGGCTACATTAAGACTGTCTCTCAAAAAGGAGGAGGAGGCTGGGAATATAGTCTACTTGGTAGAATGCTTGCCTGGAATGGACAAGGTTCTAGGCTTGGTCCCCAGCATTCTAAACTGGGTATGGTGGCTGGCACACTCCTGTCTCAAACAAACAAAATAAACTTTCTAAAAACATGCTACTGGAAAACAGCCAAGCCTGACTGGGAATTCTGTGATGACGCTGTAGCAGTGTGTGAGGCAGGCCGGGAGTCCTGTTCTGCAGTTACCTTCTGTCTGTAGCGGGATAGCTTTGTTGGTGGGAAATAAACTCTAAATTGTCTGAGATAATGAGCCATCCAACTGGAAATGTGTTCCCAAAGGCTTCTCACACCAAAAAAAAAAAAAAAAAAGCTGTTTATATTTGTCTTACAATTTTAAGAATGAAATCATTTCAGAATTAACTTTGGCACCAAGGAAGTCAGAAGAAAGTCAAGCACAGTGGTGTACACCGAAAAACATGGCGCTTGAGAGGCTGAGGCAGGAGGATTCTAAGTTGGAGAAGAAACCAATGAGGAGACAAGCTGGTGAAAATGTTGGCAAGTCTAAAGACGACTGTGGAACAGTAACTGTGTCTAAGATTGCTTGATGGTTTGGTTTAGTTTTGAGCAGGGTCGTTAGCCCAGGCTGATCTTGAACTTGGTATGTGTAGCAGAGGATAGCCCTGAACTCCGGATCCTCCCACCTCTATCGTTCACAAGCCAGGACAACAGGAGTGCATCACCGTGCCAGGTGACGGTCACTCGACTGCCCACTTGGTACTATTTAGAAGCACCATGGAAACTAACATGACCTGTCTGTGAGCGGGTTCTAGATTCGGTTTGTGGAGGAGGGGAGCCCACTCCGCAGGCTGTGGTTCAGGGCTGAGCAAAAAGGAAGTGAGCCGAGCAGCAGTGTTCATCTCTCTGCTTCCTGACGGCGGATGTGACATGGCCAGCTAGCTGCCTCCTGTTCCTGCCACCACGCCTTCCCATCAGATGGACTTTGTTCCCTGAGTCACAGAGAACCATCCTTCCTTAGGTCAGATGTTTTATCACAGCAGTGAGACCAGTAACTATTGTACCTGGATAATAGTAATGGTGTGTGTGCGCACATGAGTGTGTGAGAGAGAGAGTGTGTGTGTGTGGTGTGTGTGTATGTGTGTGTAAACATTTTCCTTTGGGCAACCAGCTCACAAAAAATGACATGAGACTTATTAATTATAAAAGCTTGGCCTTAGCTTAGGCTCATTCCTAACTATTCTTATTACTTAAATTAACCCATATCTTTTAATCTACGTTCTTATATGTGGCTCGGTTATTTTTACTCTGTTCTTCCCATCCTGCTTTCTTTCAGTCTGGCTAGCAACTCTCCATGTCTCTGCCCTTCTTCTTCCCAGCATCCTATCTGCCCCGAAAATCCTGCCTAGCTATTGGTCATTCAGCTTTTTATTAAACCAATCACAATGACATATCTTCACACAGTGTAAAGGAATATTCCACATGTGTGGAATGGGGGGTGTATGTGTGTGTGGTATATGTGTAATATGTGTGTATGTGTGTGTTGTGTGTGTGATATATGTGTGTGTGGTGTGTCTGGTAGATGTGTGATGTCTGTGTGTGGTATGGTGTGGTATGTGTGTGTGTGGTGTGTCTGGTATATGTGTGATGTCTGTGTGTGTATATGTGGTGTGTGTATGTAAGTGTGTGATGTGCCTGTGTATGTGGTGTGTGAGTACCGGGGAACTCATCTGTGTGGGAGCAAATGGAGGCCAGCAGTTGATACCTGGTGTAGCTAGAGTTTTCCTGCCTGGCCCACAATCAGGACAAATCTCTGTCACCTGCCAGTCCCACAGCCGCTCAGACCCAACCATGTAAACACAGAGACTTATATTGTTTAAACTGTTTGGCCTAATGGCTCAGGCTTCTAGCTATCTAGTTCTTACATCTTAAATTAATCCATTTCTATAAATCTATCCTTGCCACGTGGCTCGTGGCTTACCGGTGTCTTCACTTGCTGCTTGTCATGGTGGTGGCTGGCAGTGTCTCCCTCCGCCTTCCTGTTCTCTCAATTCTCCTCTCTGTTAGTCCTGCCTATACTTCCTGCCTGGCCACTGGCCAATCAGTGTTTTACTTATTGACCAATCAGAGCAATTTGACATACAGACCATCCCACAGCAACCTGGCTATCTTCTCCTGTTACTCTTCATCTTTATTTTTTAAGACTGACTCTCTAACTGAACCTCACCACCATAACTAGCCAGGAAAACCCTTGGTCTTCCTATCTCTACCTCCCACCCCCCAAAACCGGGGTGGTAGGCACGTACTATTGTTTCAGACCTTTAACCTGGGTGTTAGGGATCCAAACTCCAGTCCTCACACTTTACCCTCTTCCCAGACCCTGTTAATGTTGAGTGTTAAGGATCAAGCGTGATAGGCAGTTGGGGCATAGCTGAGTGGTAGAGCACATGCCTAGCATGGTCTAAGCCCATACCCAGCACTGAAGGGGAAAACAAAGATGGGTTAAAAGACCAGACAACAGTACACAGTTAGACGGCTCAGCTGCTGACCAAGCATCCCAAGGCCCCTAATTGTTACAAAGAGTGAAACTTCGGCCTTGTTAGCTGCAGAATAAATATGAAGACCAGGCCTGGTGGTGCATACCTTTATATTCCAGCATGCAAAAAGTAGGCACAGGTGGATCTATGTGAGTTTGAGACCAACCTGGTCCACATAATGAGTTCCAGGCCAGCGAGGGCTAAATGGTGAGACCCTGCCTCAAATAGATATATGCATATACAAGTGTGTATACATTATATACACTTTATTATACATTATTTTATACATTAATCAATACACATACACATATTCGTATATATATAAACAAGTATAGGAGAAAAGTCAACACAGCTTGGCCATTCCTAATCTGAAAACCCAAGACACTCTAAAATCCAAAACTTTCAGCACAGATATGGTGGCCATATTGGAAACTTCCACATCATGAAACTATTTCATACAAAGAATTATTTGAGCTGCTCGGACGAAGCACCATCACAGTTAGCCAACACTGGACCTTCCTGCTACAGCACTGCCGGAAAGACGTGCCCACCGCTGCAGTGGTGGAGGGAGGCTGCAGGAGCAGCAGCGCTCTCCGGCTGGATTTGAAGCCTTCTCTGCAGGAGGGAATTGTGCCTGGTACTGTAAACCCGGTCAAAGCCCAAGACTCAGGAGGTCACATGCTTGCGAAGAGTCTACTCCAGTTCCACTCCGTGCACACGCCAAACTGTCTTTTCAATATTTGTGTTTAGTGCTGCTCTCAGGCTCGGTGTGGAAAGCTTCCCTTTTCTGTGGGCAGAGACACAACTGGTCAAAGAGCTGAGAATGAGTGACAGCTTAATCAGTCCTAAATTAAGACGGCTGTAGCAATCTCACCCCCGAAGAACACTGCAGTGGCGGAAAGAATATAAAGCCAGAGGATGAGGAATGCTGCATGATGCTTTCTTCTGGATGTGGTTTGGCCCTTGCACTCATGAACTCATGCAGCTGTGGTTACCTGCACAGGACCTGCATGTGATCAGTCAGCATTCTAGCAGGCAGCACTCACTAGACTTAGTGACAAGGGACATGGAACGAAAGGACATGAAGGTGGGAAGGGGACATGTTGGGGGTCTCCAGGGCAGAGTAGCTGGGGGATGGATAAGACTGAAATACATTATATACATGAACAAAATTATCAAGGAATAAATAAAAGATTCAAAAACTGTATGAAATATTCCAGAGAATTACCTTCAGTTTGTATATGTATGACACACATATAAATTATGACATACACATAAATTCCCCATTTAGAAGGGTTCTATTTCCAAAATACCTCATTGTTAGATACAAATATCCCCCAAGTCAAAAATTCAAACCAGTTCTGGTCCAGGCATTTTCTGATATGTAACCTGTATGTACAACAAAATGCAATTAACATCTTTATATTCAATAGAATAAATCTAGGCTTTATTTTCTGCATGTGTACATGTTGTGCTGGCTGGCTTTACATCAACTTGACTCTAGAGTTATCTGAAAAGAGGGAACTGTTAGGATTCTGTACATGCGCAGCTCCGGGTCTTGTCTGGCACCTTACGTCATCAGCGGGTGACTACATACCACCTTAAAAAGCCGACATGGACCCCCACGCGCTCTCTCTGTGCTTCTCTCTTTCTGTTTGCTCTCTGCTCTGCTCCCGCCATCTTCCTGTCTCTCCAGGCCTGGTTTCTTTCTCATAAAGCTCTTTCTAACTCTGGTAGTCATAGCCCTGGCTGGAAACTTTTCCGCCGCACCCGCTGACCCACCAGCGCGTCCATCCTTCCATCGGGGCCATGACTTGGATCTCAGATAGGAAGTTCTCTTCACACCCAGCGTCTGGGGCTGAGTGTTGTGGGGAACCCCTGTACCGAGGGCCTGCAACTGCCCACCGCCACCACCATGAGACCGCAGCTGCAGCAGCCGCCACTGCAACCAGGTCCCACCACCGCCAGGTCCAGCCGCCGCATCTCACCACCACTGCCACTTCTCACTGAGACTGGTGAGTCCCGTTTCTGAGGCTGCAGCCTGACCCATATTCTTTGTGCCAGACCTCGGTGGGGGGGGGGGGGGTCTTCAGGCTGCACTGGCAAGGACATGGTCTATCTTGACGAAGTATAGGATGCTGTGGGACCACCGGGTGGTCCACGTGCCGCATATGCTCCCAGCCCTTACTCATAACGTGAAGGTGTTTTGGGTAACTTGTGCTGATTCATAGATCCTTCTCCTTGCCTCAGGGTCGCCTGGGATTGGAGTCTGATCCCAGTTTGTTATTTTAATTTTTTATTTTTCTCTCTCAGCTGCAGCCATGGGACAAAGGTGCGGATACCAGTAAATTTTGGCGGATACCAGTAAATTTGGCTGCATAACAGCTTCGCGGGGACTTCTGCCAGTGGACGAGCAAATGAAGAGTTACTTTATCCCCAGGCTTTCTGCTAAAGCTCTGAACCCTTCTTCCTCCCCATTTCTGATGTTTTGTCTGCCACTTGCAACCATTTCTGTCTGTCTGACTTCTGCTTTCTGGCATGGGCGGGCTCTCTACTGTTGTGGGGGCCGCTTCTGCTGACTCTCACTTTAATTCACCTTAACTCCTCCCACTCATTCTCAAGCTGCGGTGAGAGGCACAGATGGGTCTGGAAGTGGGCTAGGATCCATGCAAATAAGTTTATCAGTTTATAGCCTGCCTTCAGGCAAGTCTTCAAAAAGCTGTCCTCACGCCAGCAAACATCAAGGAAAGAAAAATTCAAGACATGGAGTAAAATCCGTCTCTTGTTCCCCAGACCTCCTCGACTAAAACTTAAGCATCTGAAGAGCAAGTCTTCTGACCCCATAGGTAAAAGTGTCATCGGTGTCATTCAAAGTGTGCCAGAAAAGAGATTTTAAAAAGCCCGAGGACAAAATTGTCAAGTGCTGGCACACCCTGGCTCCTGAAAACTGTTGGGTCCCTGTTCTAAGTGTGGGAAAAAGGCCATGCGAGCTAGTGTGTGCCCTGCCAGGCCAGACTATTAATTGAGCCTTGTTCAAAGTGCCACCTAGAAAGACAACCAGTCAGATGACTGCCCCCAGGCACCAAGATGGCATGGGAACATCAAGCTAAGACCTCCAGCAGACCTAGGCTTGGCCACAGGCTCACAGGGAACCCGGAACACAGCATGGAAGTGATCTGTTTCTTTCCTTCTGGACACCAGAGCCACTGACTCAGTCCTGGGAGTTTTGGAGTATCACCTCTCCTCGTTTCCCTATTTTGGGGTAGAGAAGACAGCCTTACCCACCTCACCAGACTTAATTGTACTTTCAGGGTTACTTAATAGGAAAAGATTTTCCAGCTAAGGTAGGAGCTTTCAGTTCATTGCTCCCTCCGTGTGCCTCACCCCAGACCTGTCACAGTGCTTCTCTTCCTCATGCACAGACAGGGCCCTGCTCTCTGCCTTGTCCCTAGTTCCAAAGAAATAAATTCTCTTGCACCACAAGCTTTTCTCTTCCCAGTTCCCTGTTCTAACTCACTGCTCAGCTATGGTACAGGAACACCACAGAACTGGAGTCCAGAGATCATTGAGTAAGAAACTGTAACAGCTAAAAGGTATTTACACCCCCAGACCCAAAAGCATCTGGGCTCTGCAAAAACAGACTTTAATATAAACATCCATTACTGTTAAATGCTCTCAACAATTGATCACCTGTGTCTCCTGGATGCTAAACTAGTAAAGGAAACAACTGCCTTAAAATACTCTGTCTCTGATAAAGATTAACATGTTCCAATCTCTCTGTCTCTCCCATTAACACTAACCAATACAAGCAGAGTACTAAACACCACAAATGGTCACTACTCTTCTCATGGCTGCTTCTTAACGTGTTCAAAATTTTTCTCAAGCTCCAGAAACCACCTTAAATCCATCTGGACAGATCAGATCTACTTCAGGCTTTTCCTGTCTCACCAGCATCCTGTCAGATACAAAAACAGCCAGAGTGCCAAACCCAGAGGGATGCACGGCTCCAGAGCAATGGACGACAGACAGTCCATCATCCCACAATGCCTGTCTACCTTGGAAGACCCCCCTTCCCTATTCTCCCTAAGAGCCAACCAACACAAACCAAGTCAGCTGGAAGCAGTTTTTCCGGGAGAAACAATGCCCCTATTCCTATTTACTTGCTTTTTAAAAATAAGCAGAAGTCTGGAATGTTAGGATTCTGTACATGTGCAGCTCCGGGTCTTGTCTGGCACCTTACGTCATCAGCGGGCGACTACGTACCACCTTAAAAAGCCGACATGGACCCCCACACTCTCTCTCTCTCTGTGCTTCTCTTTCTGTTTCCTCTCTGCTCTGCTCCCGCCATCTTCCTGTCTCTCCAGGCCTGGTTTCTTTCTAATAAAGCTCTTTCTAACTCTGGGAGTCATAGCCCTGGCTGGAAACTTTTCCATAGCGCCCACCGACCCACCAGCACTGTTCATCCTTTCAGGAACCTCAGTTGAGAAAACGCCTTGTGGTAGCTTGAAAGAAAATGACCCCCAAAAGGAGTGGCACTATTAAGAGGTGTGGCCTCGATGGAGGAAGTGTGTCACTGCTGGAGTGGGCTTTGAGGTCTCCTGTGCTCAGGCTGCTCCCAGTGACAGTCTGCTTCCTGTTGCCTGCCGATCAACATATAGCAGCTCCTTCTCCAGAACCACCACATCTGCCTGCACGATGCCACGCTCCCCACCATGATGATAAAACCTCTGAACTCTAAGTGAGCCAGCCCAATTAAATGTTTTTCTTATAAGAGTTGCCGTAGTGCCGGGCGGTGGTCGCGCACGCCTTTAATCCCAGCACTTGGGAGAGTTCGAGACCAGCCTGGGCTACCAAGTGAGTTCCAGGAAAGGCGCAAAGCTACACCGAGAAACCCTGTCTCGAAAAACCAAAAAAAAAAAAAAAAAAAAAAAAAAAAAAAGAGTTGCCGTGGTCATGGTGTCTGTTCACAGAAATAGAAACCCTAAGATGTGCTCCGTAAGCTCCAGCTGTAGAGCATCTTCTGAATTAGTGATTGATGAGGGAGGGCCCAGCCCATGGTGGGTAGTGCCATCCCTGGGTTGGTGGTCCTCAGTTCTCTCAGCAAGCAGACTGAGCAAAGCCATGAAAGCAAGCCAGTAAGCAGCACCCCTCCATGGCCTCTGCCTCAGCTCCTGCCTCCAGGACCCGCCCTGTTTGGGTTCCTGTCCTGACTTCCTTCAGTGGCTGTGGAAGTGGAAGCCTAATAGACCCTTCCCTCCACAAGCTTCTTGGTCGTTCTTCATCACAGCAATAATAACCCTAAGAAACATGTATTGTGTAGATACATGTTCACATGTGTGGAGAGCAAACGTGTGTGTATGCATGCACATGTGTTGTGTGGATACATGTTCACATGTGTGGAGAGCAAACATGTGTGTACAGGTATGCATGCACATGTGTGTGCCTGCCTCTGGGAGTCCAAGTTGATGTCAGGTGTCTTTCTCCATCATGCTGTACTTCATATTGAGACAAGAACTCTCTATTGAACCCAGAGCTACTGATTCAAATAGTCTAGATCCCCAGCATGCTCGGGGGATCCCATCTCCACCTCCTGAGTGCTGGTATCACAGGTGGCCATCACGATAGCTCGACTGGTGTGTGTGTGTGTGTGTGTGTGTGTGTGTGTGTGTGTGTGTGTGTGTGAGCATGCACACGCGCTCCACTTCTCACACTGGAGTGACAAGGGCTTTATCCACTGACCCAGGTCCCCAGTCAAATCTAGAACAGAAAAAGTCTTTGTGTATTCACAGAACATGTTCCCATACTTGACCATAAAGCAAACCAGTGACATGTGTCTGGCCTCAAGCTCGTGCTCTCCTGTCTCGGCCTCCCTGGTAATGAAGTACAAGCTTGTACCACCATTCTTGCCTTGAAGATTTTGTGCATGTGTGGGTCAGAGGTCAGAGGTCAACCTCAGGTGTCCTTCTGAAGGACTGTTCACTTTTTGGAGACAGGGCCTCACACTGGGACCCAAGGCTCCCCAAGAGGCCTTGCTGGCTGGCCAGTGAGCCCCACAGACCCTCCTGCCTTGGTCTCCCCAGTGCTGGGATTACAAGGGCATGAGGCTTTTTAAGTGGGTTCTGGGAATCAAGCTCAGGTCATCACACTGGTGTGGCAAGTCCTCCATCTTCCCAGCCTCTGGTTTGAGGGTATTTTTAAAGTAAAGGCTCTATAGCCACGCCCTCTAAACATTGTCAGTGGGAGGGCAGGCTGGAGGAGGTCCCCCAGTGGGGGGTGCAGGAGGGCAGACTGGAGGAGGTCCCCCAGTGGGGGGTGGAGGAGGGCAGGGTGGAGGAGGTCCCCCAGTGGGGGCTGGAGGAGGGCAGGGTGGAGGAGGTCCCCCAGTGGGGGTGGAGGAGGGCAGGCTGGAGGAGGTCCCCCAGTGGGGGGTGGAGGAGGGCAGGGTGGAGGAGGGCAGACTGGAGGAGGGCAGACTGAAGGAGGTCCCCCAGTGGCAATGGTGCAGGTGGAGGGCAGGCTGGAGGAGGTCCCCCAGTGCGGGGTGGAGGAGGGCAGGGTGGAGGAGGACAGGCTGGAGAAGGTCCCCCAGTGGGGGGTGGAGGAGGGTGGGCTGGAGGAGGGCAGGCTGGAGGAGGTCCCCCAGTGGGGGGTGGAGGAGGGCAGGCTGGAGGAGGTCCCCCAGTGGCAATGGTGCAGGTGCAGAAGCCAATGTGGGAAGAGACAGCTGATGGATGAGGTTACTTCAAGCTCGGAAGAGTCTCCACTGCTGCAACTGGAGTTCACAGAAAAGCATGGCTGTCGGGGTGTGTTCATCCAATGTTACAGGGTCACTTTAGGGATGCCACACCTGCCAGTGTGAGGCCAACATGTAAGATCAAAGGAAACAGGGGGGCCTCTGACTGACCTGCTCCCAGGAACGGGGGTTCTGTGCCTGGGAGTCACTCTCAATCACGGCACAGGCACATGCATGTCCAGAGCAGACTCAGGATTCTGGCCCAAACAGCTTCCTTGGGACAGGGATGCTGTCAGGGGAACAGATTTGTCCCACTGCAGCCCCTCTGCCGCTCACAGTGAGCCTTTTTTTTTTTTAATTTTATGTGCATTGGTGTTTTGCCTGCATGTACATCTGCATGAAGGTGTTGGGTTCCCTGGAATTGGAGTCACAGATAGCTGTGAGCTGCCATGTGGGTGCTGGGAATTGAACCCTGGTCCTCTGGAGGAGCAGCCAGTGCTCTCAACCACTGAGCCCTCTCTCTCCAGCCCCTACAGTGAGTCTTGATTTGCATATTCAAGTTTGTTCATCTGGTAAGGGCTCCGAGCCCTTTGCTTTGCTGGTGGGTCCCCTGGGATCACAGGACCCACCCACCCCCTACCCGGAGGGATGCTGGCGTCTGGGTGAACTCCTAGTTCCTATATGGAGGCCATTCAACTAGTGACTTGGTGCAGTATTTTTTATTTTTACATGCTGAGAAATAATAGTAGGAAAACATTGTCTGGTTGGTTGGTTGGTTGGTTGGTTGGTTGGTTGGTTGGTTGGTTGGTTTTGAAACAGGGTTTCCCTGTGTAACAGCCTTGGCTGTGCTGGAACTTGCTCTGTAGACCAGGCTGACTGCAACTCACAGAGAGTTCTGCCTATCGCTGCCTCCCAAGTGCTGGCATTAAAGCTGTGCACAATAAAGTTACCAAGACTCCCTCTGTCTGTCTGTCTCTCTGTCTCTCTCTGTCTCTCTGTCTCTCTCTCTGTCTCTCTCTCTCTCTCTCTCTCTCTCTCACACACACACACACACACACACACACACACACACACACACACGAGGGAACTAAGGAGATAGCTCAGTGGGCAAGGTGTTTACTTTGAAAGGACTGGACTTTGGATCCCCAGAATCCACATAAAATATAAAATGCCAGGTAGGTATGGAAGCCTCCTGCAATCCCAGACAGAGACAGGGGATCCCTGGAACAAACTGGCGCGCACACACACACACACACACACTATATATATATATATATATATATATATATATATATATATATATATATATATATATATATATATAAAAGCCCTGGACCTCACTCACTCAGAGGCAGAAGCAGGAGTAGGCTGCCGCAGGCTCACCAGCAAAGGCCGGCTGAGACAGGATTGGCTCAATTCTCCTTTTCTCTGGGCAAAGCTTTCCTTCACATAGCTGACCTTCGTCCCAGGTCTCATGCTTCGATTTTCTCTCTAATGAGAAAAGCAATAAAAAAGGAGACCAAAGTTCACTGCTGGCGCCTGTGCTCATCCCCGTTCAAGAGCAAAAGCATGGGTGCAGGTCCCCAATCACTCGGGGTCATTGCTCCCTAGTGCAGGGCAGGGGGGCGCACCAGCTGGGCCCTCACTCCACCTTCACTGCTGTTGGAGGTGGAGGGTGGATGAAGACAGAGCTTTGTCCACACAACTTGGTCCCTTCCTCCTGGGAATCTGCTCTGCCAGTTCCTCAAAGCAAGGCCAAATACAAAATATATCAAAATATATCCATTGCAAAATGGAGGCCCAAGGCCCCTTCTCCAAAGTGCCGTGTCTTTTGTGAGCCCTGGCTAAGGGACCCTCACTGCCACAGCTGTTTGTTCATGGGGCCCCTGGAATCATAGCCTCAGACCTTCACATTAGCTTTCTTATGAAGAACTACTGTGGAGAACTTGGTAACTAGAATCTTCTCTGTCACAGCCAGATTAAAACCAAAACCAAACAGCAGCACAAAGGCCCCATCGGTGGTTAATGGTTGCTGGGGAGAGGGGGGGTCATTTCCTCCAGTGTTTTAGCCACCAGAGATGGGGAGGTGTCCATGCTCCAGTTAGTAACTTCCCACCCATGCTCATACAATTAAACTCAATGGGACACACATACACACATTAAATTTAAATAATTTAAAAGGAGCCAGTGAGATAAATCCACAGGTAACGTTATTACCACATAAACCTGACAAGAATTTAGTCCCTCTTTGCTTTACATCTGTGTTTCCTGTTCTTTTACTCAGATAACAACCCACAACTCCAGAGAAGCTAGCTAACAAGGAAGACCCCAAGAGGGATGAATGGATCACCCTGGGAAGGGGAAATAGATGAGATCTCCATGAGTAAACTGGGGATGAGGGGTGGGCAATGGAGGGTAGGGGATAGGGGATGAGAACATAAGGGAATGGGATGGTTGAGCTGGAACAGGGATGGAGTGGGAGAGCAATGAAAGAGATACCATGATAGAGGGAGATGTCATGGGGATAGAGAGAAACCGGGTGCTAGGGAAGTTGCCAGGAATCCCCAAGGATGACCCCAGCTTGGACTAGTAGAAATACTGGAGAGGGTGCCTGAACTGAACTGGCTTACCCCAGTGATCAGATCAGTGAATACCCTAACTGTCATCACAGAGTTTTTCTCCAATGACTGATGGAAGCAGATGCAGAGATCCACAGCCAAACACCAGGCTGAGCTCCAGGAGTCCAGTCGAAGAGAGAGAAGAGGGATTCTGTGAGCAAGTGCATCAGGATCATGATGGGGAAACCTGAAGAGACAACCAAACCAAACTAGTGGGAACTCATGCAAGTTGGATCAATGGCTGTGGAGCCTGCATGGGACTGGACTAGGCCCTCTGCATGGCAAGACAGTTGTGTAGCTTGATCTGCTTGGGGGGCCCCTGGCTGTAGGATCAGAATCCATCTCTGGTGTCTGAGTGGGCTTTTTGGAGCCTACTACCTATGATGGGACACCTCGTACAGCCTTGAGGCAGGGGAAGGGCTTGAACTTGCCTCTACTGGATGTGCCTCCCCATGGGAGGCCTTGCCTTCTTGTGGTGGAGAGTGGGGGTGGGTTGGGAGGGGGAGGCTGGGGTGCGGGAGGAGGGAAGAGAGGGATCTTTGATTGGTGTATAAAATGAATGAAAATTTTTTCTTAATAAAATAAAAAAAAGAATTCAATCCCCACACAAAGTCAGCGCAATGTCTTGCATGCATAATCCCAGCACTCCAAAGGATAGGTGGAGGTGGAGACAGGAGACAGGTGGAGGCAAGTGCTGTCCTGGAGTAGGCAGTAGCCTAACATAGCAGCTTGGCAGAAACAGGAGAACTGTCTTAGTCAGGGTTTCTACTGCGGTGATGAAACACCATGACCAAAAAGCAAGTTGGGGAGAAAAGGGTTTATTTGGCTTATACTTCAGCATTGCTGTTGATCACTGAAGGAAGTCAGGATGGGAACTCAAAACAGGACAGGATCAGAAGGCAGGAGCTGATGCAGAGGCCATGAAGGGGTGCTGCTTACTGGCTTGCTCATTCAACCCACCTTCTTATAGAACCCAGAGCCAGCAGCCCAGGGATACCACCATCCACTGTGGGCTGGGTCCTCCCCCATTGATCACTAATTGAGAAAATGCCTTACAGCTGGATCTCAAGGAGGCATTTCCTCAGCTGAGGCTCCTTCCTCTGATGACTCTATAGCTTGGGTCAAGTTGACACAAAACCACCCAGTACAAGAACCTACATCAGCAAAGAAAGAGAAAACTGACTCCTGAAAGTGATCCTCTGACGGCCACATGTATAGTGTGACATTCACACACAGAAACATACGCACAGAATGTTTTAAATTAATTTAAAATTTGTTTTTAGTTGAAATAAAACAGTAACAAGCCAGCATCCGGTACCACTAAGACAGAGAGGAACAGAGGTTAAACACTGACAACTAAATACTGTTCATTCTTTTTTTATTATTTTAGTTTTATTTTATATGCATGGATGTGTGGTGGTATTGTGTTCCCCAAAATATTGTGTACTCTAATAAATTTATCTGGGGTCAGAGAACAGACAGCCACTAGATACAAAGGCTAGAAAATGGTGGCACTCACACCTTTAATCCTAGCATTCCAGAGATAGAAATCCCTCTGGATCTCTGTGAGTTCAAGGCCACATTGGAAATAGCCAAGCATGGTGACACACGCCTTTAATCCCAGAAAGCCAGCCTTTAATCCCATGGAGTGGTGGTAGAAAACAAAAAGATATATAAGGCGTGAGGACCAGAAACTAGCGGCATTTGGCTGGTTAGGCATTTGGCTGGTTAAACATGTGGCCTGGTTAAGCTTCAGGCTTTTGAGCAGTAATTCAGCTGAGACCAATTCCGGATGAGGACTCAGAGGCCTCCAGTCAGAGGAAACAAGACCAACTGAGGAACTGGCAAGGTGAGATAGCTGTGGCTTGTTCTGTCTCTCTGATCTACCAGCATTGACCCCAATAACTGGCCTCAGGTTTGATTTTATTAATAAGAACTTTTAAGATTCCTGCTACATCTGGCGCCCAACGTGGGGCGGCGGCTGCGGAGGCAGGCGGACCGGCGAGGCGGCGGCTTCAGGCCCCGAGGGATTCGTAGACTCCAGCGGCGGCTGCGGCAGGACCTCTCCCCGTCGGAGGCGGCGGCCGGCGGCGGCAGGAGCGGTGGTGCCCCCCTGGGCACAGGGCCATGTACAACGGGATCGGGCTGCCGACGCCCCGGGGCAGCGGCACCAACGGCTACGTCCAGCGCAACCTGTCCCTGGTGCGGGGCTGCCGTGGTGAGCGGCCTGACTACAAGGGAGAGGAGGAACTGCGGCGCCTGGAGGCTGCCCTGGTGAAGCGTCCTAATCCTGACATCCTGGACCACGAGCGCAAGCAGCGCTTGGAGCTGCGATGCCTCGAGCTGGAGGAGATGATGGAAGAGCAGGGGTATGAAGAACAGCAGATTCAGGAGAAAGTGGCGACCTTTCGACTCATGTTGCTGGAGAAGGATGTGAACCCTGGGGGCAAGGAAGAAACCCCAGGGCAGAGGCCAATGGTAGCTGAGACCCATTCCGGATGAGGACTCAGAGGCCTCCAGTCTGAGGAGACAAGACCAGCTGAGGATCCGGCGAGGTGAGATAGCTGTGGCTTGTTCTGTCTCTCTGACCTAGCAGCATGGACCCCAATAACTCGCCTCAGGTTTGATTTTATTAATAAGAACTTTTAAGGTTCCTTCTACATCTGGCGCCCAACGTTCGTGTTACGAATTCATGAAAAAGCTGTTTGCCTGTGGCCTTGTGAGCCCCAGCTCAGGCCCAAGCTACACTCAGGCGGTTGTGGTGGCGCACACCGGTAGGATTTGCTGAAGGAGACAGAGGCAGGAGGATCCCGAGTTTGAGGCCGGCCTAGGAGGCTTAGGAGAAGCTTTGGCCTGGACTGAGCCACAAACAGTGGTGGGACCATGGAAGCAGTGGCTACTGCTCCACGTTGCCAGCTCCTTCTCATCGTGTTGGTGACTACGGTGATGCTGCTACCTGGGACAAAGGGTTTACTGCTGCTGGTTCAGAGAAGAATTGGCAGGACCATCGTGTTACAAGAAAGCATCGGCAAAGGTCAGTTTGGAAAAGTTTGGCAAGACAAATGGTGCGGAGAAATTGTTGTGAAGATTTTCTGTTCTAGGGAAGAATGTTCATGGTTCCAAGAGACAGACATTTATCGGACTATGATTGCTCCAAACCACAGAGGAGGCAAAAAAAAAAAAAAAAGTCTGCAGGAAACCATGACCATGCCTAACAGTGACTTTGAAATCTTCAAAAAGATGACAGGATCCTACAACGATGATTCCACATGGACTATGATAAAGCCATTAAGCTGATTAACACCACTTTTGGAAAGATCTGCTTTGGACTACAAACTGCTTAGGACAATTTTGAGATGGCTAGCTGAGATGATCCAGCCTGACAGACTACTTGAACAAAGACTTGAAACAAGCCCTGAACTTTCCTATTATGCAGAGACTGGACAAACGATACAGGACTTGATGATTAACCCCAAAATTTTCTTTTCAAGATTCCCTAAAGATATCTTCACCCCTAGAAAGCAAAAAGAAAAAGAGAATATAGATATGAGATAGATCATCGAATCTACTCTGAGAAAAAAGATAAAGAAATAATAGGATAAATAGGTAGATCATTGAATCTACACTGAAGAAAAAGGGGAAGATATAAAAATGACAAAAGGTAGACTAATGAATCTATTATGAAAAGAAAAAAGAGAAAATATGGATATGGTAAGATAAAAAGGGAGATTATGGAATCTACTTTTAAAAAGGAACTACTTGTTTTAAATAAGTAATGAAAATTTTTTGGTCTGAGTTTATCAGATGTTACTGGACTGGACATTGTTAATATATATAATGGAGTTTTTTGTCTGGATCTGTCAAATGTTAATGGACTAGACATTGTTAATGTAATCTTGACTGTATATTGCATATACTTATTGAAGATAGTTTTTCTTGTATTAGTTATAAGCTTTTTAAATTTTAGACAAAAAGAGAGGAAATGTGGTATTGTGTTCCCCAAAATATTGTGTACTCTAATAAATTTATCTGGGGTCAGAGAACAGACAGCCACTAGATACAAAGGCTAGAAAATGGTGGCACTCATGCCTTTAATCCTAGCATTCCAGAGATAGAAATCCCTCTGGATCTCTATGAGTTCAAGGCCACATTGGAAATAGCCAAGCATGGTGACACACGCCTTTAATCCCAGAAAGCCAGCCTTTAATCCCATGGAGTGGTGGTAGAAAGCAAAAAGATATATAAGGCGTGAGGACCAGAAACTAGAGGCATTTGGCTGGTTAAACATGTGGCCTGGTTAAGCTTCAGGCTTTTGAGCAGTAATTCAGCTGAGACCAATTCCGGATGAGGACTCAGAGGCCTCCAGTCAGAGGAAACAAGACCAGCTGAGGAACTGGCAAGGTGAGATAGCTGTGGCTTGTTCTGTCTCTCTGATCTACCAGCATTGACCCCAATAACTGGCCTCAGGTTTGATTTTATTAATAAGAACTTTTAAGATTCCTGCTACATGGATGTGTTTGTCTGGGCACCATGAACATGTAGTGCCCATGGAGGCCAGAAGAAGGCATTGAATCCCTGGAAACTGTAGTTACAGATGGTTATGAGCCTTCATATGGGTGCTGAGAATTGAACCTGGGTGCTCCGAAAGAGCAGCCAGTGCTCTTAACCTCAGTCTAAGTCATCTCTGCAGCCTGAGAACTGTTACTTCTATATGGTGTCTCAGTAATACTCTAGAGAGTGTCCTGTGTGATGGGCCCTTCCCTGACTGGTGCCTGGCAATCCGAGGTGGGAACTGTCAGCCAAGAAGCCCTTATATTGACAGCTGGCAGACATGCCTGTGCTGCTGGGTGTCTTGGACACCTTACACTTACTCTGAGGTCACTCCAGCGGCTACAGAGAACTGTCACACCTGTAACTGAAGACACACTCCAGCTGGCCTGCCCGAGCGTTGGGAAAAAGTTCTCTAAGCCAGGCAAGCCTCTGTGAACTCTAAATAACCCTGCCATTTTCACCCAGCAATGGGGAGCCGTTCACCTGGCAGCCCTGTTGAAGGCTTGTGATTGGTGCAGATCACAATCCTTCATTTGCATGAGGAACTGTATTGTGATTGGTGTAAATAGGATCCTTCATTTGCATGAGGATCTGTACTTTAAGACCCAAATGTGTGTGTCTAGCTTCCCCACAGTTCTTATCTAGGGAGGGCAAAAGAGTCCCCACAGCTGATGGGTAGCCCTGAGCCATGCTAATAGGACCCTTTGGATGAGGGGCTTTTGAGTGAATTTTCCCATCTTTTTTAGTTCTCTGAAGAGTATATCATTATGGAAACACTCAGAGCTGTGGGGCTGAGGAGATGACTCAGTTGGTAGAGTGTTTGCCTTGCAAAGTCAATTGACACCACCCCTGCCCTCCGGAGCACATTATAAAACAGCTGGGCATGGCAAAGGAGCGTAAAGCCCATGCCAGGGCAGCAGAGACACCCAGACTCCCGGGCATAGCTGGTAAGCTTGCTTAGCCTTGGTGACCTGAAGGCACGTGAGAGGCCCTGTCTCAAAAACCAAGGTGGAGGAACAGCACCCGCGGTGGGCTTCGAGCCTCCACACACATGTGCACACACATGCATGTACAGCTGAACACGTGCACATACCTCGGAATGCACAAACAAAATCAGAACTCAAGGGCAAAAATAATCTTAAGGCTGGAACAGGCTCTGTTTGAAAGGAGTCTGGTGGAAGATCCGCCTCAACTCCCTCCCCATCTCCTTCTGTAAACCCGCCCCTTCAAAGCCCACCAAACAGCTCCGCCCCCAGAGAGGCTCAGGGCCACTCCCACCGGGTACGTAAGTGGCATCCCAAAAAACAGACATGTGGTTCTTCCAGTCCCATGTCCCTGTCTCCTCTCTGCGGGGCCAGGGAATCGCCCGGGAGTGCTTTACCCATTAGACCTGGGCTTTCCAACTCGGTCTGATTCGGCTTGCTGTGCCAGCAGAGAGGCCTTCAGGAGGCCTAACACTTGTCTTGCTCTCACTGTCATTTCCTGTGTTGTCGCCCCCTGTGGGGTTGCCACTCTGGTTCTCTCTGCATTTCACAGCTGAGAGAATGGTCACAAAGAGTTGAGTTCACCCTAAAACTCCCAATTGGCGGGGGGGGGGGGGGGGGGGGGGGGGGGGGGGGGGGGGTCACGATTCTGACAAGGTCTCGGGGATACAGCCTCACCTCTGTGCTCACAACCTCCTGTCCCGTGATGCAACACCAGGGAGATCCACAGTGGGTGGTCACAGAGCCCCAGCCTGGACACCCTGCTGGGGGACACCTAAGACTGAGAATCCAGTGCTGATTTTATACATTGTTCTTTCATGCATACACCAAATCCTGTGACTCCAGCTCCAGGAGATCTGACGTCTTCTGGCCTCTGTTGGCTCTGCATTCAAGAGCACGTACTCACACACAGACACACATGACTAAGAATAAAATAAAATTTTTCTGTTTTTGTTTGTTCAGTTGGTTGGTTGGGTTTGTTTTTTGTTTTTGTTTTTGTTTTGTTGTTGTTGTTGTTTGTTTTTTGTTTGTTTGTTTGTTTTTTTGGTTTTTTCGAGACAGGGTTTCTCTGTATAGCTTTGCGCCTTTCCTGGAACTCACTTGGTAGCCCAGGCTGGCCTCGAACTCACAGAGATCCGCCTGCCTCTGCCTCCCGAGTGCTGGGATTAAAGGCGTGCGCCACCACCGCCCGGCCGGGTTTGTTTTTTGAGACAGGGTTTCTTTGTGTGGCCCTGGCTGTCCTGGAACTCACTCTGTAGAGCAGGCTGGTCTTGAACTCATAGAGATCTGCCTGCCTCTACCTCCCAAGTGCTGGTATTAAAGGCGTGGGTCATCATACCTGGCAAAATATTTTTAAAGAAGAATGAGAAGTACTTAGGGATAAATTTAACAAAATACGTCAAAATGACCTGTACACAGAAAACTGTAAAAGCAACTCTGAGGGAAATTAAATTTAATCACAGCAATATACCATGTTCATGGACAGTCTCCTTAAGATAATTAATTATTCTACCAAAGTTGAGCCTGGGTTTAGTATAAATCTCAGTCCAAAGCCTGGTAGGCTTTTGTGTGAAATGTATGAACTAATTCTCAACGTTATATGGAGGAGGCTAGAGAGATGGCTCAGTGGCTGAGAGCATGTACTGTTCCTGTAAAGAACCTAAGTTCGGTCCCAGGACCCAGTGCCGCAGCTCACAACCACCTGTAACTCCATCACCAGGGGATCCAGTGCCCTCTTCTGGCTTCTCTGGGCTCCTGCACACATGCACACTCAGAAATAAAAAGAAAACAAATATTTTTAAAGTTTTATGGAAATGCAAAGGTCAAATAATTAGCAAAAGGCAATGCTGAAAAAGAAGAATGAATTTGTAAACTGTATAACGTTTAACGTTTTGTATGTATAACATCTACATTTGGATGATGCTTACTCTACACTGTAGTGACTGACAGCTGATGCAAGCATAAGGCTAGACATGTCCCTGGAACAGAATGGAGAATCCAGAAATAGACCTGTGCAGAGAGGCTCAGTTGGTGCTGTATGAAGGCACAGAATTAGTTCAATAAGGAAAGGAGAGTTATGAATGAAGTGCTGGGGCAGTTGTTATATATCCTTATGAATAAAGTACTGGGGCAGTTATACATCCACATGAATGAAGTACTGGGGCAGTTATGTATCCATATGAATGAAGTACTGGGGCAGTTGTTATATATCCTTATGAATGAAGTACTGGGGCAGTTGTTATATATCCTTATGAATGAAGTACTGGGGCAGTTGTTATATATCCTTATGAATGAAGTACTGGGGCAGTTAAACATCCATATGAATGAAGTACTGGGGCAGTTATACATCCATATGCAAACAAAAGAAAAGGGAGAGGAGGAAGAAGAGGAAGGGACAAGGGAGAAGGGAAATTTGAACACAGCCGTGCACAGAAGGAAGACCCAGGGAAGATGCAGGGCTGTGTGATGGAGCAGCAGAGACTGAAGGGAGATGTCTACAAACCAAGGTACCCAAGATCCCACGCAGTGGCACAAAGCTGCTGGGGTCCTGCTGATGCGTCCATTTCCTTCACTCTCCTGGCCTCTGAGACAGAGCACACATGTTTCAAGCCACACATTCACACGGTTGTCACAGCTGCCCTGGGATTGAATGCATCAGCTAAACACAGTGCAGCGCTACGGAGCTCAGTCCCAACAGGTACATCTACAAAACACTCCCACACCTAAGGCTCAGGGGACGTTATGGAAGAGGGGCTGGAAAGATTGTAGGAGCCAGAGGTCAGGGAGTTTGCTGTGAGATTGTGTCTCACAGCAAGACACACCCATGGACTCTCACAAACATGTCTTCCCAAATGTGAACTGAGCAAGGACGACACCAACAGATACGCCAAGCTGGACAGGAAAAAGCCGGTGAGGCCACAGCCCTGGGCAAAGGACTACAGGCAACTGAGGAACCCAAAGAGGAGCATACTGGTTATCCAACACCAAACAACCAGCCCTGAACACACACACACACACACACACAAGTAACATACAGACGAGCAGGTCAGAGCTAGAAATATATATGTCTATACATACATGCGTGCAATAACAATTGATAAAGAAAAGAGGCCGTGAATCTGAAAGAGAGGAGGGAGGGGTGTATGGAAGGGTGTGGGGGAGGAAAGGGAAGGAGAAAATGTTGTAATTATATTATAATCTCAAAATTTCTGTAAAGTAAAAAAAAAAAAGTCATTGCTAATACCAAAAATAAATACACGGAAGGTACACATGGACACTTTCTGATGCCTCCAGCTGGCTTGCTGGGTCTCCTTTTCAACCCCCCAGGTGCCGCTGTCCCCACCCTGCAGAGAGACCCTAGTTTATCTGTAGCTGCTCAGCTTAGGCCTGGCATGACATGAGCCAGCCCTCAGCTCCTCTTCACAGCCGGGTGCCCCCAGGCTCCAGCCAACTGCATGTGTGCAAGATGGTGACCCAGGGCTGCCAGGCCACCCGCTCTCCCATAGACCTCTCCATGCTTGGATTGAGTTCATTGATTGTTCAAACCCAAGATCTCCAGGCTTAACCCAGAGCCCTTGGAATCTAATTAAAATCTCACCAGCCACAAAGCTGGTGTCCTCCTGGGAGATGTCCCCCTCCGCATTCCTAAGCGGACTCCGTGGTCAATGAGCTTCCTCCCCTCCAGCGCTGCCGTGGAGTCACGTGTCTGAGCTAGGTCTCCTCCACCTGAGGCAATCAGCCGGTTGGGAGCCTCTTGCAACCAGATCTCTGTGCCAAGGTCTCCCCCAGAAGCACTGCAGCCGCCCCGCAGCAAGCAGACATCACAGGCAGCCTGCTCGTTAGAGCCCTGGCAACAGCTGGGCTCTGGGTTGGGCCCAAGCGCCCGGTCTGAAGTCTGTCTTTCAATCAAATTATTAGTGCCCAGAGCAAACAAAAACGGATTCGAATTTCCCAGCCAAATTAGAGGTTCCGATTTTCCTTTTAAAATGTGTATTGACTGTTTCCTTTAGTGATATGTATGACTCAGAATCAATGTCTAGTTCTCTCTTGTTTTGTTTTATTATGAAAGTTCAGGGACTCTGTGTGTGTGTGAGATGTGGGGGTGTGTGGCATGTGTGTGTATGTGGTATATGTGTGTGGTGTGCGTGTGGTGTGTGTGTGTGGTGTGTGATGTGGCATGTGTATATGTGGTGTGGTGTGTGTGTGTGGTATGTGTGTAGTGTGTGGTGTGTTTGTATGTGTGGTGTATGTATGGTGTGTTTGTATGTGTGGTATATGTATGGTGTGTGTGTAAGTGTGGTGTGTGTATGATGTGTAGGATATATATATATATGGTATATGTGCATGTGTGTGGTATGTGGGATGTGTGTGTTTGTGTGTTATATGTATGTGTGGTATGGTGTGTGTGTGTGTGTGTGTGTGTGTGTGTGTGTGTGTGTGTGTGGTGATGGAGATACATCCCAGGACCAACCTGTGCATGCTAGGCAGGCATTCTTTCCACTGAGCCACATCCCCAGCCTGCATGTCTTTTGTTCCCGACCCAAACAGAGCATTCCCAGACAACCGGACCATCTTTGTTTTCACAGATAGACTAATGCATGCACTGAGGGAGAAACCTGACTTCCAGACAGCTCTGGGCCCCAAATGAACACTTCCCCCCCTTCCATGGCGCCTCATGGAAGCTCGTGAATGAGTGTGATCTATCAACTAAAATTTCCCTGAATTGAATTATTCCGTTTTCTATAAGAGACTTGAGCATACGCAGCTTCTGGCACCCGTGGGGGTCCTTGAGCTGATCGCTCAAAGGATGGCCGCAGTGGAGGGACCCTCACCCGTCACAGAGGCTGTTCCTGCACGTGTCGGCAGGGAGCACAGGGCTGAGGACAGCAGGGCAGGCAGAAAGGTAGCGAGGCTCCTGACCAGCCACCGTGCGCACAGACAGCTGTCACCACGAGGCCAAGTTGCGGGCCCCAGAAAACGGAGGATGTGAAGCAAATGCTAAGTGACTGCTTCTCAACCTTAGTGCTGACAAGACTCAATGAGAGGTCGGTGCGGGCCAGTGAGATGGCGCAGCAGGTAAAGGTGCTTGCCACCAAACCTGCCAACCTGAGTTTGAGCCCCAGGACCCACACGGTGGAAGGAGAGAACTGCCTCCCACGGCTTGTCCTCTCTCCTCCGTGTGGGGAGAAGTAGATAGTTATGGTGCATTTTCAGAATGAGCCGTGCTGAGAGTCCACTGGAGCTGTAGATGGGCAGGAGGCCTTGGCCCTCCCCACAGCACCTGCTTGTCTCAGAACTCTGCTGTGTGACTGAGCTCACGATCAGGAAACAAAGGGGTAGCCTAAGCCCCATATTACTTATTAGAAAAGGCTTAGTGTCCTAAACCAATGAGATGGGAGATTTGGGAAGGGGGCCAGCACCAAGCTTTGTATGAAAAGAGGACAGGAATTTCTCACCATCTGGGGACCTGTAAAGCC
Source organism: Peromyscus maniculatus bairdii (assembly GCF_049852395.1). Lineage (NCBI taxonomy): Eukaryota > Metazoa > Chordata > Mammalia > Rodentia > Cricetidae > Peromyscus > Peromyscus maniculatus. The sequence goes on from NC_134852.1 coordinate 159,455,481, forward strand.
ACACCAGCCAACCATTTCTGCCTTTTTAAATTATTATTATTATTATTATTATTATTATTATTATTATTACTATTATTATTATTATTCCTATGCCAGTCCCTTTCTACAGAATTTTATACTAACCGGCTCTAGTGATGGCTCAGCGGTTGTGAGCACTTGCTGCTCTAGAGGACCCAGGGTCTGTTTCCAGCACCAAGGTGGCTCACAGCCATCAGTAACTCCAGTTCCAGGGGACTCGATGCCCTCTTCTGGCCTCTGAGGGCACTGCATGCATGTGGTGCATAGATGTTTGCAGGTAAAACATCCATTCATATAAAGTAAAATAATAGAATAAAATAAAATCTTAAGACTACTGTCTCCTCTAGTCTCTTAAATTTGTTACTGTCTTATTTCTAACAATGAGCATACACACAGAGCAAGATGAATAAATAAATGTAGTAAAAAAAAAATGAAAAGGAATGCAGTTCCTTTGGAAGGAAAGACACTGGGTGGGCAGGATTCTTTAGAGGGAACAGAACCAGAGACAGTGTGTGTGTAATAAAAGAGATGTATTTACTGGCTTACACAATAGGGTCCAGGGAGTCCAGCAGTGGCTTTCTGCACACTGAGAGCTGGAGGATCAGCTTCCCAATCCAGGAAACCAGTCGCCTTAGCCATCTCAGTTTAACCCTGGAGAGTGACTCACTAGGGTCCTGCTGAAGGGCTGGAGAAGCTAGTCTCACCGGGCAATGGCAGATGACGTCAGCAAGACTGAGACTTCTGCCCCTGCCATCCTTATGCCTGGTTCTCATGCAGGCGGTTTGCCTCTTTGAAAGGCTTTCTCCCCAGCCCCCCAGGTGTGTTTGCCAGCCCTAGACATCCCTTCATGAGTCCACAGTGACATCCAAGACCAGCCATCAATGTCCACTTCACACCACACACACAGAACCCTAGGCAAGTCCCTACACATGCTTATTCAGATGTATCATAGGAAAATGTCCTACTAAGCTCAGGGCAAAGCAGGTGTTGTGATGCACACTGTCAGTCCCAGCACTCGGCGGGCAGAAGCGGGAGGGTCAGGAGTGCAGAGTTGTCCTGCACAAAACATGTAGATGATGGCCATGGGGGGCAGTGGTCATCCAGAAAGTCAAGACAGTTTTATCTCAATACTCTGTAGCCTCCCCAAAACAATTCATGACTATTGAAGTTCCAGCCAACAAATCTGCATTCTATGTAACAAAGGGGGAAAAGAGAGAAAACGCTCCCCACTGTAGCATGAATCTTAAAGGGTCTTATTAATAAAAACAAACCTGGAGTCAGGTATTGGGTTGAACGCTGGAAGATCAGAAAAGCAGAACAAGCCACAGCCACCTCACTTTGCCAATTCCTCAGCTGATCCTGTTTCCTCAAACTGGAAGCCTTTGAGTCTTCATCCGAATGGATCTCAGCTGAACTGTGCTGCTCAAAAGCCTAAAAGCTTAACCAGCTCTAGTTCCTAGTCCTCACGCCTTAAATACCTTTCTGCTTTCTGCTATCACTTCCTGGGATTAAAGGCATGTGTCACTATGCCTGGCTGTTTCCAGTGTGGCTTTGCACTCACAGAGATCCAGGCGGATCTCTGCCTCTGGAATGCTAGGATTAAAGGCGTGTGTGCCACCATTTTCTGGCCTCTATATCTAGTGGCTGTTCTGTTCTCTGACCCCAGATAAGTTTATTAGGGTGCACAATATTTTGGGGAACACAATATCACCACACCCCACCCTGCAACCCTACCCACCACCCCATCCCTTCTTCACTGACGGGAGGGTAACAACAGTCATGGGACACACCCTGCCACAGGGAGGCTGTGTAAGGTGGTCTTTCAGCGAGGTGTTTTCACTGGGAATACACTTGGGGGCTGCTACTAAGAAAGAAGAAAATGATTCCTGGATGCAGCCCCATACTTGACACACCACTAAACACCAGCCCATGTCTGGTCTTGTAGATCGAAGTTTCTGTCCTACAAGCCACTCCCAAGTTACCAACATGGAGATTTAATATAAATTATAAATGTTCGGCCAATAGCTCAAGCTTGTTACTAACTAGCTCTTACAACTTAACGCATTTCTATTAATCTATGTGCTGCCCTGAGGCTCGCGGCTTTCACCTCTATCCCATTTTGTGTGTCTGACTCATTCTCTGTCTGTCTGGCGACTCCTGACTCTGTCCTTCTTCAACCCATCATTCTCAGTTTGGCTTTCCCCCCTAACTTTACCCTGTTCAGCTTTTGGCCAGTCAGCTTCTTCATAAACCAATTTGAGTGGCAAATCTTTACAGTGTACGAAAGGGTTATTCCACAGCATGGTCTGGTGATATAGAAATGAGAACCTATGGCATAAAGCATTCGACCCAACAAACAGACAAGGCAGAAGCATGTGCTATCCTCATATCATGAATTTGCATGTGTCTAGCAAGCAGCATGTGTATGTATATTCACAGATGGGCGTATATAAATACTTGTGTGTGTATATTTTGCATATGTGTAAGCATGTGGATATACACACATGTATTATAAATATGTATGTGTGCAAATCATATTTGCAAATGTGTATGTCTATATGTAATGTTTATATGAGTATATATATGTATATAGAGAGATACACATATCTATCTATTTCTTCCCTAAGGACTGAACATGGGACCTCAAGAATGCTAGGCAAGTTCTTTCCCACTCAGCCTAGAGTGGGGTAAGAAAATCTCTCCCTACACAGCCCAAGCTGACCTCAGACTCTCGTTTTCTGCTCCAGTTTTCCCAGTACTGGATGACCAGAGTGCCGCACACACCTGGTGTTAGGATCAGGTTCAGAGCTTTTAGAAGATCCGCACCTGTCTGAATGACACAGTTCACAAGCTTGAGTTATACCATGCAGAACTGTTGACCAACACACGGACAGTACATGCTGGTTCCAAGTGCTTATATGAACAGACAATTTGGGTGATCAGAGAAATGTCCAGAAACATGGAAGGACCCACCTTGGAGTTATGGGGGTGCAGCATGGTAGTGAAACTAGAAAGCCACGGTGGTTTTTATTTTCATTTTAACCCCACTCACTTAGAGATGAGAAATCTGCCTTAAATAGCTACTGATCATAAAGGAACCTGCAAATAAATGACAAAATATTTAGAACCACACATCTACCTAAGTATCGCTTTTCAAAACCGGTGGGATGCAGTTCAAGTGCTTGGGGATGTAGTTCTAAATTTACACCCTTAACTCTATTATATGAATAAAAAAGGGGGTGGAAACAGGCTGTAGTGTTCAACCCAAGAACCTGGGGAAAATATCAAAGACAAAGAAATAGTATTAAAGGAAATCCTTTTAACCGGAAGAATTAACAACTGGAGAGGTTAAGAGTGCTGGCGGTATTTCCAGAGGACTGGAGTTTGGTTCTAAGGCACCACGTTGGGTAACTCCAGCTCCCGTGGATGCAGTGCCCTCTTCTGGCCTCTGCAGGCACCTGCACACACGTTGCAGACACATCAAAAGAAATAAATAGAAATAAAGACTTTTTAAAAAAGAATTATTAATAAAATGGGGGTTTTAAAGTGTGGAGGTATTTGGTATGGGGCGGACTGTTTTCTCTCTGGGATTCTCGTCCATGTGGGGCCACCAAGGATCTGCAGGGACAGGAGCTGCCCCCGTCACTGGACAGAGGAACCGAGCTTCAGAACTGCTGGCTGCCCGCTCCCTCCCCTGGCTCGGTTTCTTCCTGACCCCACCCGAGAGTGTGCCCGCCACCCCTGCACCCCACCCGAGAGTGTGCACCCCACCCCTGCACCCTACCCGAGAGTGTGCCCGCCACCCGAGAGTGTGCCCGCCACCCCTGCACCCCACCTGAGAGTGTGCACCCCACCTGAGAGTGTGCCCCCCACCCCTGCTGCTCACCCGAGAGTGTGCCCCCACCCCTGCACCCCACCCGAGAGTGTGCCCCCACCCCTGCACCCCACCCGAGAGTGTGCCCCCACCCCTGCACCCCACCCGAGAGTGTGCCCCCACCCCTGCACCCCACCTGAGAGTGTGCCCCCACCCCTGCTGCTCACCCGAGAGTGTGCCCCCAACCCTGCTGCTCACCCGAGAGTGTGCCCCCACCCCTGCACCCCACCCGAGAGTGTGCCCCCACCCCTGCACCCCACCTGAGAGTGTGCCCCCAACCCTGCTGCTCACCCGAGAGTGTGCCCCCACCCCTGCTGCTCACCCGAGAGTGTGCCCCCACCCCTGCTGCTCACCTGAGAGTGTGCCCCCACCCCTGCACCCCACCTGAGAGTGTGCCCCCACCTGAGAGTGTGCCCCCACCCCTGCACCCCACCTGAGAGTGTGCCCCCACCCCTGCACCCCACCTGAGAGTGTGCCCCCACCTGAGAGTGTGCCCCCACCCCTGCACCCCACCTGAGAGTGTGCCCCCACCTGAGAGTGTGCCCCCACCCCTGCACCCCACCTGAGAGTGTGCCCCCACCTAAGAGTGTGCCCCCACCCCTGCACCCCACCCGAGAGTGTGCCCCCACCCCTGCTCCTCTCCACTACAAAGTATACCAAGCACGTAGCATGGTCTCCAAAGGACAGGAGTGGGTGGCAGTCGCCCTGTCCTGGGTACCTGTGTGGAAGTCAGAGGTCAACCTGTAGGAGAGGAGACGGTTCTCTCTTCACCACGTGGGTTCCAGGGACCACACACATCATGCCTCCCGATCCCACCTATTTTTCCCAACACAATAAAGCAAAATCAAATTTTAGAGAAAAAAGAAAAGGGAAATCTCCTCGTGGAAGCTGCAGTGTGATTCAGTGAGTCACGCGGTAAACCCCTTATCCATACATCTTTACCTGCACACGTTCATTGGTCTGGTTTGAGGGCCCTGGTCTCTGTGCACCATCAACGCTGGGCCCTCACTGGGACTCTTCCTGGACATCTCATTGTAGTGGAGATCATGCGACCCTGCGTCTGCAGAACCCGACCCCTACATGCCCCCCACCCGACCCCCACCCCCTGCGCTCCAGCAGATCACAGATCGGGTGGATGTTGTGGGAGAGCCGCCAGCTCTCCCTGTCTTCACCACCAGGGGGAGCTCTCTAGCATCGCCCTGGCTAGTTCACCCCTTGCAGCAAGGGGCGGGGCCAGTTCTCCAGCTCTCAGGCTTTCACATCCTCAGGGTCGGTTCTCCCACACCTACACCTTCAGGGCCAGCTCTACCGTGTTGCCCAGGTGAAGGGTAGGGACCACTCTCCCGAGTGCTGAGCTAATGAGGGACAGGGACAAGGAAGACCCACTTTTAATCCAGATCTTCTGAGGTGGGAAGATCCACTTTAATCTGGGCTACACCTTCTGCTGGCCGCCTATAGAAAGGACATGGAAGAAGGACGCTTGTTCTCTCTGTCTGCTCGCTCTCGTTCTTGCTGTCAAGTCCATTCCTTCACTGGCATTAGAGTCCACTTCAAGAGCCAGGTATGTACGGAAGACCAGCCGAGACAGCCAGCCTCAGGGACTGATACCTACTGGATTCTTGGACCTTCCATTGGGAGACAGCCATTGTTGGACTAGCTGGACTACAGCCTGTATAACATTCATACATATACATCTGTATCTATACCTATATCATAGCCATATCTATATTAGAACTAGAGAGAGAGTTCTGTAAGTTCTGTTCCTCTAGAGAATCCTGGCTAGTATACCTGCTGAGCCATCTTGATGACTCATTGTCTTAATTTTTAAATGATACACAAATTCTAGAAGAAGAAGAAGAAGGAGGAGGAGGAGGAGGAGGAGGAGGAGGAGGAGGAGGAGAAGAAGAAGAAGAAGAAGAAGAAGAAGAAGAAGAAGAAGAAGAAGAAGAAGAAGACATGTATTGGGCTCCCTGAAACCCCCAACAATCAAATGCCTAATCCTTTAAGACTAAATAAAATAAAGAAGCTTCCAGCAAGTCCAGTCAAAGCAAAAGCAACGCCACAAGCCGTGGGAACAAAGTGGGCCTATGGACATGCACAATCCATCAGACCAGACAACGTAAGAGCTTATGGTGATGAATGTTAAACCTTAGAGTTGCACACATTTTAAAATAACATAAAAGGCAGATTTCACTTATTTTAGGAGGGAGGCATGACTAGTTTGCCAGCTGGATGGAGACGGCACATGAAAATAAAATTACAAACAATTCCACTTTTAAACATAGATTCAGGATCTTAAGTAAAATATGAGTGGAATAAATTCAGTGTGATGCACTTTTAAAATATGTACATCAGAACCAGGCTGAGATTAGCCCAGGCCCGAAAGCACAGATTTTAGAAAAGCATTTAGGAAGAAATACAGATGCACTTGGGAGACTGAGGCAGGAGGATCTTGAGGTTGAGGCCAGCCTGAGACACACAGTGGCACTGGGAGAGAGATGAGAAAGCAGAAAATATCTGTCTCCGTAGGTGAAGAAAAACTTGTGACATGAAATCATGTTTGTGGGCTGGAGAGACGGCTCAGAAGCTGAAATCACTGGCTGCTCTTCCATGGGTCCTGGATTAAGTTCCCAGCACAGACGTGGTGGCTCACACTGTCTATAACTCCAGTTCCTGGAGGTCAGATGCCCTCTTCTGACCTCTGAAGACACCAGGTATGCATGTGGTACACTCACATAAAATAAAAATAATAAAAATAATTTGGTGTTATGTTTATTTATGATACAAACTGAAAATAAAACAGAACTACTTGAGTTTAGTAGAAATGTCTATTAAACACTCTTCACAGGGCTCGGAGTGTAGCTCAGTGGTGAAGCACTATCACAAGGCTGTAGGTCATGCCTACCACCAAAAAGTAAACAGAAACCCTCATAGCAGATAAAATAATTTTAAAAATATGTATCTCTAACTATGTATATATGATGTGCATGTGTGAGTACAAGCGTCCTCAGAGTCCAGAACAGGGCATTGGATCTCTTGGAACTGGAGTTACAGACAGTTGTGAGCTAACATGTGGATCCTCTGCAAGACCAACACATACTTTTAACCACTGAACCTTCTCTTGAGCCTTCAGATATTATATTAAGTATTAAGATCTTTAAATTATTGCCATTACAGTTAATGGAAAAGAAGAGCCAGAAATTGATCTGTTATTCAGCATTTGGCTTGAGGTCATTGCCAATTCAATAAGACAAGAAAAAAAAAAGCAGTGAGCAGTGTAAGAACAGGTGGGGGAACTGTGATTCCTTGCTGGTGTTATGATTGTTGGCACAGAAAGTCCAAGAGTTTCAAGAAGCCTTGAAAACTACTAAAAGTCCAGCAGGACTCCTGGATACGAGATGAACGTATATAGGGAATAGTCCACAATGTTCCTGTGCCTGGCAATAACCAATTAGGAAACACAAACAAAGTTCCATAGTAGCAGTAAAAACTGGCTGTGCAAGACCTTTATGGAGAATGTTACGAAATACAAATGCAGAAAACAGACATCGAGACTAAACAGAGATATATAGCAGCTCGTGGTTTGAAAGACTCAACTCCATAAACACATCAATCCTTTCTAAATTAACCCATAAAGTTAATGCAATCGCAGTCAAATTCCAACCAGGGCCTGAAGAAAAGAATCCTAAAATGCAAATGGAAAAATCAAGGCCAAGAGAAGCCAAGGCCATCTCAAAGAGCAAGTCAAGGGGAGGCAGAGCTTTCCCGATCCCAGGAATCTCGTAAGCCTCTTGCTGTCAGAGCAACAGACAGCATTGGACAGACAGACAAACAGACCCAGAATACAGAACCCAGCCACTTCATTTAAGAAAATCATAAAGTGGGCAGATGAAATAATTGTGCTAGGTCATCAGAGTGCTCATTTGGAACAAAATAAACAAACAAGCAAATAAATAAAATGTTCCCTTTTTTTGGAAACAGGGTCTCAATATACAGCCTTGGCTGGCCCAAAGATTGTTATGCAGACCAGGCTAGCCTCAAACTCGCAGAGATCCACCTGCCTCTGCCTCCTAAATGCTGGGGTTAAAGATAAGCACCACCACACCCAGTGAGCTTCCTTTTTTCTTTCTTTCTTTGTTTTTTCTTAATCAGCATGTGATGTGCTAGACTCTGTTGTGACATTTTCAAACCATGTGTGTTCCGTGATTCTCCTTCTGCTATCTTTCTGCTCTTCTTGCCCCACTCTCCTCCATTGTCCCCCCACCCCAGGTTCTTCTCATCTTTCATGTCCCATGTATACCTTTGCCCACCTCCTACCCCTCCTCATCGCCTAATGCCCCCTCTTGTTCTCCTTTCAGGATTTTGAGGTTCAGCAGGGGTTGCCTCCACTTGTACCTGTTTATAGACACACATACATACATTACAGGCCAGGATCCACATTTGAGGAAGAACATGTGGTTTTCATCTTTCTAAATTTGGGTCATCTCATTTAATATTGTACTTTCCAGGTGCACCTATTTTCCAGTAGATTTCCTTTTTCTTCACAGCTGAATAATCTACTTTGAGTCTATGTACCTCATTCTCATCATCCATTTATCCACTGAAGGGACAGCTAGGCTGGTTCCATTTAGGTTTCAGCTTTGCGTGGTTGTAGACAGAGAGGAGCCTCGACGGCTCCTGTTTCATATCCCTGACCCAGCACAGATAGTGTGTCCACTGTGTTACCTGGGACACTCGGAGGCCTAAGGGCTCCGCTCATCCCGAGGAAATAGCAGTTCCAAGGACCAGGGACTTAGTGTCCCCGAAGAGTGTCTGAGAAGTGATAGGTGGGACTGACATGGCCAGGCCCCTCTGGAGGGAGGATTGTGGGATGTACCTTACATCATTCTCGTGGTGCCCTATAGCTGATGCCCACCTCAGTACCAGTCCATCAACCCAGCCTTCCTGTGACTTCCTCTTCGGACCCCCTTACTGTTTAACACCTAAATCCAGTCTCAGGAGCTGTTCCTGACAAACCACACTAAAGATAACAGCGTGAGTGCACAACACACACACACACACACACACACACACACACAGTGTATGGAAGTTTCAAAGATAAAAAGCCAACTTCTAAACACAAGCAGGAAACAGAGAACTCAGTCATGTTCTGTACAAAAGAGTTTCTTACATGGGTGCTGGTTAGTTAGTTAGTTAGTTGTTTTGTTTTGTTTTTGTTTTTTTGTCTACTTGACACAAACTTAGACATACCTAGGAAGAAATCTCAATTGAAGAATTGCCTCAATCAGATTGGCCTATGGGGCATTGCCTTGATTAATGACTGATGTGGGAGAACCCGGTCCACTGTGGGCAGTGCCACCCCTGGCCAGGTGAGTCTGGATAAGAAAAGTAACCAAGTAAGCCAGAGGGAGCAAGCCAGTAAGCAGCAGGCCTCCATGTTCCTGCCTCGGCGTCCCTCAACAGCAGACTGTATAATATAACCCGCAAGTCAAATAAACCCTTTCCTCCTCACTTTGGTTTTGGTCTGTGTTTAGTCACAGCAACAAACAGCAAATTAAGAGAGCAGGTGGAAAGTGCATGGTTTAGGGAAATATCAATAAATGTGCCCACATTTAGCACAAGATGCTATAAGGGCTGGGAGCGGGACTCAGGGGGTGTGGGGGACCCTGAATTCCATCCCCAGCCCCACCTAAGAAAAATCATAACTTGTCAAAACAAATGACAGGCTTGGATGTGATGCCAAAAGCCTTTAATAAAGCACTGGGGGGGGGGGGTAAGGCTGGCATTTTCTTCTTAGGTGGGACTTTGGGAACACAGTGTGGTAGTTTGAATGAAAATGGCCCTCATAGGCTCCTGCATTTGAATGCTTAGTCCCCAGGTTGGGCTAGGCTTTGAGGTTTAAAAAGCCCACACCATTCCCAGTTAGAGCCCTCTGTGCCCTACGCTTGTGGAGCAGAATGTAAGCTCTCAGCTACTGCTCCAGCATCATGGCTGCCTCCTGTCATGCACCCCGCCATGATGGTCATGGAACTCTGAGCCTCAAATTAAATGCTTTCTTCTATGAGTTGCTTTGGTCACGGTGTCTTATCACAGCCATAAAAAAGTAACCAAAACAGAGTCTTTGCTCTAGCACCCCCTGCTGGGCATCCGGAACCTACCTCAGCGCTGCAGAGGGAGGCTTTTCCCACCCAACCCTCCTCTCCCTCCCACCTTCCTCTCATACCCTCTTGTGCCTGAAAGTGACCCCAGCCCACTCTGGCTCTTTTTCCCCTTTACCATTCACAGGTGTGACTCCTTGCCCCTCCCATTCCATCTCCACACAGCACCTGAGTTAACAAGGCTTTTCCATCCATGTGGTTGCCAGAGGCCCTGCAGACGCCCCTCCTATCCGGTGAATGTGTCTCCCCGAGAAGATCTGGAAGGCCTTACTCCCGGGATGTGTGACAGAGATTTGATTTGCAAAGAGTCTTGGGAGCTGACCTCGTAAGATGAGGTTGTCTCTAATCCAACACAACTGTGCCTGATGCAAAGCCAACATTTGGGCAGACAGACAAGTGCTCACAGAGAGAGCGCATCATGGAGAATGGAGGTGGAGATCACAGCAATGCACTGACAATTCAAGGGGTACAGAAGACTGCGTGGGAACTACCAGCAGAGAGAAGAGAGGCCCAGAGCAGACTCTTCCCTGCAAATGCCCTAACTTCAGACCTGCCCCAGAGCCCGGAGCCAGCGCATCTCTGCTCAGGCTTCACTGTGTGTGGCACTTAATGTGCAGACCTTCTGTGCTGTGCAGTCCCTGCCAGAGGGACACCCACACTCGTGGGACCCTTCTCAGTTGGTGGCCCTGAGAGGAAGAGCAGGTTCAGGGTTGAAAGCTGGCCAAGGAACTGCTGCTTTCCCTGGGAGGGCACCCGACTTGGGCCTTCTGCTCATCCTTTTCTTTCTTCCTTCTCTCTTTAAAATTGTGTAAGCACGGGTGCCAGGACCCCTTATGGAGTCAGAGGAGAGCCTTTGGAGTCAGGTCTCTCCTTCCGTTCTGTGGTGCCAGGGATCGAACTTGCCTGACAGCAACCTCTAGCTCCAGCTCCACATGTGCGTGCGGAGCGTGTGTGTATACACACACACACACACACACACACACACACACACACACACACACAGCCAATGGAAAATCCTTAGACCTCTGAGGAGGTACACTCAGGAAGGATTAAGATAACTGCCTGAAATCCACTGGTAATTCTTAAGAGAATTGTAAAAGCTCGCACCTGGTCCTGTTGGGGCTGTGATCACTCAGCCCTGTGTCTATTCCTTCCTCTGCCTTCCATCTTGAGGTAGTATGGCCAAGGGGGGCCCTCACCTGAGCCGCACTCTGACCTTCGGACTTTCAGCCTTTGAGACTCCTTACGTCACCATCACAGAAGTGGACTGCCACAGGAGACCTCTGTAGGCTGGGCACTCAGCCTCCTCCTCAGTCCTGAGGTCCTGCACCGTGGATACCTGCCCTCTGCTGTGGACAGGGAGGCTTTCCTTCAGCTGTGCCGAGAACCCTTCAGACCCTGTCAGTGATGCTCAGTCTTCCCTCCCTACTCTGCGTCCCCTGTCACCTCCCCCTTGCCCCCCTCCCTGTAGCTCTTAAATACCAGGAAACTGTCTTAAAGTTATGGCGTCTCTGGTCCCCTGGATTTTGTCCCTGGCCATCACAAGTGGTAGTTGAAGCAGCGGGTGCTGCCATCCTAGGCCAGGGGCTACCACAATGAACTCCTCTTCACCAGTCACCGGGAAGTGTCCCTCTAGAACCTCACAGCCAGATCCCTTCCCAGGACCCGTCAACTGAGAAGGGTCCCATGTGTATGGATGTCCCTCTGTGCAGGGCTGCACACCAAGTGCCACACAGAATGAACCTTCTGTTGACCCCTACCTGTGATTGGTTGGGAGCAGAGCCTGGGACCAGGGTTTACTAGAGGATGGCTGCTTGGGATGAGTCCCCAGAGGGTAAGGACAAAGGACAGGGAAGGGAGGGGCTGGATAAGCACTACAGATTATCACCTTCAAAACCAGTGTTTAATCCCCATTATGAGAGATTCCGAGATGCAGGGCTCTGCCCTCCCCGGTGGATTAATCCACTCCTGTGATTAATGGGCTGATGAGTTAATGCGTTATCTCCAAAGTGGCTCTGTTATAAAAGCCAGCTGGCTAGATCTCATGAGCACCCTGCCTCTTCCCATGTGATGCCCTGTGCTTCCTCAGGACTCTGCCAACAAGAACATCACAGATGCGGCCCCCTGACCTTGGACCAGAACCATGAGCCAAAATTAACCTCTTTTCTTGATGGCTTACACAGCCCGTAGAATCGTGTTATCAGCAAGAGAAAAGGACTAAGACAGAAGGAATGTGGACGATGTCCAGAGCCTGCCAGACACCGTGGCTCCCTCCGTGGAGGGCCCTTCTCCACAGAAGGGAGATCTGGTTGGGATGCCATGAGAAACTGCCAGACAGAGCACGTATGTCCCAGAGCGCTGCCGTCTCCTCTGCTGCCTCGGGCTTATCCACTGATCAATCACCATTCCACGGTCTCTGGTGCGTGTCAGTCACCCGTCCAACATGTCCCCAAGTAACAGGGAACACAAATCAAGTTCTGAGAGATGCCTTGCTGTGCTGACACCCTTCTGGCTTCCTTGCAAAAACAGAAAGCAAAAACCTTCCCTGTCCCAGCCCACCGCTGGGGCCACCCTGATGAAGTGAGGGTATCACCTAGGAGCCCCGCTCTTGATGGCCGATTGGGTTTGAGGCCGGCCGCAGTGTTTCCTCAAAGCCTACACCAAAAGGAAGCAGGTATGAGGTTCCCCTGCTATCCCAGCACGAGCTGCAGCTGAGCCCAGCTCTCCCAGTGCCCACATTTCTCCTCCACTAAGCTCGGCTCCTGTGCCCACCCCCCAGTCAGCTGCGCTACACTGGGAGCCCAGAGCCGGGAACCAAATGGCCGAGAGCGCCATCTAGTGAGTGATAGCGCAAGTAACTAGAAGGGACGGGAGAGCCAGGATTGTGGCTCCCCCACCCCCACCCCGCCCCACAGTGGCATGTCCCAGAGAAGGCTGGGCAAGGTGCTGGACTGCCAAGAAAGGGAATCAAACAAAGAGGCCCGGGGAGAGGGACCGAAGGAGCCCTGCCCCAGATGCCTCTGTCTACCACTAGAGGAACTGGCTCATCACCGAGGGCACAATGGTCTGTCTCTGCCGCCTTCCCCCTCTTCTGGAGCATTTAAATCTGGTTTTGCTTGGTTGGTTGGTTGACTTGTTTTGTGGCAGAGTCTGGCTTAGCCACGCCTGGCCTTGAACTCCTGATGCTCCTGCCTCCACCTCCCAAGTGCTGGGATCACATGTGTCTGCAGGATACACTATGAGGGGTCACGTAAAATCCATCTAGGGGCCTATAAGATGACTCAGAGACTGACAACCAGTGGATTCAATCCTTAGGACTCTGCAAGCTGTCCTCAGACCACCATGCACACTATAGCATGAGCCGGGCAGTGTACAGACACGCACACTCACACCAGATTTTTTTAAAAAATCCATTTGGTGCTGTCGGCCTTATTACAAGAAAACAGTAAAAAGGTTTTCAGAAAAGAATTGTGGCTGACTCACGGTGGTTGTCAACATCACCGTCATTACCCCCTTTTGGACTGAAGTGACCTATCCGGTGTCTATCTACCCTCTCAGCCATCCAGGAATCCGAGAGGAACGGATGTCAGAGCGCTGACCTTCCCCTGTGCAGACACACCTGTGGAGCAGGACGGAGGCACCGCCTGGCTGGGATGCCATGTGCCCCAGGCTCTTACCCTCGGCTTCTGGGAAGGTGGGAGGAAGCTTCACCATCTGCTCAGAGAGGCTTGTTAAAGGGCCAGAAAGTGACCACCAAGACTTTCACTTCTCAATTACTGCACTTCCCCAAAAGCATGGTGGTTCTGAACCAGCAGGGCTTTGGAATCTGAGCTCTCTTTTGTATTTTTCAAGTTAAGACGCAGTTGGGAACATGGGGCATAGAGTGCCTTGGAGCAGAAGACCCTATGAAAAGCAAGCCCGATTGAGCCTGCATCCTGGATCTGCAAAGCGCACGGCAAGGGCTCCACTGATCCCCAAGTGCCCTATCCTCAGTGGCTTCCTCACTGCCACAGCTCAGCTGAGGAATTGCTACAGAGGCAGTCATAACTGACAAATCTTAAAATAGTTTTGTCTAGCCCTTCAGAGAAAAAGTTGGTCACTGGGCCAGCGAGACGACTCAGCACCTGCTTCTCAGCCCAATGACCTGAGTTTGATTCCAGGGATCCACATGGTAGGAGAGAATGACTCTGCACGCGGCCCTCTGAATACCATGCATGTGCTGTGGCGTGCACTACACAAACACACACATACAAACACAGATAAATATAAAAATATCAAAGAGGAAAAAAAAGTTGGGGATGCCTTACAAATCACAACTACAAAATTACAAGAAATATGAGAAACAGAGAATTGGGGTCAGTGACAGCAAGGTCACAGCCGTGAAACCCAGACTTGGGGAAAGGAGAGCCAGCCACTGTTTCTTCAACACGATACTTTGCAACAGCAACCCTGGGTGGAAACGGAGGTACCCACGGGTTCCAAGGGGACCACCAGGAACACGGTGATGGAAACCAGCCCTCCTTCCCCAGGGCTGCAGGAGGGGAGGCCCAGCTGCAGCTGGACACCAGAACAGACAGCAGGAACCACGGAATTTACAAATAGAGGCTAGAAAGATGGAAACGGGGAAATGGCTACTAAAAAGCTAAAAACATGGTAGGGCCTCAGAGTCAAGGCCCAGCCCTTGATGACCTGCGTTTTGACTCTCAGGACTCCCATGGTAGAAGGAGAGAATCAACTCCTCCAAATTGTCCTCTGACCTCCAAGGTGCACACCCACACGTACACACACACATATACACACACACACACACAAACAAAGCTGGGCGGGGTGCACACACCTTTAACCCTAGCACCTGGACTTGAAGGCCAGCCTGGTCTATACAATGAGACCCTGTCTCAAAAATAAATAAACAATAGATAAATAAACAAACCAACTGAAAGTGAGTTGGGCATAATGACCCTGACCTATAATCCCAGCCCGTGAGAGATGAAGGCAGAAGGATCAGAAGTTCAAGGTCAGCTGGGGGGTGGTGCACACCTTTAATCCCAGCATTCAGGAGGCAGAGGCAGGCGGATTCCTGTGAGTTCGAGACCAGCCTGGTCTATATAGTGAGTTCCAGGACAGCCAGGGCTACACGCAAAGAAACCCTGTCTTGAAAACAATAGCAAAAGGAAGTTCAAGGTCATCCTTAGCTAGGAAGTGAGTTAGTTCATGGCTAGGCTGGGCTACATAGACTCCATCTTGGGAGGGGGGGAGGTGGTTAACGTCAGAGAGGAGCCAAAAACATGAGCAGAACACTGATTTATTACTTTTATCTTAATCAGGGAAGTCACGTTCAAATTCCTTGTTTGGGGGTTTTGTTCTTTTTCAGCCAAGATCTCAGGTAGCCAAGGCTGGCCCCAAGCTCTTCACCCTTCTCCCTCCACCTTTCCCGCGCTGGAATTACAGGTGTGCGCCAGCACACCAGCAGTGAATCAGTCAGCCCTTTGTATCTGTGAGCCCCAACCCATGGATTCAGCAAACGCTTAATCCAAACTCCTTTTTAAAAAAATACGGCATCTGCTCTAAATAGGAACAGACTTCTTTGTGCCGTTATTCCCTATTTACATAGCATTTGCATTGTATCGGGTCATAGCAGAAATCTAGAGACAATTTAAACTATATGAGAGGCTGCACCTAGGTTATATGCAAATATCATGCCATTTAATGCAAATAAGCATCTGCAGACTCTGGTCTCTGTTGGGGGAGGGCAGTCCCCTGCAGATACTGAGGGACAGCTGCGTATGATGAAATTTTTCAAGGAGATGGGTGTGATGAGCACCCCCTTAATTCCAGCACTCTGAGGAGGCTGAGGCAGGCACATCTCTGTAAATTCAAGACCAACTTGGTCTACACATAAAGTTCCCAGGCCAGGGCTAAGCAGTGAGACCCTGTTTTAAAAAAGAAAAAAAAAAGTAGAAATATATTTAAGCCAAACAGTAACTTTGAATTTTTAAGGTAAGTAGAAGGCAGCATGGTGGCACACACCTGCAGCCCTAGCACTCACAGAAGTCTGAAACAGGACATCCAGGTCAGCCTGGACTCCATACGGAATACCAGACCAACCTGGGGCCGGAGGGAGAGCTCAGCAGTTAAGAGCACATACTGCGCTTTCAGAGCACTTGAGTTCAGTTCCCAACACGCATGTCAGGCAGCTCACAACCGCCTGTAACTCCAGCTCCAGGGATTCCAATGCCCTCCACAGTACATGTGGAAAACAGAAAACCTTTAGGAGTCAGCGCTCTCCTACTATGTGGGTCCCAGGGATGAGACTCATTGGGCGTGGAGGCTGGCATCTTTACGGAATGAGCCATCTTGCTCGCCTGTGGTTATTTTTATAGCCTTGTACATGGAAGATCTTTCTAAACATCTGAAAAGACAGAACAATGAAACGGTGCTACATTTGGCCACGTAAGAACCTAAGATCAGGGCCAGCAAGATGGGTCAGCAGGTCAAAGTCTGTGGAGGTAGCCACAGACGTAGAAAAAACTGTGTGGCCTCACTAACACAGCATCTGGTGGTGGATGCCTCCCCAAATCATCTCCCACCTTCTTCTTTGCTAGCAGAACCCTGACACTGTTTAGATATCAACCCCACTTGCACATGACTTGGCACAGACTGCCATCCAGCCAATGAGCTGGGGGTTGGGAAGGGAGGGGAGAGGAAGAAGGGGTAAGGTGGGGTGGGGCAGGGCACTCAAGGAAGCATGTCTGTCTGCGCTAGTCAGCATGGGCCAGCTGCTGTAACAAACACACCCCAGATCTCTACAGCTTAACCCAAGGTCATCCCTTGCTCACGAAAGTCCAGCATAGGTGTTCTGTTTAGTGTACTGAGATATTCCATCTCAGTTCAACAGACCCAGCTCTTTCCATCCTGGAGCTCCGCCACCCCCAAATGAGGCCAGAATCGGTACAACCAGAAAAGCTGTGGGAGCGGCACCTGTGTCTCTGCTCTCATCTGATTGGTCAGATCAGGTCCTGTGGTCACATGACCCTCACAGCTGCAGGGGAAGCTGGGAAATGTCATTTAGCTATGCCGTGGGGAAGCAAATGAGCCTAATTAAGTGAGTCCTGAGCACTGTCTAGCCATAGGTCCCATTCAGTCCCTTCCTCCCACACAGAGGACTCATTCAATTTTCACTCTCTGAAAGAATTTCCAATGCTGTCACCAGAGCATTTTTTTTTTTTTTGGTACCAATGTGTTCACATTTGGCATGGGTACTGGGGGGTATAGTCAGATTTTTCTTTGGGCACCAGCTCACAAATAATGACGTGGAGACTTGCTATTAATTATGAAAGCTTGGCCTAAGCTTAGGCTGGTCCCACTAGCTCGTAAGTTAAATTAACCTGCTTTTATTAATTTTATTAATCTATATTTTACCATGTGGCTTTTTACCTTTCTTTAATTCTGTATGTCCGACTCCCTCCATGTCTTGTTGGCACTTCCTCTGTGCCTTGATTATCTTCTCCTATTTCCCCTCTCTGCCCAGAAGTTGCGCCTGTACCTCCTGCCTAGCTATTGGCCATTCAGCTCTTCATTACACCGATCACAGCAATATGTCTGGTTGTGGGAAAATTGTGTTGTGGGATATTTGTACACTGTGTGAAGAGCTGAATGGCCAATAGCAAGCAGGAGGTATAAGCATGATTTCTGGGGAGAGAGAGGAAGAAGAGGATGAATCTAAGCATAAGAGGGAGACGACAGGAGACATGGAGAGGAAACAGGAGGTACAAGATGGAAGAGAGGTGACGCCACATGGCAGGATGTAGATTAATATAAATGGGTTCAGTTAAGTTATAAGAGCTAGTTGAGGCAAGCCTAAGCTAAAAGCCAAGCTTACATAATTAATAAGTCTCTATGTGAGCTGGCGGTCCCGACAAGAAAGTCCTGCTGCAGGGCCCCCGTCTGGCCAGACAGGATGCCACCAGCCCTCGACTTCTTCCAGCTACAGACTGAACTAACCATGGGATTCTTATCACTGCTCAGGCAGAGAAAAGCAGCAGTCCAGGAGACCAGGGCCCCTGCTCTTGGTGTGAAACAGAGACCTCTCTGATGGAGGACACACACAGGCCACAGAAAGGCTTTGGGGAATTCAAACACACATTCCAGAATTAAAAACTCTGTAGAGGAAGTGAAGAGATGGAGCCTACTCTGAAAAGCTGCATTTAGAAAGAGGAAACGGAGTGGAGAGTAAGACCAGAGACTAGGGCAAACTTCATCCAAGAGACTCAAGGGTCTGCCCTCACACCAACCTTGGGAGCAGATCAGCTTCTAAAGGCAGAGATGGATGAGCGAGGAGAGACAATCATTTAAGAAACCCTAGAGTAGGGGTTGGGAAGGTGGATCCATAGGTAGAGTGCTTCTGCACAAGCATGAGTTCAGATCCCTAGTACTCACATAAAAAGCAGCGTGTCCATACTCACCCTGTAACCTCAGGAGTGCGCACGAAAGAAATGCCAGCCCAGAACAGCAATAGTCTGGGGATCTTAAAAGCCCCAGGCAAGGATGTAAACGTACAGAGAAAGTGCACACGCAGCCTTGGGCTGCTGGGCAGTGAGCCCCGGCTGAGGCAGGTCTTCAGAGCTCCAGTGAGCCCTGGCTGAGGCAGGTCTTCAGAGCTCAGAGAGAAGCGCCTGGCCCTGGAGAGGCTGCGTCTCCTCTGCTCCTTTTCATCCTTGGAGGGGGGCGAGAGTTGGAGAGCAACAGATCCAGATAGGAAACAGAGCAGAAACCATTTACAAGTTCAAGATCAGACCCAAGCAGAAGACTGAAAAGAGCTCAAGGTGGGGAGGGCAAGACCCAGCCATGTGCGGTGACAAGGCAGGTAGGTGCATGGTCAGCGCAATGGAGAAGAGCATGCCTGAGATGATGATACAGGAGATACTCAACATTCAGAGGGTACTACGGGATCCTGGGAGCGGATGGCGCAAGAGATGTTGAGTGGCAGGGAATGAGAATGGGGAAGTGAAAGTGTCCCCAAGTTTTTCCTCTTGGGGTGGTATGGGCAGGCAGAGGGGCTGAGGAATACGTCAGGGGTGGAGTATGTTTAATGTTTATTCTGGGACCAGCAACATGGCTTAGTGGGTAAAGGCACCCGCAATCTGAGTTTGATCCAGTGGGTAAAGGCACCCGCAATCTGAGTTCAATCCTCAAGACCTCCATGATGAGAAGAGAAAACTGACCCCCAAAAGTGGTCTTCTGACCTCCATGCACATGGTACACAGGCACCCGCCTACACAAAATGAATACGCATCTGTTTTAATATATTCATCCTGGATATATTAACATATTTTAATACATCCATCCTGGCAAGAAAGTTTAAACAAGGTTAAGCTGCGGCATTGAGCATCTGCAGGAGTGCGTCACAGGGGGTGCAGTGCAGCTGTAGAGCGCATGGAAACGTGGCTGCAAAGACACCTGCATGTAGCAGGGTTAGTTGCTGTGGGATGTCTTTCTGTACGCTGCGAACATGTGTTACTCCCATTGACTGATAAATAAAGCTGCATTAGCCTATGGCAGGGCAGGATGGAGCCAGGAGGGAGAATCCAAGAGAGAGAGAGAAAAGAGAGTAAGGTGAGATGTCAGCCGCCGCCAAGCAGCAGCAAGATGCCAGCAGACCGGCAACACCACAGCCACGTGGCAACTTATAGGTGAATAGAAATGGGTTAAGTTATAAGAACTAGCTTAGCAAGAAGCCTTCCATAGGCCATACAATTGGTAACTAGTATTAAGCCTCTGAACAATTATTTTATAAGCGGCTGAGGGACCAGGGTGCCGGGCAGGACCAGAGAAAACTTACAGCTACAGTTAGTGCCTGGGCCAGCATCTGGGTTGGTGGTGGCTGAGCCCTCAGCTTCCTGATTGAGCCAGAAATAGCAGTTCCCCTGCAAGCTGGCTCCATGGAGGGAAGGGGCAGGGAGGAAGGACCTACCAGCAACACTCACAAACTAGAGAACTTTGTTCTGTGACAAAGCCGTCGTGACTCCACAGTCACAGGCAGGGGGTGGAAGGTCCTGACTTGAACTGTGTGCTGTGTCAGCTTCTGAAACCCCACCCCATCTGCTAAGCTATGTCGTTTAGGATGCTCTCGAGAAAATGTGACAAATACAACCAAAAAGCAGGCAGTGAGGCATAAGAAGACACTGTCCAAAGCTATGTTCTTAGCTCTTAGCCACTAATTCCAGCATCATGAGGCCGAGGCAGGAGAATTACCACAACCTAAGCTAGCCTCAAAAACAAACAGACCTGTTAACACTCACACACACACACACACACACACACACACACACACACACACACACACACACGGTTTCACATAACCCAAACTGGCCTCAATTTTGCTATGTAATTGAGGATGACCTTAAAACTCCTGATCCTCCTGCCTCCAACTCCAGAGTTCTGGGATTACAGGTGTGAGCCCCACACCAGTGCCACACTCTCCATCTGTCCCCTCTGTCTCCCAAGACATCAGCTTCACTTGATCCTCAGTCCACTCTGGTCATAGGGCGGCCACCATCTCAGCTGGGCCCTCCCGCTC